>NC_081548.1:14083430-14102445 GCF_901000735.1 Corylus avellana | reverse complement strand
GCAGCCGACCACCCCAAGTAGAGGAGGGGTGGGTGCCTTCAGTTTTGTTTTGTTTTTTAAAAAAAAATTTATAATTAATTTTAATTTATAATCTGGTGTAGTTAGGCTCTTTTTAAAAAGTTTGAGTTTTCTAAATTTAGCTTAGGTGTCATCTGTTGATTGGTTGCACAAAACTCACATTTTGTGCAACCTCCCTATATAAGTTATTCTCTTATTGTACACATTAAAGTTTGAAGGTCATTAATAGCAGTTGATATAACTAAGGTTAACTTTTTTTATTTATTTTTTCTCTTGGTTAAACGTTAGACTAACAGTTTTTTAAGAAAAGTTAAAACTAACGTTAAATAAGGAAGACCTAACGTCTACTTAGAAAAAAAAAAAAAAAAAAAAAGGCCATGCTTGTTCTTTTTTCTTTCTTTCTTTTTTTTAAAAAAAAATTGATATGCTTTTGTGCTAGAGACCAAGTATGAAGTATGTGTAGTAAAGAGATCAGAAAAAGGCCCCTGCATGTTCTTTTTTTTCTTTCTTTGTTTCTCCATTCTCTGTTTCTCAAGTTCTCTGCATATGCAGCTGAAAGATTGTTGCTTTAGGAGAAGAAGACATATGTGATAAGGATTTTTTGGCATATACGTGAAAATTGCTATCATATTAAGGTACGCTTCTTGATATTTTAACAATTGAGTCTTCGTCTTTTGAATAATAATTTGATTAATGTTGATCAATATTCAGTTATCCCATTAACAGAGAGTTATATATATATATTTCACTTCGATTTTTCTTGCTTTTTCATCACTTTTATTTTTCATGGATGTTGACTTCCTACAGCCCACTCAAATTATTCCACTTAGTACTTTTAATGTGTCACATGTGGGTCCTTAGAATGCAACTTTGCTATTCCTTTATATATATAGACATGCACTTACTTTCATTACAAACATTTGTACCGAAAATTGAATTCCTTGTTTTCATTATTGTAGATGTTGGATATTGGTGAGAGATGTGTATTGGACAATAAATCAAATGGACAAATGTCTACTCATGAAAGCCAAAGTAAATCCAACACTCCATGTAGACAAAACATGAGATTTACTGAAGAACTAAAAATTGGTATGAAATTTGATTGTGATGAAAGTGCATATGAGTTTTACAAAGACTATGCTCATCGAATAGGCTTTAGTGTAAGGAAACAATTTGTGAAGTGCACAAAGTCAGGACTTGTTAAAACTTAAAAGGTGGACATTTTGCTGCTCGAAAGAGGGTAAATGAATTATTGACAAACGACAAGAAGAAATACATTCTCATCATGCAATTTCACGTGTGGGGTGTTTAGCAAAAATGACTTGTCAAATTCAAACTGATGGTATGCTAGAAGTTGTTTCATTTCATGAGCAACATAATCATGAATCTGCATCTTCCCCAATGAAACACATGTTAAGATCAACAAGACAAATTACACCTGCTCAAAAAACTATTTCAGATGATGCTGAGAAATCTAGAATAGCAATCAAACAAACTATAGATTTGATGAGCATGCAAGCTAGGGATTGTGAAAATCTTGGCTTTTTGGATGTTGACTATAGAAATTACGTACAGTCTAAGAGGAGAACATCTTTGAAGAAAGGGGATGGTCGTGTTGTGATGGAGTACTTTCATAATATGAAATTAGAAGATCCATCTTATTTTTATTCAATAGAACTTGATGATGATGATCTTATCATGAACATTTTTTGGGCAGATTCTAGATCAATGGTTGATTATGGACATTTCGGTGATGTGAGATGCTTTGACACTACTTACCGTACAAATGCGTTGCACCGACCTTTTGCACCATCTATTGGAGTTAATCACCATAAACAAACAGTTATATTTGATGCGGCATTACTTTATGATGAAACTGTAGATTCATTTAAGTGGTTATTTAAAACTTTTCTAAATTCAATGTCAGGGAAGTAGCCAACAACTATACTTACAGATTAATCTGCTGCAATGGCCAAAGCAATAAGCGAGGTCTTTCCCATCTCACATCATTGTTTATGTGTATGGCATATTTATCAAAATGCTGCCAAGCATCTGAGTGTATTTCACTCATCAAAACAATTTGCAAATGATTTTGGTAATTGTGTACATGATTATGAAGATGAAGATGAATGGCTACGTGCATGGGATAATATGCTTAAGAAGTATAGTCTTACTAATAATAAATGGTTGGATGGAATATTTGATGTAAAAGAGAAATGGGCTATGGTATATGGTCGCCATATGTTCACTGTTGATATGAAAAGTACCCAACGCAGTGAGTCCATGAACAATGTGTTGAAAGGGTACTTGAAACCACAACATAATCTTTTGCAGTTTTTAGTGTTAACAAGGACTATCGTGGCACTGATATTAAAGGTAATTATCAAGAGTTAATACGAAAGCGCTACTCCCATTTGTGTCACAACTTTCGTGAAATTTCCACACTTTCAGTATAGAATAAGATGATTTATGAATATGTTGATAGATGTTCTAAAAAAATATTGAAGGAAATGCAAGAAATGAGAAAAAAGATGTCATTTTAGTGGTGTGGGTGGTCATTTAGTGGTCCAAGGTGAAGCTGATAATATGTTTGATCCCAATGAAGATATAGCTTCGTAAGACGTACGTGGGATTAAAACAAAACTAACAGTTGGACGTCCAAAAAGAAGGTTGAAAGGTGCACTAGAAAGCCAAAAAAGTGTTAAATCTCAAACCTGTAACAACATTGGATTCTAGTTGTGTTAGTGACTTGCAACAGCAGGCTTGTGGTTCAAGACAAGCCCAATCACTTGGATATTTAATTAAAGTAAGATATTTTACCTTGTTTCAAAATACAATAATTTATAACTCCAAAAAGGTATTTAACTTATGTTAATAATTACTTAATGTTATATACATGATTCCTCTATGGACATAAATTTCTTCCAGCAAGGGCATGGTAATGTCCGACAAGGACTCCAATTTTTGGATAACATCACTCAGGTATAATTCTAGCAATAGACTATTAAGATATGTTACCTTATTTTAAAATAGAAGAATTAATTTATGACCCCATTAATGGATTTTTGCTCATGTCAACAATTACGTAGTGTCACATATAGGATTCCTCTAGGGACATAAATTTCATTGAATAAGAACATGGTAATGTCGAACAAGAATTTCAATTTTTAGATAACATCACTTAGGTAATTCTAGCAATTGAGTATTAAGATATGTTACCTTGTTTTAAAATACAAAAATCTATGTATGACTCTATTAATGTATTTTGGATCATGTTAATAATTACATACTGTTATATATAGGATTCAGCTGTGGATATAAATTTTCTTGAACTAGAGCATGGTAATGTCGAACAAGACTTCCAAATGTTAGATAACTTGACTGATCAGGTATTAATGGATAATTTACAATATTATTGGATTACTTTAGTATTGAGTTTCATGATTTTTTTGTATTTTGTATGACAGTTAAATGATGATGCAAAGATTTATTTTTGCAGCATGATTTAGTTTCTTTTTTTTTTTTTTTCTTATATCTACAGGATCCAAAGGGAGCCCCAAGAAGTGCCAAAAGGAATCCTTAGATAGATATGATGAAACTATAAAGAGCAATTACATTGGATTTGTTGCAAGTGACAAAAGGCACCTATAGACCACTAAAAATGTATGATTTGCAATGCAGGATTGTCATTTTCCTATTTTTGGAGCGATGTTATTTCTTTTTGTATTAAAAAAAATCACTTTCTTAAGCAATGATGTACTTTGGACCATCTTAATAAGTAAGTTTGTCTTTAGCTATTGATTCAGCCAAAAGTGCTTCAAGTCATATATATTCTCATGTATCACAAATGCAATTTGCTCAAGTTACGCTTTAAACAAATTTTTGGTGCAATAAAAAAAAGTTTGCAAGACAGAAAATGACATTCTTGGTCTACCAAGTTTGATTAGCTAAGCTATGGTCATCAAAAGTTTAACAAGCTCAACAATTAAGAGGCATATTTGAGAAGTATAAGATCAAAGTGTATTACTAATAGAGTTTGATAACTACTACTTCTAAGAGTTGTAATTGGCTATGTATTTGAGATAGAGTAAATCAATAATACATTTTTTTTATCTCTATCTATCTGATTCATGATAGGATTAGAATCCGTTTGAATATCTTTCCCAAGGTAAATGGAGTTTCATTTGACCATCCAAGTAACGGCTCATTGATATATGGCATTACTCGAATCTCTTGTCCTACTACAAAAGATGACACCTTCTCCATGTCTGTCATGGAGCAAGAAAAAGTCAACATAATGCAATACCCATATCTATCCTCCTCCAAGCTATAAATTATTCCTATACTGGTCAATGGTCATTGTGACATCTTTCCACCCATATTTTGGAGAGGGTACTCAAGCTTTAACTCTTACCCAATCGCCAACCTGCTCATTTTGGTATAGAACATATTAAGAAGAAAAAAGTCACTTTTTTTTTTTCTTTTCTTTTTTGATAAATAAGAAGCTTTATGAACCAAAACTCAAAAGAGTACAAAAAATCACATTACAGGCCTATCAAGAGGCTAAAACAAAACCTCACAGAGGCATAAAACAAGCAACCCCAAACGAGCTACAGAACACCAAACTTAGCAATAAAACCTATTGCAGCAAAATCTGCAGAAAACAAAACTAAGGAAATTAGGGCCTCAAACAGATAATGGAGAAACAAAGAAAGAAAAAAGAACAAGTAGGTGCAGGGGCTTTTTCAGATCTCTTGACTACACATACTTCATACTTGGTCTCCAGCACAAAAACATATCAATTTTAAGAAAAAAAAAAAAAAAAAAAAAAATCTAAGACGACGTTAGGTCTTCTAGGTAAACTTTAGCTCTAACCTTTTTTTTTTTTTTTTTCTTATTTTTCTAAGTAGACGTTAGGTCATCCTGATTTAATGTTAGTGTTAACATTTCTTAAAAAACTGCTAGTCTAACGTTTAACCAAAAAAAAAAATGTTAACCATAGTTATATCAACTGCTATTAATGACCTTCAAACTTTAATGTGCACAATAAATTCTTAGACACTTGACACCATTTTATATGGGTTAAAGGTTTTTTCCTCCAGACCGGTTTGGAGGAAATTTCTGTCCTTGTAACAGAGTGTCTCTTACTCGTGGAGTTTGAAATTTTATTGCTTTTAGACTTTCAATCCAACTTTCCCAACGTGTTTGTGATAATAGCTTAAAAGTTAAACTTGGCACATCATCTAGTAATATTTTCCTTTGTTTTGTAGACGAAGAAAACAAAGTATATATACGTTGTACAATTCCAAAAAAAAGATATAGCTTTAGGACATGAATTAGCAATATCACATAGCACAAGATTAAAACTATGACAACTACAAGGTGTGTAAAATTCTTTAAGATTTATATCTAGTAGTCTTTTTTGCACCCCTCATTCTTTTCCCTTCATATTAGATCCATTATCATATCCTTGTCCTCGTATATCATCAACATTAAGTTCAAGTTTTTTTATTATGTCTATAAGAACATTAAAAAGACCTTCTCTAGTAGTATCATCTACTGTTATAAATTTTACAAGGTGCTCTTCTACTTTTATTGGATTTTCTGAAATATTAACACATCGTAGAATGAGAGACATTTGTTCTTGATGACTTGCATCCAGGGTACAATCAAGTATAATTGAAAAATATTTTGCTTTTCTAACTTTTTCAATGATATTCTTTTTAATTTCTGTTGCTAACAAATGTATAAATTCATTTTGTATTCTATGTCCAAGTTCATGATTATGAATTTCACCACCTTGAATATTCCGAATATGTTCTTGCATTCTTGGATCGAATTCTGCAATAATTTTAATTTTGTCCTCTAAATACCAAATTATTCTTACCAAGATTCTTTACTACAACAATAATTCTCAATAATACCGTTTTCCAATGATCTTTCTCTCTGCTAATTTGTTCTTGGATATTTTTATCAATTGTTTTATGTTTTAGCAATCTCATTTCTAAATCAATCCAATCATTCATCTTAGTAATATGTTCATTGGTTGTTTCATGACTGTTAAGTTTAACACTAAGATTTTTCTAGTCATTAGTTCCTTCATTAGTTAGTTGCATTCTATTAGATTTTAAATTAAACAGCTTGCAACAAAAACAAAGTACTCCACCTAAATCTTTTGAATAGACTAGCCATTTTCTATTATGTTGCTTCCCATTTGATAATTTTCATATATAAGATGTACTAGAAAAATGCCTAGAGTTCTCATCTTTAGGAAAATCTATATTATTGTATCTTTTTGGATCATTTTCTACTAATAAATCCATTAATTTTGCATCAATATTTTTCCATTGGCCTTGGTCATAAAGATTTGTAACAATAGAGTTAAATACATCAATAATATTGTCATTATTTTCTAATTATTTTTGATGAATTTCTTCTTCATTTATGAGTTTTTCAGCTAAATTATCCTCAATATTTTGTTTATTACTAATAACAAATTTATTTAGAGCTCGTCTTTGATATTCAATCAGCTTTTCTACTTCTCTCTCTTTCTTTTTTTTTTTTCTTTTTTTTTTTTTTTATGTTTTTCATAACTAGATGCATATTTTCTACTAGACATGTTTGATTCAAAATATTAACAAATTAAACAAACACAATTTATCAAAAAAAATATTATGACTAATAAAAAAAATTATAAAAATAGAACAATAGAATCGATTTGTCAAAGGAACAATGGACCAAATTGATCAAGGTTTTGGAGAGAAAATCTCGTTACGCTGTTTTGTAGACTATAATGAATTTTGTCCGGCCCCTGGTATGCCGTATGTAAAACACTAAAAAGCCTTGTTTGGTAAAAAGGTTGGGGTTGGCCTAGACACTATTCATCACCATTTCTCAAAAAAATCAACATCAAAATATTCTAATTTTTAACTTTTTATATCAAATCATTCACTTTTTATTATTATTCAAATAAAAAAATCATTACAAAACAAAATTTTTTCACTTTTCCATACCACTATTTCATTTTTCTTATACAAAACATTTTTATTTTTTTTCACATCAATATACATCAACTAGAGTGTCTAGACCAACCCATTTACCAAACACCACCTAAAATAGCCAGTACAACAAGTCAACAATCAATCAATCATTATTATCTCTACTCTCCAAAGTCTAGGACTAGACTGTGCTTGTGTCCGTTGTGCGGCAACTCTTAGAGCACTCCCAGCAGACTCCCTATAAGGGGGTCTGTTCCCTAAATTTAGGGAATATGTCTAAAAAATCACAAAAAAACACCCCACAGCAGATTCCCTATATGGTTCCTTAAACCATCAGCTGCTACAGTTGAACCCAATGTTTGGGGTTCAACTGTAGCAGTCCTTGTGATTATTATAATCATAAAAAAAAACGCTCTCTCTCCTCTTACTCCTTTTCACGCAGTCATCTCCATTATTTTTCTCCGTTCTTTCTTCTCCGCCCTCTACTTCTTCTGCACTTCTGCCCTTCATCTAGTTCAAGTAAAGCAAAATTACTAGCAGAAATAGAAACCCAATTGATTTTTGCCCTCAAGAAACCAAATCTCCATCTTCAATACTCCATCTTCATTCTCACGGCCACTCAAAGGATTTACACCCAAAATTAACAACAAATAAAACCCACAAAATCAATCATCCCCATACAACTTAAATCGTTCCAGAACTCACCAAAACTCAACCACAAGCTCCACAACAACCCAATCAAAAATCATCAAGAACACAATTGATTACCCAAATAAAAATACCCAGAGAATCAACCCCATCACAATCAAATACCCATAACTCTCTCTCTCTCCCTCCCTCACTCTCACGTTTTCTCTTTGTTTTCTAAAGCTGGTTTCGCTGCAGATAATGATTGAGAGGATAAGAATATGAGGATAACCATTCGGCATAGCAAAAATTCTCCCTTTCTGTCTTCGTGAGCGAGAATCTACTGGGGGAAAGTGAGGTAGAGAGTGAGATCTAGAAAGGGAGAGAGAGGTGTGGCTGGTGTAAAGAAAAGAAGAAAACAGAGAGTGAGAGAGGGAGATGTGACCAGGGAAAGAAGACGGAGATGAGAGAGATGAAAAAGAAAAATGTTTTTAGAATAAAATAATATATTATTTTAATGAAAATGAAAATAATATTTTAATGATGTAGGGAATGATAAAGGGAAGCTATTGTGGAGTTTTTGTAGGTAGGGAAACAAAAAGTTGTTTGGATCCTTAAATATAGGGAACATGGTTGAGTAGCTGCTGGGAATGCTCTTAGTCTCTTAGATATTATAAATAAATATTATTTATTTATAATAAAATAACTTATTCCCTTAGAATTCCTTGAAATGTGAGTTCTTTTTATCTTTTCCTCATTTCTTAGAGAGGTGTGCGAGAGTACGCATGAAAGAAAAGAACCACTTCAGGCATACACATCAATAAGTTTGTTTTGTGATTCTCTTTTCACAAGCACACAAGACGCTCCCCCATTTTTACTTATATTCAAATGTTTATTCGTCAGCAGAGACACAGGGAAGGGATGTCCAGTATTGACCATGGCCCTCCACTTTCGAAAATTTGATTTATTATAGTATATAAATAGCTAAAACATTAAGTTTAGTCCATACCCAGAAAAAAGGCTTGGCCATTGGCCCTATCAAAACAAAAAAATCATTTTATGCTAAAAACCTTAAACACCCCAAATCTATTATGAGCAACAACTCAAATCTGTCATTAAAAAAATTATGCGTGAGCAATAGCTTCCAAAAAAAGGAAAGGGAGAATTCGATCTAGTGACCTCCGCTTCATTAGGTGTAGTCCGCAACCGATTGAACTACCCATTGAGACCATTATTTTTTATTAATACCGAATAGATACAATTTTTTTTTTATTATTATTCATACTTTGTCCCATCGGTAAAAATTTGTGGCCAGTCCCTATTGGTTGGTTACAAAATATTTACACTAAATACTTGAGAAAGAAGTTTGAAATGTGTATAGTGTATTGGTTGAGGTGGAAAATATATACGTCATAGCCAATATTCTTGCTTAATTAGAATTTTATCTGAAGGAAGATGACGTGTCGTCCCTACGGTTACTCCAAAAGACCAATCTCCAAGAGGGTCGACGTTGCTTGCTGCTTTCCAAAGGTTGATGAGCCACTGATTTCACTGACGACACGTCGTTTTGCTGCGATCCACTTAACATGTTCCACATTACCTGCACATCTTGGTATGTGCACATATGTACGTCGTCCCGGAGATTCAGCAGCCCGTAGTCGCCGTTACAACAACCCCCGCCGCCCCCGCCGCCTAATCTGCCTACACTGCCACCTGCTTGTTAACAACGTTAATTTAAACGTCAAATTCAATGATTTTTCTTCTTCTTTTTCTATCAAGGCAACCCATCATTCATATATTCGTACAATAACATATATCAGAAAATCCTGTGTTTTTAAGTGAACGTCCAGTAAAAATTATTGTGCTCGTAAAAAAATAAAAATAAAAGAAGCAGAAACTGACCGGATTTACGAGGCCTGATCCGGGAAGAGACAGCAAGCCAAGCTCTCTTCATCTTATGCAGCCAATCCATGAGTAAAGAAAGATGAGCCGGAAAATGCAAAGGAAGGGATTTATAGGAAAAGGGGGAGGGGGGGGAGAAAGACGAAGAGAAGCGCACGCGGCAAGACAGGCACCGAAACCCATACACGTTTCTTGAGAGGCGTGCCAGACGTCTCGTATTCGAGGTTCCACCACGTCACTCTCATTGGATTTGGCTTCATCTTCGATCCTTTTTCTTAAATTCCATAACCATCTCATCCATCTCATCACTCGGGGGCCTCTTACTAGTCCACGTCAGTAATTATTATGCCAATATTTTCTTCATCGCTTAGAAAAAAATAATAATATTAATAATAATAAATAAGTCACACTTCTCCAAGTGTTTGTACCTTTTCAACAACGACTGAGGCACCCACTCTTGCCGTTGAGGAGAGGATTAGAGTTTTCAACAACGACTGAAGCACCCACTCTTGCCGTTGAGGAGAGGATTAGAGTGGAAGTGGACTGGGAAAAGTTAACAATCGAGTATTTAGCGGAATCACTAGAGTCGGTACCTTCTTTATCACCTATGAATGGATCACCATTACGACTTTACTAATAGTATAGTCCACCTGAAGTCGAATTTAGTCAAACTGCAAATGGTATGCAAAAATATTCAATGTGCTACGAGTCTCTCCGAACAGCAAATGGTATGCAAAAATATTCAATGTGCTACGAGTCCCTCCGAACAATGCCTCCCCTGCTAAAAGAGGGTTAAGGGCTTAAATAATACGGAAGAAAGTTATGATTAATGTTGAGTTCGTGATTATATATATATATATATATATATATATATATATATATATTACATGATTTTTTGCATTGAAATATATGTGACCTGTTACTAGTATTATGACACTATACTACAAAATAATTTTTTTTTTTTCCCCTTAACAGCATAATAACGGGAGCAACACATACTTTTACAAAGAAAAAAAAAACTCCCATTTAATATTCAAAAGTTAAGAATTGTTACTTAAGCTTATTACATTGGTCAGATTCATATCAGTATGCTTACTAAGTCATACACTTGTACAGTTAGTTTCTTCCATCTGTCAAACACTTTTGTGTTTTGTAGATTAACAAGTTGTCAGACAGTAGAACGAGAAATTCGCTAGGACGAAGATGACAAGCGATTAAAAACTTATAATAATTATCTATAACAAAAAAAAAAAAAAAAGAAATTGAAAAAGGGCGTCTAAGAGTGAGGCAGGACTAGTGCAGGCTGTGCAGCATATTCTAATTAATTCTCATCATTGATTGCCAACAATAGTAGACTGACTGTATGCATATCCAACTCCAACCACAAAACATGTCTTGCGACCCTTTTGTTTCATGGCCTAAACTACCTAACTAGCTAGCACAAATACTTGACACCTAAACATGTTGGTTATCCAATTTAACAAGTATATTCTTAGAAGAAACAACCCAATATCCTTCATTAAAGGCCAACATCATTCAGCTGCATTATCTCCAGTATTGCTCATTCCATTTCCAATTTCTGCTAAGGCCTCCAAACCATTTTCATCATCTTCATCTTCTTGATAGAATGAGGGTTCAGAAAAATCAAAGGACTCATTCTGTACAACGCCTACTAGATTCCCATTTGTTGTAAAATCATTCTCCTCCTTGGTGCTTTCAGAAGCAGATCTTTCCTCAGATACAGCATATGCATCAAGCATTTCCCTATTGGAAAGAGTAAAATTGACATCTAATTGCTGATTTTCAGCCTTGAGGCTTTTATTCTGCTCCTCTGAAACAGCTTGCAAGAATAGTTGCCTTCCATTAGAGGTTGAACCAATGACCTGAGTCAACTTTGACAATGTATCCGTTCCATTCGAAGATCCATGGGCGTCCATCAGCACCAATGGCAAATCACGGTGCACTTTTGGTCTGATTTTTGCCTCCTTAGCAAAACCAAGTCCAGAACCTTTTTCTTCACCATGAACAGCATTGTGGAAAGCACCATTTTCTACTTTCACACTATTGCTCAACTCAGGGTCTGAATGTTTTATATTAACCATAACTTCTAGGGTGCTATTCGGTTCATTGTCCGACTCTACTTCCATCTTGTCTGCATTGTCTACTTGTTGCTCTTTCACTTTTCTCAAACCCCCAATTTCAAATTTGGTGCTCATAGTTTGAGTGTTCTGAACCACAGCACTGGAGGCGTCATCACCTTTGTAATGTTCCTTCCTTGCCTCCAGGGTATTCCTTTCACCTTCAGTTTGGGTTTGATCTTCAGAAAATATCACATCCTCAATTTGAGTTCCTTTCACTTCACTATCTAGTTCTTCACTTCTCTCTTCCCTTTCCCTATCTTCTTCATCAGTTAAATCCTCTACTTCCTCAGATTCTTCCTCTTCGATTCTCTCTTGATCATGTCCATCAATTTCATCATCTCCACCGCCTCTTCCGTCATCCTCGCTATCTTCTGGTTTACTATCTTCTACCTCTTCTTCAAATTCTTCTTTACCTTCGATTTCCAAAGCTGTTTCCTCTACTTGTGGATGGAGGTCCTTCCTCCCAAATTTTATGATTTCACGCCCATTCCGCATTTTTTCAGATATCTTTTTGAAGCTCTCCTCATATCTTTTCTTCTTTTCATGGTTGTGTTTGACTTGGTAAAGCAACCAGATGCAAATGGCAAGCAAAAGACATATCTGTATTGCATGCTTCACCTTGAAGCCTTTTGTCCTCTGACTTTTACTAGGTGATTGTTTCAACATGGTTGATTCTTGAAAATATGCCTGGGAAATATCAGCAGCAAGTTGAGAACCCAATCAGCATGACTAGGATTGAAAAATTACAAGAGAAATCATCAGACCAGAGGTTGATCAAAGTGCATATAATAATACAGCCTGAATTTCACTTGTTCCAAACCAAACGAAAGACATCAGAAAGAATCAATGTCGCATAAAACCAAATATAGCTTGCCCCATATTTTGTTGCTCAGAAAGTAAAGAAAAAGAGAAGTAAAATTTGGACTCTTTCCTGTTCCTAGTGTGTAAACTTTATATGATTGTTTTGGGCTTTTACTGTTTTATATCGTTTTCCCAACAAACAAAACAATGAGAAACTAATGAAACTTTTTCAGATGATAAGCTCAATATATAGAAAGTTTTCCATGTCCACAACTACTACAAAGTCTGAGATTAAATCTATTTTCTTTCTTTCTCCATCTCTTGTCAGCAACCAACCAGAGGCCCAACAAAATTATTTACTGCACGACAAAAGAAAAGCAAACCAAAGCAGGAAAACACACCTTTGGACAGCTAAATGACAACATATTTCGCCACAAAGGTAAAGCCACAAAGGTAGTGAATAGCATAACATAGGAACATTTGTACAATTGTTCTATCGACCGAGGGAAAAAAAGAAAAAAGCTTAGAAGCATCTTTTTTCCTAGTTTTGTTAAATCGCCAAATTGATGAAAAAAAAAATTATTATTATTAATTTAATAATTTAATTTATATTTTAAAACTCACCCTCGTGTTGGGAATCCCACTTAATAATAAGTGAAGCCCAACATGAAAAATATTTCATTGAAATAGAAAATGAATTCTGGATTCAAGTTCAAACTCAGTCTCCGCTCATTTGTCTCCAAAACTTAAGTTTACAGGAAAGTATTAATCTAATCATTTAATTTATATTCTAACAAATTGAACTAGAAGATTTTTATACTTCCTAAATTAAACTTTCCTCATATTGCTGAACTCCGCAGAACCAGAGGAAACGGCTATTAAATGTTGTTTCTTTTTCTATATTTGAATCAAATTAAATAAATAAAAAATAAAAAAACCACTCTCATAAAATTGGTGGGCAGAAGTCGAAATTGCAACACTAACAAAGTAATGGGATAAAACAAAGGGTTATGAATGAAATGGAACAGCACTAAAAACAAAGTGGGTTTGCCACAAAAAAGGAAAATCTAGAAGAATAAATATGTGAATGAAAGAGACAGAGAAGAAGCGGGAGAAGGGTACCTGTTGTTGATGAGTCGCCGATAGAAAATATGAAATTTGAAAAGGATGGTTTATCTATTCCAAAGAGTATAACAAGGTTTCTTCCCCAGAAATCAAAAGCATGAGAGCCTGTATTGAGTGGTTAAGGGGTGTGAATAGTGTGTCCCTCCCTCCCCCCTCTGAGCAAACAATGAGAGAGAGAGAGAGAGAGAGAGAGAGAGAGAGAGACAGAGACAGAGGGTTTGTGTGTGTGATGGAGAGCAGGGGTGAGCACTCAACTTTTACTATCAGGCACCTTGGCGGTATCTAGGAGAATCTAAACGACTTCGTTTCAAGTCTGGGACATATTTATTTTTCTTTTTCTATTTTATTTTAAAAATGAAATTCCAATCTCACATTAAAGAGGGTTGTTGTGCTGAAGTTTATTTAAACTTGTGAAATGACTACCTGAAAAGTCTCCTTTAATGATGATATCTGTTGTGGGATGACTAGCAGTAGGACAGGTATCGTCACTTTTTTTTTTTTTTTTTTTAATTAATAGAAAAATAGTAGGTTGGGAAGACCAATTACGGCTATTTTAACTAGACGTCATCATAGTAACACTTACCCATGGAGAGTTGCACAGGAAGGGCCGCCTAGACAGTGGGAACCGCAAGCGCTCCGTCAAGTCCAACTAAGCTATAGTTTGACCCAGCTCTACCAGGGCATCAATAAAAACTAAAGTGGCTAATACTAATCAAGCATATGTAGGAATTCTCTATTGCGGAGATTCAAACACACGCTCTAATACTTGCCTAACCACTTTGGAGATTTTTTTTGAGACATTGAACCATCACTCTTGAAGATAGATATTGTCACTTCACTTTGTGGTATTTCTTGTAAATTCTTTTATATATAAATATATATATATATATATATATATATATATATTCAAAACTTGTTTCACCACTATATCACATCAATTAATTCTTATTATTATTTTTTAAAAAATAAACAGTAAAAAGCTTAGTCAAACACACCATATTTTCTCAATTTAAAACAAAAATATTAATAAAAAAACTTAAAATATATTATACTTATAAAAATACTTAAAACTATTTTCATTTTTACGTCACGTTAGAACATCCAAACAACCATTAACAAATGGAGCGAATTGGTCGTTCTTTTTTTTTTTTTTTTTTTTTGCATACTTTATTTATGTTTATACAAAGGTTAGAGTGTGTTATTCCCGTGAGAGTAATATTATACAACATACTTTTATCTTATTTTTATCTCACTTTATTAATGTAATACTGTCAATTAATTAATAAATTTTTATTTGTTAATAAAAATTAATTAATAATATCAACAAATAAAATAAAAATTGTGATGTCAAACATTTCTGTTTGTCGTAGAAGAATATTGTTTTTTAATGTATGTTATTTTTTTATTTTTATTTTTTTGAAGGTAATGTATGTTATTTAAAAGTATTATATTGATGTGTTGCGCATTGGATTGATTGAACCAAAGCATCCACGGACTACTTAGCGCCATCGCGAAAGACAAAAAAAAAAAAAATGTAAGGTGAAAATCTGCCCCTAATCCCTATCACTGACATTTAATAAATTCCATCTCAAGTGCAAGTTTCCTTTGTTTTGGTTCGTATAGTTGCCACGTCAATATGAATTGCAGCAAATTATTGTAAGAATTCTATATATATTAAATGCTAATTAACAATAAAACTAACGGCGGAAATAATTTAATATATATGTCTTTTCGGCCATTGTTTTGCTCAAGCAAATTGAATAACAACTTCATAGCAACCAAACTAAAAAGTAAAAATTATTGAAAGGTTCTTATGACCTATACCTACCAGTGAGTGTCAATTGATGGAATACACAGGCCTTATTTATAAGTAGGTTAGGGACCCTCAATTAGAGCTGTTACCTTAATTATTCCTCTCATCAAGGAATAAAAATTAAATAAATAATCAATACAGATAATTGATTCCACAAAATAAAATCAGTAATGAAATCAAATATTTGTTCCATACGAATTAAATCGACAATTTAATTCAGAATATTTGATTTCATAGAATAAGCTTTAATTGGAATAAATCACTGAACACCGTAATTATATATATTTTATGATTACAATAATATATGTGACATAAGTGGACATACTTTAAATGGAATTTCTTACATTCTCCTACCTGGCGCTTATGACACATAAATTCCTTATAGTGTTCGGTTCTATGATATGGCCAATACTTTATTTATTCCAACCATTCATGAAATTCTCCCACTCACTCAAGGAATACTACACACGAATCATGGCAGTAAAACTTTTATATGATAAGCCGTCTCTTCCATATATCACGATGTGCAATACTCCAAAAATGAGTACTTTATGGATAATGTACTTTATGAATGAACTTCCTATAAGTCATTTGGGTCCAAACTTAATTTTTATCCCAATGGATAAGGTAATAAATGTGCACAAAATTTTTATTAAAAATAACATGATGTTTATAGACTGATTAGAAAGAACTAAGTACAAAATGAATCAATGAGCCCCATATGCTCCACATGACTTTTAAACTGCTTTACTGGTAAACCTTTAGTCATGGAATCCACAATCATTAGTTCAGTACTTATATGCTCAATAGACACTTATTGTCACTTAATGATCTCTTTAATGATCTCTTTCATAGTGATACTTTATGTCGATATACATACTTCTGCTTCTACTCAGTTTATTCTTAAAAAAGATAACTGTAGTAGAATTAACTCAGAAGATCTTTATGGGTCTAACTATAAAATCGACAATCTTGAGACCTTTAACAAAAATGTTTCAACCATAATGCCTGTGTAATTAATTCACAACATGTAATGACTTTTGCTTTCATGGTAGATGTAGCAACTGTAGTCTACTTACTGCATCTTCAGTACATATATACTGAAGTTGATTCTCTACTATCTACACATTTAGCAAAAATCAAACCTGAATAAATACCACCAAATGGTAAGTGTATTTTTAGGTTAAACTGTAGTTCTTGGTTCATTGCATATTCTACAATACTATATTGACATAATAGTCCAACTGCTATTTCAATGTCAGGTCTAATGTAGACATGTGCATATATATGGAATATTTTTTATCTGCCTTTGTTCAAATACATTTTGGGACATTATCCCATTTAATAATAGGTGCTACTAAAGATTCATTGTTCTTTATTCTGAATCTCTCTCAAAACTTTAGTGGGCAGAGTCCATGAAAGCAGTGCACGTTTGGTTACCTTGTTTGAGTGTCTGCAATTCACGTATGATCTGGGCAAGCCTAGTTCTTGAAAGAGAAGCAAATCGGGTCGCCAAAATTCGCCACACTTCATGAGAGGTATGGATGCCATAGATCGTGGATAATACGAACTCAGTGAGTGTAGCGTTGATGCAACCGAGAATAGATTGATCATTCTTAACTCAAAGGGAATAAGCAGGATTAATAATTTGCTCTTCCTTATCGGAGGAGGCAGGGAGATGTGTTGATGGGCACGATTCTTTACCATCAATAATACCCATCAAATCATTGGCCTTAAGAACAGGCTCAATTTGGGTTAACCACTGGATGCAGTTACTACGATCTAGTTTAATATAAACTAGATGAGACACGTTAGGGAACGTGTATAAAGCAGCCGTCACTATGAAAGCCATTAGATCGAATAAACGTGAACTTTTAGAGAAGCTCTAATACCGTGTAAATATTGTGAAAGTGCTTAGGTTTGAATACCTATATATTATATATAGTGTAGAGTTTGTAATTATCTTAGTAACTATACAATGAGTCTCTAACTCTAGGAGTAGATATGAACTAGTTTAAGAATTATAATACAATGTAAACTCTTAGACTATCAGATAAATATTATCTCCTTCTAAATCGAGTTTCCTCTTGTGATTTATCTTGTACATTGGCTTTGATCTTTATCTTTTAACGCTTTGATTTTTATCTCTAGCAGAAAGACGATCGAAGCGAAAGTGGCATGTTTTTTTGCGGTAATAATCGGCGTCATCTCTAACAGAAAGATTGGGAGGGAAAGCCGGAGAGTAGAGATAGCGTGAGTAACAGAGTAAAGGATCCCGTCATGTTGATTAGAAAGAGAAAGCAAGGAACAGACACTCAGACAGGATCATAAATGATGATGATGACGGTGATGATGGACCTTCTCGGTTGTTTCTCTCTTTTCAGTGCCATTAATAGAGTAGAAGCTATTATTTACTATGGGATTCAATTCCTGAGATCAAAGCTAGCTATCGAATGTCAGTCTAATTAAACCTTGTAATTATTATAAAAAGCTAACGTCATACTTTTAATCTATTTATAGATTAATCTTTAGTTTAAAAATAAAAAATAAATAAATAGTCAAGAGTTGTTCAGAACTACATAACGAGATTCTCTTCGTTTCAAAGGAATCGGTCTCTTATGTTGATAAGGGTAGAATTTTAGACAATTCTATCTTCATAAATTCAGTCGAAATGGAAACATCATTATTCTAACAAACTTTTATTTTCCTGACATTTTTCTATATGAATCGCCAAACAAAGCCTAAAATTTGTTTTAAAGAGAGTTGCGGTTGCACCAATTTTGCACAGACACGCATGCTGTAGCATCATATATATATATATATATATATATATATAATAGAAAAATGTTAAGTGTTTTTTTAATTGTGATATAATTTTTAAAATCTTCATTAAATTTAAAATTATTATTATTAATTTTTAATTTATTAGCACACATTACAGTTAAAAAAATACCTAACATTTTCTTATATAATATTTAGTGGTAATTTCTTCGATTGTACATTTACGCAGGTTACAAAGAATTAGAATTCTCATTCACTTGAACTAGAAAAAATCCTATTACGTTAAGAAAAAAAAGAGAGAATGAGAAGATGATGACGTGACATGTGTGTAGTGCATCCCTTCGAGATGGGCTGTGTAAGGGCACAGGCTTTATGAGGCACAAATCTTGTAAGATACGTAACCTAAAATCGTCTGACAGACTTTCCATTACACTCTTTTCTCTTTTACTATCCCCATGTCGTCACTTTCCATCGTAATATTTCTTGTAGATTAATAATAGACAACCTTGCTTGTCTTTTTTTATTTTTTATTTTTATTTTCACATTGTTGTTTGTATTCAATTAGAACAATTTTTTTAAAAAGAGTAATCCACCTATACTCATATCCCCCTTTAATTTTACTAGATTAGCTTAATAGTACCTATCAACGGTTAAATTAACCTTTGTTAATTTTTTTTTTAAAAAAAAAATCTACACACTTTCTTGTTGGTGTACTTTTTTTTTTCTTTTTTTGGAGCAAAAATGATAAAAAAAAAGTCTACCCACTTTAGTTGTGTGTGGTCATAATATATTTAGTGAATGTGAACGGC
>NC_081548.1:13913358-14083330 GCF_901000735.1 Corylus avellana | reverse complement strand
ATTTTAAAAATGAAATTCCAATCTCACATTAAAGAGGGTTGTTGTGCTGAAGTTTATTTAAACTTGTGAAATGACTACCTGAAAAGTCTCCTTTAATGATGATATCTGTTGTGGGATGACTAGCAGTAGGACAGGTATCGTCACTTTTTTTTTTTTTTTTTTTTATTAATAGAAATATAGTAGGTCGGGAAGACCAATTGCGACTATTTTAACTAGGCGTCACTATAGTAACACCTACCCATGGGGAGTTGCACAGGAAGGGCTGCTTAGACGGTGGGAACCGTAGGCGCTCCGTCAAGTCCAACTGAACTATAGTCTGACCCAGCTCTACCAGGGCATCAATAAAAACTAAAGTGGCTAATACTAATTAGGCATATGTAGGAATTCTCTATTGCGGAGATTCAAACACATGCCCTAATACATGCCTAACCACTTTAGAGATTTTTTTGGGACATTAAACCATCACTCTTGATGATAGATATTGTCACTTCACTTTGTGGTATTTCTTGTAAATTCTTTTATATATATATATATATATATATATTCAAAACTTGTTTCACCACTATATCACATCAATTAATTCTTATTATTATTTTAAAAAAAATAAACAGTAAAAAGCTTAGTCAAACACACCATATTTTCTCTATTTAAAACAAAAATATTAATAAAAAAACTTACAATATTTTATACTTGTAAAAATACTTAAAACTATTTTTATTTTCGTTAGAACATCCAAACAAACATTAACAAATGGAGCGAATTGGTCGTTCTTTTTTTTTTTTTTTTTTTTTGCATACTTTATTTATGTTTATACAAAGGTTAGAGTGTGTTATTCCCGTAAGAGTAATATTATACAACATACTTTTATCTTATTTTTATCTCACTTTATTAATGTAATACTGTCAATTAATTAATAAATTTTTATTTGTTAATAAAAATTAATTAATAACATCAACAAATAAAATAAAAATTGTGATGTCAAACATTTCTGTTTGTCGTAGAAGAATATTGTTTTTTAATGTATGTTATTTAAAAGTATTATATTGATGTGTTTGGCATTGGATTGATTGAACCAAAGCATCCACGGACTACTTAGCGCCATCGCGAAAGACAACAAAAAAAAAAATGTAAGGTGAAAATCTGCCCCTAATCCCTATCACTGACATTTAATAAATTCCATCTCAAGTGCAAGTTTCCTTTGTTTTGGTTTGTATAGTTGCCACGTCAATATGAATTGCAGCAAATTATTGTAAGAATTCTATATATATTAAATGCTAATTAACAATAAAACTAACGGCGGAAATAATTTAATATATATGTCTTTTCGGCCATTGTTTTGCTCAAGCAAATTGAATAACAACTTCATAGCAACCAAACTAAAAAGTAAAAATTATTGAAAGGTTCTTATGACCTATACCTACCAGTGAGTGTCAATTGATGGAATACACAGGCCTTATTTATAAGTAGGTTAGGGACCCTCAATTAGAGCTGTTACCTTAATTATTCCTCTCATCAAGGAATAAAAATTAAATAAATAATCAATACAGATAATTGATTCCACAAAATAAAATCAGTAATGAAATCAAATATTTGTTCCATACGAATTAAATCGACAATTTAATTCAGAATATTTGATTTCATAGAATAAGCTTTAATTGGAATAAATCACTGAACACCGTAATTATATATATTTTATGATTACAATAATATATGTGACATAAGTGGACATACTTTAAATGGAATTTCTTACATTCTCCTACCTGGCGCTTATGACACATAAATTCCTTATAGTGTTCGGTTCTATGATATGGCCAATACTTTATTTATTCCAACCATTCATGAAATTCTCCCACTCACTCAAGGAATACTACACACGAATCATGGCAGTAAAACTTTTATATGATAAGCCGTCTCTTCCATATATCACGATGTGCAATACTCCAAAAATGAGTACTTTATGGATAATGTACTTTATGAATGAACTTCCTATAAGTCATTTGGGTCCAAACTTAATTTTTATCCCAATGGATAAGGTAATAAATGTGCACAAAATTTTTATTAAAAATAACATGATGTTTATAGACTGATTAGAAAGAACTAAGTACAAAATGAATCAATGAGCCCCATATGCTCCACATGACTTTTAAACTGCTTTACTGGTAAACCTTTAGTCATGGAATCCACAATCATTAGTTCAGTACTTATATGCTCAATAGACACTTATTGTCACTTAATGATCTCTTTAATGATCTCTTTCATAGTGATACTTTATGTCGATATACATACTTCTGCTTCTACTCAGTTTATTCTTAAAAAAGATAACTGTAGTAGAATTAACTCAGAAGATCTTTATGGGTCTAACTATAAAATCGACAATCTTGAGACCTTTAACAAAAATGTTTCAACCATAATGCCTGTGTAATTAATTCACAACATGTAATGACTTTTGCTTTCATGGTAGATGTAGCAACTGTAGTCTACTTACTGCATCTTCAGTACATATATACTGAAGTTGATTCTCTACTATCTACACATTTAGCAAAAATCAAACCTGAATAAATACCACCAAATGGTAAGTGTATTTTTAGGTTAAACTGTAGTTCTTGGTTCATTGCATATTCTACAATACTATATTGACATAATAGTCCAACTGCTATTTCAATGTCAGGTCTAATGTAGACATGTGCATATATATGGAATATTTTTTATCTGCCTTTGTTCAAATACATTTTGGGACATTATCCCATTTAATAATAGGTGCTACTAAAGATTCATTGTTCTTTATTCTGAATCTCTCTCAAAACTTTAGTGGGCAGAGTCCATGAAAGCAGTGCACGTTTGGTTACCTTGTTTGAGTGTCTGCAATTCACGTATGATCTGGGCAAGCCTAGTTCTTGAAAGAGAAGCAAATCGGGTCGCCAAAATTCGCCACACTTCATGAGAGGTATGGATGCCATAGATCGTGGATAATACGAACTCAGTGAGTGTAGCGTTGATGCAACCGAGAATAGATTGATCATTCTTAACTCAAAGGGAATAAGCAGGATTAATAATTTGCTCTTCCTTATCGGAGGAGGCAGGGAGATGTGTTGATGGGCACGATTCTTTACCATCAATAATACCCATCAAATCATTGGCCTTAAGAACAGGCTCAATTTGGGTTAACCACTGGATGCAGTTACTACGATCTAGTTTAATATAAACTAGATGAGACACGTTAGGGAACGTGTATAAAGCAGCCGTCACTATGAAAGCCATTAGATCGAATAAACGTGAACTTTTAGAGAAGCTCTAATACCGTGTAAATATTGTGAAAGTGCTTAGGTTTGAATACCTATATATTATATATAGTGTAGAGTTTGTAATTATCTTAGTAACTATACAATGAGTCTCTAACTCTAGGAGTAGATATGAACTAGTTTAAGAATTATAATACAATGTAAACTCTTAGACTATCAGATAAATATTATCTCCTTCTAAATCGAGTTTCCTCTTGTGATTTATCTTGTACATTGGCTTTGATCTTTATCTTTTAACGCTTTGATTTTTATCTCTAGCAGAAAGACGATCGAAGCGAAAGTGGCATGTTTTTTTGCGGTAATAATCGGCGTCATCTCTAACAGAAAGATTGGGAGGGAAAGCCGGAGAGTAGAGATAGCGTGAGTAACAGAGTAAAGGATCCCGTCATGTTGATTAGAAAGAGAAAGCAAGGAACAGACACTCAGACAGGATCATAAATGATGATGATGACGGTGATGATGGACCTTCTCGGTTGTTTCTCTCTTTTCAGTGCCATTAATAGAGTAGAAGCTATTATTTACTATGGGATTCAATTCCTGAGATCAAAGCTAGCTATCGAATGTCAGTCTAATTAAACTTGTAATTATTATAAAAAGCTAACGTCATACTTTTAATCTATTTATAGATTAATCTTTAGTTTTAAAATAAATAAATAAATAAATAGTCAAGAGTTGTTCAGAACTACATAACGAGATTCTCTTCGTTTCAAAGGAATCGGTCTCTTATGTTGATATGGGTAGAATTTTAGACAATTCTATCTTCATAAATTCTGTCGAAATGGAAAACATCACTATTCTAACACACTTTTATTTTCCTGACATTTTTCTATATGAATCGCCAAACAAAGCCTAAAATTTGTTTTAAAGAGAGTTGCGGTTGCACCTGTAGCATCATATATATATATATATATATATATATAATAGAAAAATGTTAAGTATTTTTTTAATTGTGATATAATTTTTAAAATCTTCATTAAATTTAAAATTATTATTATTAATTTTTAATTTATTAGCACAGTTAAAAAAATACCTAACATTTTCTTATATAATATTTAGTGGTAATTTCTTCGATTGTACATTTACGCAGGTTACAAAGAATTAGGATTCTCATCATTCACTTGAACTAGAAAAAATCCTATTACGTTAAGAAAAAAAAGAGAGAATGAGAAGATGATGACGTGACATGTGTGTAGTGCATCCCTTCGAGATGGGCTGTGTAAGGGCACAGGCTTTATGAGGCACAAATCTTGTAAGATACGTAACCTAAAATCGTCTGACAGACTTTCCATTACACTCTTTTCTCTTTTACTATCCCCATGTCGTCACTTTCCATCGTAATATTTCTTGTAGATTAATAATAGACAACCTTGCTTGTCTTTTTTTATTTTTTATTTTTATTTTCACATTGTTGTTTGTATTCAATTAGAACAATTTTTTTAAAAAGAGTAATCCACCTATACTCATATCCCCCTTTAATTTTACTAGATTAGCTTAATAGTACCTATCAACGGTTAAATTAACCTTTGTTAATTTTTTTTTTAAAAAAAAAATCTACACACTTTCTTGTTGGTGTACTTTTTTTTTTCTTTTTTTGGAGCAAAAATGATAAAAAAAAAGTCTACCCACTTTAGTTGTGTGTGGTCATAATATATTTAGTGAATGTGAACGGCTTAGAAATAATTTAAACAATAAAAATCGCAGACACTCCTTCAAAATCAATTAAATAATTAACTTTTAGCCTGACTTTGGACATCAATGATTCTCATATTAATCTAGCTTATATGAGTGACAAAGAGTTGAACTCATTTTCTAATACATATCCAATGATTTTTTTGAGACCAAAGAATCACGGCTACTTTATGGTTGTTGGTGTACTTGATTTTAAATTAAAATTAAAATTAATGATATGAATAATATACACACCAAAAAAAAAAAAAATGCAATCCATTAAAAAGAAAGAAACTGCTAATTAATTCCTCTGCAATCCAACCAACCCATTGAAGTAATATATATTATTTACCAATTGGGAACATGTTAATCGAATCAAGGATTGAAAATCAAATCCCCACACTTGCATTTCCAGCACATAGGCTTGTAGTTGGAGATGTCATCCCCTCTGGAGGAGTATGCAGCAGAGAAATGGCTTCTCCTCTGGCTCTGGGTTTTCACTTGCGTGGCAATGGGGACCTGAACTGCCTCGCAGTGCCCACAATGGCTGCACCTTCTCTCGCACCTTGGCGGCCTTGATCCAATCTGGGTTCTAACCATCCTCGCCACTTCCATCTCTTCTATCCCTTTCTACACAATGCAAACATTTCCAAATCCTTCACATAAACCTTTTATTTTGTTTTTTTTTTTTTTTTCTTTTGTAAAGTTCAATATTAAGTAAAGAAAAGAAAGAGTAGTATGGGATTATTGTTACTTACTTGAGCAGGCTGGTCAACTAACTTGGGAATTCCTCTACCTGCAATACAGAAATCAGGAAGTGATCGAGCAGAGTCCAATTGCAAAAAAGAATAAGAAAAATTTATCTGTGAATAGTATTGTTACCTTCAGCCATGAATCTCAGTTGGTTTAAGCTTGAAAGCAGAAGCAGAGAGAGCAAGAAAATGAGTAGATGTCTGCTTCTGTGACAGAAAATGCAATTTTGAGAGCTGCCCATTTTCCCAAAGAGAGAGTAGGAGCTGGAGGAGTAATTTTTGTGAGTGTAAAAACTGGAAGGAGAGGGGGATAGTAAATAAGAGAGAGAGAGAGAGAGGGCAGTAGAAAGAAACAAAACTGGAAATTCTGAAAACAAAAGATGGGCTTCAGAGATTGAATGCCAAGTCCATAATGCAACAGGAGCTGAGCAGAAGGACCTTTTAGCTGGACGTGGAAGGCAAAAAGAGATGTACAAATCCACAATAAGGTTGAGAGACAAGGGTGGGAGAGGACCCCAACAGAAAACGGAAGGACCTCAACCTCGTTTCGTGAGCCACACAAAAAAAAAAAAAAAAACCCAACTGTACCATATGTTTAAATAACTGTAAGCCGCAGAAGAGAGCAGAGATGGTCACAGCACACTAGCACGGTAACAGAAACAGCAGCAAGAAAAACAACACATATACCAAACTCTCATAGATTTTTACTCATAAAGGGGATAAATCACAGGGGAGGGGAAATGGGGTTGGGGGTTTGTTTGTGTTTGTGTTTGTTTTTGTTTATGGAGATTTGGGAAACCCCATTTGGACACGGCAAATGGCATGGCAAAGAAATTTGTTGTTGGGTTTTAAAATTTGTTTATGAATTGAAATATTTCCCAGGAAGATACGATGTGGTGGGGTGCGTATCTAGGGAGAATAAGACCTATGGGACTGTGTACGTTACGTGAGAAGCATTTGTCTTTCTCAAGGAATATGGATGGTGGGAGAGATTTCAGCTGCGGATTCACGCACACGGGTGGCCAGTTGGTTAGGAGTTAGGACTTAGGAGCACCACCACCGCATTTGATTTTATAAATCTGATTTTGTTTGGGTTTTGAGATTTTAAAACGTGTCGTTTAAAAATAGCGTTTTGAAAATATGGAATTTGAAAATGTGATTTTTAAAAATGTAATATGTTGGTGTTTGACATTTAAAATTGTGTTCTTAAAAAACCCGAAGTGTGCGTTTTTTGCTGCAATTTTGTAGATTAAAAATGGAATTTTTAAATTAAATTATAGGAAATGTATTGTTTGGGAATATTTTTTGAAAAATTGTGATATGAAAATTCAAAAAGTTTTGCATTTTCAAGTTATAGGCAAGAGATGTATTTTTAAAAATATAATTTTAAAAGTTAAATTGTAAATTTGAAGGGTAAATTATAAAATATAATTTTAAGCGTTTAAATCATGTAATGTTGGTACTGTTCTGATAGGTAATAATTATGTACATGGTTATTGGAATAGGTACTATAAAATTCAAAATGTTTGATGGGATTATTATAACACTTTTTAATATTAGATATGTTCTAGACATAAAGAAAAATTTGGCATTCCGTCTTTGGTTAATTAATCTATTTGTGATTGCTTCTGCCTATAGATGTCCCTTCTTACATTGTACTCTATCGCATAATACGATCTGAAAGGAATGATGGAGATAATAAAAAAATCAAAAAGAAAAAGAAAAAAGAGGACATGGAAACCAAGGCATAGAGTTGGAAATGTTGGGGTTTCTTGTTTGGGGATTTTCAAGAGATGCCCTCAAATTAAGATTAAATTCCGGGTCCAACTTTCTATAAGCATATTTTCAAAGATGTGGGAAGCCAAAGGCCAAGAGGATTCTCTCCAACTGTTTCTAGATGGGAGGAGCATAGGGGACAAAGCTGATTTTCTTCCTCAAGAGGGGTGAAGGAGGAAAGTTTTGTTTCTAATAGCAAGAATTTTCATGCAATTTTCCTGAGAATCTTCAGTCTTTTATGGGCAATTTTCCATGAGAATTTGGGGGATTTGAATATTTAGGATGGCTTTCATTTGTAGGTTATTTTAGAGCTTATTTGACATTGTTTTAGGGAGTTTAAAATGTACTTTTAATATTTAAAAAGCTGTGACAAACAAAAAGTTGATGGGTTCGTTTGGCAATGGACTTGGTAGGTGATTTTTGGTTTGGAAATGATTAATGTGACATAACGTAGATAAAAGTTTTAAATTTTTTGTATGAAAAAGTTAATAATAATAATAATAATAATAATAATTTAGTAGTGGGTTTTTTAATTAAATAATAATAAAAAATAATTTATGTGATACAAAAAGTAAGAATATCGATAAAAGAAAGTGGGAGTTTGGCAAGTCCATTGCCAAACGGGCCCTGCATGCTTGGTAAAAAATTTCAAAAGTATTTCTTTGACTTTTTTGCTCTAAAAGTTGTTAGAACTTACTCTTCGGAAAAGCTTAAAAATGAAGTTAAAAAAAAAAAAAAAAACTTTAAAAGCTTTATTTTCCAACAAAATCCCAAACATACTCCAAAGTTGGAAAAAAACTTGCTGCAACTCATCTAATAAAGTGACATGTGTTCCTTAACATGTAAGAAACACATTTTTTTTTAACAGAATGTTTTTCACATGTTTTCTTATTAGTTATGGGACACATATCACTTTATTATATGAGTTTGTATGAATTTACTACAAACCAGTTTGTAGCAAATTTATGCCCCTCCAAGTCCATGTGTTGACTTCTTTAATTTGCAAAAAGCATTTGTTGTTTTCTTTGTTGAAAAGGCCTTCAAGTTGATCCATATATACTTTTTCTTTTAAACTCGCATCTAGAAAACCAGTTTTCACATTCATTTGGCAGAATTAAAATCATCTCTAGTTATATTTGAAAGGCATTTTTCTCTAAAAAAAAAAAGTAAAAAGATAAAAATACCCTTTAAGTATAATTAATTGGATGTTTTGAAATGGGGAAGATCCCGTTCCCATTTGGTGTAACTTCATATTATAAGCTTCCCATTTTTCCCCTCTCCTGATTTGATTAGAAAAAAATAAAAATAAAAATAACCTTCATATCATAAACCAAAGTCATAATAATTATGAGCTAGTCCTTGGATATTGGTGAAGGTGTCTTTATAATCAATGCTTCTTGATTGGAACTTTTGGTCCCAATGCCCTGACCTTAAAAACCCATTTCCAACCTTCTGTCTTGTAGCCCAAAGGCAATTAAATGAGACTCCAGACTTCATTTGGTCATTTATAGCATCAACTCATTTAGTAGAATCCTCTTTTCTTTTCTTTTTTTCCTTGCCTTGTGAAAATAGAAGCCGGTCCTTACTTGTCCCTATATCAAAATCAGATCTTTGTAGGTAAATCATATAACATTCAACGAATGTGACCTCATTTTTCCTTTTGAGACCTCCTCAATACTATTCCTCGTGGCTCCTCCACAATGTTATGGAGTGGTTAATTATTTATTAATTTATTATTAAATGTAGTCAAATTATAATACAACTGTAAGAACAGATTCATCAGATCTCTTTCTGGGAACAAGCAAATGGCTATAGAAACATATATTTATACGACAGAATTCCTCATGTCTCTCTTACAGAAACTGTCCAACCCTAGTGTTGTTTGAACTTCCAAGCCATACCCAGCTCATCTGGAATGTCTATATCCTTTCCCCCTTTCCCCCTTCCCCCAGATGGGGACACCATTATAAGACAAAATTGTCAATCATGTGTTGGACCACATCAGCCCCATCAGAATTGATACAATAGCTTTTCACCTGAAGAAAAACAAGGAAAATTATGAACTAGCTCCTTAAAGGTAACTAGTTACCCAGCTCGAATCGGTTTGCCATTTTGGTCAAAATATGATTGAAGCCCTAAACTAAGATTCATGTTCCAATTTCACAGCTGAGATATCTACTACTCTGTTTAACTTAATCATGGAAAAGAGCATGTCTTACAGATTATGACAATGACAACTATTGATATGGTAGGCATCCTTGTATTGATGTAACACTTCAAGATATACACCATTTGAGCCACAGCTCAGTAGCTCATTGGCACTCAGCTTGCAATGTGGAGATAATAATAATAATAAAAAAAAGAATAAATGGCATCATAATGGTGGAATCAACTGATACATGATCTGATAGCATAAAAAGAAAGTTATGTTCTATAGGATGACTTTCAGGAGAAGGCAAAAACCCACCTGAATGGTAGTGTGTGCGAGATATCTTTGTGTACTTCCACTGAAGCTAACGTCAACCCGTTCCCAACTCACTTTTGTTAAACCTCTTATCATTTCCTCTACAAATGATGTAACAATGAGTGAAAATAATATCTAAACGAGTTTACGAATCAATCAATATGCAAAAGCTCAAAATATGCAGAAAATACAAGGATTGAAGTGTGTTATTAGAAGCAAAACAAATAAAATAGCACCTTCAACAATAAACACTTCCAGTATTCGACATCCATCAAACCATCTCCCATACTTCAAAACATACCCTACGTCCATCTCCCGTTGCTGCTACTATGCAGAATATGAATAATTTTTCTAGGAGCAGCAAATATGTTCATCTTGTCCCCACTAGAATAAATAGCACCTTTAATAGGAAATTGGTTTAGTTAGAATATTCTCTCAGACCTCTGTAAATGAGAGAAACAACTATATTTTTGCAACCTACATAACCATCATGTCATTTAATTTTTCTCCAACAACAAACAATGCTCTAAATTAAACCATAATTCTACCTCCAAAATAAAGTTGTACAAACAAGCTTTCTAACTCTCAAACTTATTAAAAACAGAGTCCAACAAACTTATCCATTTGATCAATAAATTTCCAAACAAAGCTACTAAGCTGAAGGTCACGCCCAATACCTCCCAATCAAGGTGGTCAAACCCTCAAACTAGCCAAATAAAATCGAGAAAAACTAATCAGACCCTCAATTTCACATAGTAATGGGGCTCATCCCTGTATACCCAACAACCCCCCTATACACAAATTCCAACCACAACACATTTAGAAGTCTATGTTTATGTATTGGTCCTAAACAAGTCTCCAAATTTTTACCAACACATGCATAGAAACACCAAGTTTTTTTAGTAATGAGTAGTTTGGCAATGTGCTCCTTCTAATGAAATTAAATTTACTTATCCAAAAAGAGTAGTTTGATAACCCATTACAAGAGACAAAATTAGCATACCTTCAAAGTCGATATTCTTGTGTCCATTGACTTTAGCCTCCAAGGGTCCTTCCTGTTGAGTACTGGAAGTTTCTGCTGTCTTCACACTTACAATGTGGGGGAATTTCTCATTTCTAGAAAGATCTCGACGCTAATTGAGAAAAATATAGTTAGATTAACTCAAGATACAGTTCAAACTTTCATAAAAAGTTTCAAAATTACCTTTGGGAGCTCATCTCGACGCCGTAGAGATGAAGTACTCCATCCCACAAGGTCTACAGAAGGTGTCAAGTTCTCAATATGAACAGTGAGTGTGATAAGCCAAAAAGAAGAAAAAAGTGAGAGAAGCCTAACAGTCAGACCCACTAACTATTTAAATTTCATACCCGGATATCCAGACATCTGACTCCCAACAATTCTTATTGAACAAGGAAGTGCCCAAATAGAGAAGTACAAGAGATATAACACAAAATAATAGGATACGGTCAAATTGCACATTTGCATAGGCGACACGACGCTTGAAGGACTGCAAAGCAGACCTGCAGAGACAAGATGAGATATCATGACATGCTCTGAAATCATTTGCACTGAAAATGGACATTCATGTTCCATACTGACTCACATAAATTTAAGATCTTCACAATCATTAGCCATCCGAAGAAGAAGGGGAGGTTTTCCATTATCATCGTCAGTTAAAAATAGATGTTTTCCGGTTCGACCAAGAAACCAAGATGTGCGAGATGCTACTTTTTCCAGAGTGTATAAGCCACAAAACACAGGGACCTGAAAATGAAAACCCATACCAATTCAGAAACTTTAAGAACATGGAGTTTTATGTGTACGCAAAGCAGGCATCTAGATGTTGTTTGTTTGTTGCATTGTCAAATGCCTCTTTCATTGATACCTATCTGTAAAACTAAAATGATATTCTGCCGTTTGCCCTTGTTTTACAAAGAAAAATTTGAAAGTACGAAACTACAAAAACTGATTTAATTAAGCGCCAAAGAGTTTCCTGCCGCTACAGTATAGTATTCATCTCTACTTAGTGATAAATAAAGCATCCACACTTTTTTTTTCTCTCTCATAGATTTCATAAAATGGGCTTTCTAGGACCCCCAATGACCAATTCTCGCATGAATTGCTAAGGATTGGACGTGCTGCTGGAGACCAAAGAAAGAAGATGAAAAGGGCAAAGCAAAGACTCAGCAGGAGAGGAGCTCTCAATCAGGGGGAGCTCAACATAGCCAGCAAGGTGCGCAGGTTTGGAACCCGTTTTCAGAGCTGGCTGCAAAGCCTTTGGGTTTCCGAAATAGTGTGAAAAGTAGTAGCTTCCCTCATAGCTGGACCGGTTGTCTTCCGGTTAGTCTACGGGAAGGGGATCCTATTTTGAAAATATGCTACCAGGAGCAAATACCTATAGCAGAGGAGGAAGAGATATGACAAGACGGATATCAGGAAAACCCTCTGGAAGTCCAGAAATAAGTAAATTTGATTTGGGGAAGGGCGGAAGATGAGAAGCACTGTCATGAAATATCTTGAAAAAAAATGCAAGTAAATATTTAAAAATTCTATTGAACTCATAAGAATTAACATAGATTACACATAAAATGGCACCAAAGGGTAAGAAATCTGATAAAATGTAAATGAACTATTCATTATAATACAACTGAAGATGAGCACACAAGGGATAAAAGAATCACCTGTTTATGCCCTCTTGAACCAAGGTGTGGGGTTGCGGAGGTGATAAAATTCACTGGCTCCAATCCGGCAATCTTTCCTTGGAATTTCTCGTCCACGCATAGATCTCCAGATCCATTAGTCCTACGCTCTCCATTTCCCTGTGAAAAATCCCTCATGATATCTCGTTCATAAAGCTTAGCAATAGCATACCTTGCAACCAAGCCACCCAACGAATGTCCTATAAATGAAATCTTCTGAACTCCTGGGTGACGTTTTATAACTGATATAACCTGTAAAAAAAAAAGCTTCTTTTCAAATTTTAAGGTTGGTGCAGCAACTTCAAATTCAGGTAATATTCTGGAACACATGTAAACTACAAATTGAATGGAGGAAACCACATTAAAGACCAATATTTGGTTCTTCAGAAAATCGGTAAATAACAATCTCAGTTTCAATAAGGGAAGAAAGAACATTGGTCGTTTGAGTGGCAAAACCATAACGCACCTCTTCAGCTAATCTCTCTCCCATTACATCAACACCATCGAATGTCAACATTGAAGGATTACATTCACTGCCTGCGTTGCACATTGATCATACGCAATTCATTTTATAAAAGAAGCTAAGGACACCAGTAAACATCAAAATATGCAGTCAGAGAATGGCCTTATGACGTATGTGAGTGCCTTTAAAATTTATTTTGAGCTCATCAAACATGAAAAACTAGTACGCCTTAAACAATGTAATTGAAAGTGAAATTTATTAACATTGTGCGAGAGTCAACCCCAGATGGAGAAAAACTACTTCCAATTATTTAAATGAAAATAAATCACCATAATTTTTGCTTAGATATGGAAAAACAAAGTATACATGTTTCATATATAGGGATAACAATGACTGGGTCTTAAACGCTTGAAAAATCCGAAACTTATAAATATGATTCATCCATAAATTTTGCAGAAGGGAGACAAGCAACCATTAAAGTAAAAGCCGTTTGTCAATGATGTGATAGTGAAACTTAGCCTCTCGAACATCACTTGTAAGAAAAAAAACCAATAAGTGATTTTTCTTGCCACGTCATTCTAGTTGTATAACAATAATATAACAGTCTACTAAATAGCATTAATCGTTCTATTAAAGAATTACATTGAACCAGTAGATATGAACAAATTCATAATAGAACAATATGGTAATATAATATTTACCAAAAAAAAAAAAAAAAAGATGGTAATATAATAACATTGAAAAACAGAAAATCTAAACACATCACCTTAGCTACACACATAAATCAAAGTAGATAAAGAAAATGATTTAAGCCCTTATCAATCGTTCATGAATTTAACAGGTACAGGGAAAAAGAAGGTAAGAAAGAAGGGTTGTGAAACTCACAGTGAGCAATCACATCTCCAGGATACTTTTTCAAAAACTCTTTTGCAGCATATTTCCAATTTTGAGCACTGCACAGTTGAAAAAAAAAAAAAAATCCAAGAAATCCTTATACAGAAACAAAACCCATTAGCTAAAACCCCCAGAATCCCCTCAAATGGTACCACAGGAGCGACGAAATCTTGAGATGAGGTGTTAGATCATTAACCCACAATTTGAATGGGAGTGAGTCGTGAGTCTCACCTGCCAATAAGACCGTTAACCATTACAACAAGGTGAGTGGGAGCGCGACGCACTCCAGCACCATCAACGTCAACGACCTCCATGTCGAAATTCCCCTCCCTATCATACTCCATTCTCAGACACGCAAATCCAAGCTTCCAGGGCGCCTTCTCGGTCTTCTTCATGTTGCCCTTCGACCCTCTTCCTCCTCCTCCTCCTCCTCCTCCATCAACTTCCGCTTGCTGTACAGCTTCTGAAGAAGCCCCTTCCAACTCCACCGAGGCCATGGAGTGACCGTTGGGCGTTGCTTTAATGGTCTACAAAGCAGATAAAAATGGAAGCCGTTGCAGTAGCTACCCCTTTGGTTTATAAATGGGTTTCCGGGTGGGTTAGAAAAAGTGGAACTCAATGGGACCCGACCCGACCCACCCACGGCCGACCGTCCGGTCCTGTCCGGAGGAAGAAGAAGGACACCTTAATTTGGAGGAGTGGGAATTATTTTTAAACGGTCTTTACTTTGAGGAGATAAATTGACTTATAAGATAAACTTTTTAATTTTATTATTCTTTTAAAATTTATATAATTCATATTTTTTGTTATATTATTACATTTATTTTTATCAATAATTGAAGTTTTATTTTCCAATAATATGTATATCCGGTGTGCAGCTTTGAATTGGATTGGATTGGATTCAATTTGCAATTTTGTGATTTTTATTTTATTTTAGAAAAAGTAGGCGCCTTAATTGTTGACTTAAATATTCTATTTATTTTTGTGGGCGAGGATGGGTTAACAAACTAATAACTATGTTGACTTTATTTGTAATAGAAAGAGACGATTGACACGCAATTGCTTGAACTTGTTGTGTGGACTTTTTGTTATTGTGGTTGGCCTCCAACTCGTTTTTTCTGCTCCTTGCTCAATTGCCTAGGTTGGTTTGGTAAACGATTTTTTTTTTTTCGATTTCGGTTCAATACTATCATAAAAATTAATTGATATGAAAAAATGTAAAAATATTTTTTTTAAAAATAGTAAAAAAAATAAGAATGTTTGGTATGAAAAAATAAAAAAAATTTATTTTGTAGTAATTTTTTTATTTGAATAGTAATAAAAAGTGATTTATATGATATAAAAAGTAAGAGAATGTAAAAAAAATTAAAAAGTAGGTTGCCTTTGCCTTTGCCTTTGCCTAGACCGTTTAACAAACGAAGCCATTGAATGATGTTTTTGTAGGCTTTGTTATGGAAAGGGCTTGAAAAATGAAGTAAATTGAAACTTTAGTAGATTTGATTGATGTAAGAAAAAAATAAGAATGTTTTGTATGAAAAGGTCAAAAAATATAGATATATATTATAGTGATTTTTTTATTTGAATAGTAATAAAAAGTAATTGATGTGATGTAAAAAGTATGAATGTTGAGGTTAATTTTAAGAGAAATATAGGCATTGTTTGTTAAACTACACCACATTCTCCCACACTATTCACTTCATTTTTTTCAAAAAAATCAACATCAAAATATTCTCACTTTTATCTAACATCATTCACTTTGTATATCACATTATTTACTTTTTATTACTATTCAAATAAAAAAAATACTACAAAACAAAATTTTTTCACTTTTCAATACCACTTTTTTATTTTTCTATATCAATCATTATTATTTTTTTTTAAAATATTTTTAACTATAAACAGTGTTGTGGGGGTTGTTGTTTGCCAAACACCCTCATAGTAGTCTTTTTTTTTAGTCATTTCCCAAACACAACCATAATTATAAAGGGAACCTCATTCTGGCCTTTTTCAGTGCCCTCTCAACAGCTCTCACTTCCGCGAGGGCTTGTTGCGGTAGTTATACCGTTTTTATTGGTGGCCTATCTTGATTTTTGTTCTAATAATTTATAGGGCTGCATTAATTATTTGACATTTTTTTTAATTTTTTTTTTTTTTGGTTTACTTGCACAACTGCACTAAGTAAGTTTGTAATAGGTTTTATTGTTGGGTTGCTTAGCCTTTTTTAGTGTTTTGTTTAGTTTTTCGTCTCCTGACGTTTGTTGTATATATATATAAAAGGAAGGGGGCGGGAATTTTCCCATTTTGACTTTATTTTGAAACATGCCAATTTGGTACTATAATTTGGGATTTCTTTTGAGTTTAGAACAAGGAATTAAAACCTGTAATAATTACTCCCTACACTACACGCATCTATAAACGGAATAGGATCATCTCCAATCTATTTTGGATTGGAGAATATCTAGTTCATGGCTAAGATTTCTTCTTAAAAATACATGTCCCACTAACAAATAATAATAATAATAAAAAAATATTATTTTGTATTAAAAAACATAAAATAAAATAATAAAATAATAAGGAGTGGAATAGGGTGGCCAACCACCCCTTATTTTTTTTATTATTCTATTTTATATCTTTTTTTTAATATGAAATAATATTTTATTATTATTTTTTGTTAGTGGACAAGTGTCTCATTTGTGGCTTTAAGATTTCTAAGAAGAAATCCTAGCCATGAACTGAATATTCTCCAGTCCAAAATAGACTGAAGAGGATCTCATTCCGACAACACATATAAACCATGCAAGTTTCCCTTCCTTATTTGATTTCCGTAGGAATGTGAAATTACAATTATATCCAACTAATTAATTTATTTTCATTTTCTTCTCCTCATCACTTGTTCCTGCAGGTCTTTTTAGTAGAATAATACTATTTATAGTAGATTATTATGAAACTATCATATGACTTGATGACGTGGCAGTGAAAATTAACATTATGATGAACTCATGTAAAATAATAATAATAATAATAATAATAATCAAGAACTAAGTTTTTTAACAATAGCTACTATACCTTATTTTTATTGAGACAGGAGTTACAATAACTCAAGAGATAAAAAACTTAAGAGTTAATAGTTACAAGAACTCAAGAGACAAGAGTTACAAATAATAAATTAAATTTATTGTTGTTAATGTAAAAGTACAAAAGAGTTGTAACGTTCATACTCTTTCTTTATAAATAAGAGTACTGTACACAATCAAAAATATAAAGGAAAAATGTAGTAATGTAAAAGCTTTGATGTGTGGATGTAAGTCATAGGTCAAATCATCTTAATTCTATGAGTCTCTTTTCTAAATTATAAGGTGTATTAACTATATCAACATACTAAAATAAAAATATAATAATATTAATGCAATATATATATATATATATATATATATATATATACTCTTACCAATTGGTAGAATGTCCTGCAGCAACCATTATCCCTACCCAACAAAATTCTTCAAAATTCATACAGCAGCACAATTCTATATCAGCCAACCAATTACCCATATCAATAGATCTAGGTTTGTCCAAAAAACCTATACAGAAAACTTGTTCTTTGGATCTTGTAAAAAATTATTTCTCTCCTAAATGGAAATTTCATTCCATTTCACCCATCTAAATCCATCAATTTCTACAAAGACATTTTACACATGGCTCCCCTCCTGGTATCAGAGCCATGTGTGTTTGATCTGTTCATCTTGATATCTGCTCATATATTTCTTAATTCCAAAAAACAGAATTGTAAAACAAGTATATTTTCAGATGTTATCTTTAGCAAAACCTTTGAGTTCTATGGGATGTACGCTTTGTGCCGTCAATGTGCCGTCAGCGCAGTTAGGTCGAGTAGGCTTGTAAGTCGGGAGGACACACAAATTGAAATGGAAAGTGGGAAAACTGTTTTGGTTACTTGATTCCAAAACAGAGCAATTGTATTTCTATTTGTAGTCTGTTTACAAAGATCAAATAAAGGAAAAACACTAATTACATGGATCAACAAAGGAAAGAAAAGATCATACTCCTAACATGTACAGCTAACAGGAAAGTCAGTATGGAAAGAATATTACTCCTAGTCTATACAAGTAAATGGATTTAAATAAATCCCAATAAGGCAAACGTAGCACAAGACTACGAATTGCTTGCTGAAGCTGTTCATTGTATTTGGACAGTAAAGTATCACTACTCACTTTGGCAGGACAATCAGTGGCATCTCTATCTTCTTCATTTATGGGATCCTCAATATCTTCACTTTGTTAGATCATCCAAGGAATATTCTTGGACTGCAGAGACTTCACTAACACTCCCCCGCAAGCACATGGGGGGAGGGCACACCATGAGCTTGGATTTTAATTCAGCAAAGCGTGTAGATGGTAAACCTTTGGTGAACACATTGGCAATTTGATCCTTCGTGGAGATGAACTTGATCAAAATATCTTTATTGACAACTTTTTCGCGAATAAAGTGATAGTCAACTTCAATGTGTTTTGTTCTATCATGATATATCGGATTCGAGGCTAGAGCAAGAGCACTTACATTGTCACACCAAATGACTGGAGCTGAGAGAAGAGGGATGCATAAGTCTTTGAAGAGCATTCGTAGCCAATAGAGTTCGGCAGTGGCTATGGCCATTGATCGATATTCGACTTCAGTGCTAGACCTGGCCACAACTGCTTGTTTCTTTGCACTCTAAGAGACTAAACAATTGCCAAGAAAGACTCCAAGCCCTGATGTGGATCTCCGATCATCAGGACTACCAGCCCAATCTGAGTCATAATATGCTATAAGGTTTAGATTTCCTTTGATATAGGGTAAACCGTGATCAATGGTCCCCTTCAAATACCTCAATACTTGTTTGGCAGCACTCCAATGAGATGAAGTTGGTGCGTGCATGTGCTGGCAGAGTTGGTTCACGGAGAATGCAATATCAAGCCTTGTTAAAGTGCAATATTGGAGAGCACCAACTATATGTCGATATGCAGTTGGGTCCTCAAGTAATTTACCATCAAATTTTGACAATTTGGAACCAGTGGGGCAGAGAGATTTGGAGGGTTTTGCACCTAGCATTCTGATTCTATGGAGCAAATCTGATATATATTTTGCTTGACAGAGGTGGAGTCCTTGATCAGTGCGTTGAATTTGGATACCCAAGAAGAAGTTCAATGGCCCAAGGTCCTTGATAGGAAATTCTTGTTGAAGTTTCAATATCACAAATTGGATAGCAGCTGGATGAGTACCTGTGATTATTATGTCATCTACATAGATGAGCATAAAAAGATGAATTCTACCATTGTGAAACAAAAACAAAGATGAATCAACCACTGAAGCTTTAAACCCAATATCAAGTAAGAAAGATGAGAAACAATTGAACCATGCACGAGGGGCTTGTTTCAATCCATAGATTGTCTTATGCAATTTGCACACATAGTGAGGGTGAGTGGCATCCTTGAATCCCTGTGGTTGCTCCATGAAGACTTCCTCCATTAGGGACCCATGCAAGAAGGCATTTGATACATCTAATTGACGTATGAGCCATGAAAAATTGACATCCAAAGCTAATAGAATGCGGATTGTAGATGGTTTTATGACTGGATTGAATGTTTCAGTGTAGTCAATGCCACTTTGCTGTTCAAAATCCTTTGCTACAAACCTTGCTTTAAATCTATCAATGGTGCCATCAGATTTTTGCTTGATCCGATAAACCCATTTGTTGTGAATTACATTCTGATTTTGGGGTTTGGGACAGAGAGTCCAAGTGCCATTGGAAATAAGGGCATCAAACTCTTGTTGCATAGCTTCCTTCCAGCGACTATCAACAACAATTTTTGAGTAAGAAGAAGGTTCTATTTCATGAGTAACTGCATGGAGGGCTATGGGTGGATGTTTGGTGGAGTAGTATAGGTGATAATCAGGGAAGGATTTTGGCTTAAGGGAATCAGTTTTGGATCGAGTGATCATGGTGTGTGTGTTACTTGGTTCAATAGGTGGTACTACCTCTTCTATGAGTGGTGGAGATTGGACAGGAGTTGAATTAGATTGCTAGATAGGCTGATCCAAGGTTGACTGGACATGAGGAGAATATGTTTGCTGAACAGGCTGGTCCAAGAAAGATTCTTGAGCAATGGGTGAATTTGGTTGCTGAGTTGATTGGTCATGGGGAGAATCTAATTGCTGGATGGGCTGGTCCAAGGTTGACTGGACATGAGTAGAATCTGGTTGCTGAACAGGCTGGTCCAAGGAAGGTTCAATATGGGTTGAAGACAGGGGAAGTGCTTGGACTAGCAGTGAGGGAGAAGATATGATGTTTGTAGCATCTGGGTTCTGATTGGTGTTGGGAAGAAGAGCTGCCCCTATGTGCTGTTGAGAGGTAGTTGTATTAGGAATTGCAAACCTAGTAGGTAGCAATGAAAGACTAATGTCTTGGGGCTGAGACAAAGGAGTAGCAGTACCTGCATTCAGCTTGGAAGGCAAATGAGAGTTAGAAAATTCCATTGCAGGAAACGAATTTTCATCAAAAACAACATGCCTAGATAAATAAACTTTGTCCGTAATAGGATCCAAACATCTATAGCTAGCATGATTGTATCCAAGGAAAATGCAGGCCTTGGATCGATACTCAAGTTTGTGAGAAGTGTAGGGTCTGAGTAATGGATAGCACTTGCAGCCAAAGATCCGTAACATGGAGTAGTTAGGATCTTTGTTGTAGAGCTTTGTGTAAGGGGTGGAGTAACGAAGCACATGTGTTTGTAATCTGTTAATGATGAACACCGCAGTGAGGAAGGCATCGACCCAATATTTGTTGGATAAATGAGATTTAGCTAAAAGACTTAGACCTGTTTCCAGATTATGTCTAAGTTTGCGTTCAGTTAAACCATTTTGCGATGAGGTGTGTGGGCAAGATTTTCTATGAAGAATGCCATGTTTGGTGAGAAATGAGTGAAAGTGATTTGAGTTATACTCCCCACCACCATCTGTCTGCAACTGTTTGATGTTTTGAGAGAATTGATTTTCGGCTAGAGTTTTAAATTTGACAAAGCAGTCATAAACTTCAGCTTTAGATCGAAGGGGATATAACCATGTATAACGTGAGTAATCGTCTACAAAATAACATGGTATTTGCATCCACTTATAGAAGTGACATGAGACACCCAAACATCACAATGGATAAATTCAAGGGGATGAGTGGAGTTTCTATTTGAAGCAGAAAAGGGCAAACGTGTGATTTTGCCTAATTGACAAGAGTCACAAATAGCTTTATTATTGAAATCACCACTTTCAATGGGCAGATGATGTTTTTGAATAATACGAGATACAATGACATGAGATGAATGGCCTAATCTAGAATGCTAACCAGAGAGATTGATCCTTATTCCAAACAAAGCAGTAAATTGGCAGTTATTCTTGAGAGAATTCGTTGAAACTTTAATGGATAAAGTCCATACTCACTCTTGCCTTCCAGCAGCAGTACATGGGTCTGCATATCCTTCACAAAAAAAATGAGAGTGTGTGAGTATAAAATAGCAATTATTGTCAAGACAAAACCTTTGGATGGATAAAAGATTAGTAGCAGCTTTTGGACAATGAAGGACTTTTCTAAGATGAAAATTTGAAACAGGTGAGTGTAAGGTACTAGAACCAGTGTTTTCAATGGTGATACCTCCTCCATTACCCACAGCTACTGCATCTGTACCCTGGAAAGGCTGCTGAAGTTGCAAGTTTTTGAGCTCATTTGTAATATGTGCATTGGCACCACTGTCAGCATACCATTGTTGTTCTTCAATTTCTACATTTGCTTGAGCAACCATGGCTGCCAATTGAGTGGGAGGGTGCCTACCCTGATATCCATAGTCCATTCTATGGAAACAATCAAGAGCTTGATGACTGCTCTTTCCACAGATTTGGCAAGGAGCACGAAAGGCATTGGTTGGAGCTGACTGATTTGGACGATTCATTTGCTGTTGTGCTTGAAATCCTGTAGATAGTGCAGGTTGTGGTCCCAGAAGCCCTGCAGTTGCAGGTTTTGTATTTCCTATCTTTGGAGAAAATTTGGTGTAATGTTGGTTTTTGGAGAATTGCTGATTTTTGCCTTTGCTAGCAAAGTTAGGAGTAAAATTCCTGTTGATTTGTAGCTTAGTGAAAAGTGCAAAACTGTTTGCATCAGGTATGGCTGCTTGCTACTGGTTGAGTAATATCTCATGGCTTAAGAGTTCATCTTGAAAATCTTCAAAGGTTAGTGCCTTTTCTCTAGTAGTAAAAGAGAATCATGTAACAAAGGTGTTGAATGAGGGATTGAGTCCACTGGTGATGAATGAAATGAGATCTCCATCATCAAGTGGCTTACCTGCCATAGCCAATTGATTAGCAAAAGTCTTAGCAGATTGAAGGTATTCTGTGCAGGTTTTGGATCCCTACTGCAAGCTTTGAATTTGGCGCTTCAAGTGAGAGATATGGGAACGAGATTGTGAAGCAAATTGACTGGCCAAGGCTGTCCAAACTTGCTTTGAAGAGTGCAATCCATAAATTGTGGAAAGCACTTTCTCAGAGAGAGTGTTGTTGATCCAACTTAGCAAGAATTGGTCCTTTTTATTCCAGATTGTGTATTCTGGATTTGGAACCTCCTTACCACTCTCATCTTGCTTGATCTTTTGAGGGCACGACTCAGATCCATCAGCAAGGCCCATAAGATCATGACATTTTAGAACAGGTACAACCTAAGAAAGCCACACTGAGTAATTGGGGCCTTCAAGTTTGACTCCATTGAACTGTAGAGTCCGAAAAGTAAAGGTAGGGTTGGAGATAGAACTTGAGGAAGCCATATAGATGGAAGCAAGTGAGAATTGATTTGAATTTGCAGAGAAGAAAAGAGGCGTTAGCCTATTGATGCTCTGATACCATGAAATGGAAAGTGGGAAAACTGTTTTGGTTACTTGATACCAAAATAGAGCAATTATATTTCTATTTGTAGTTTGTTTATAGAGATCAAATAAAGGAAAAACACTAATTACATGGATCAACAAAGGAAAGAAAATATCATACTCCTAACATGTACAACTAACAAGAAAGTCTGTATGGAAAGAATATTACTCCTAGCTATACAAGTAAAGGGATTTAAATAAATCCCAATAAGGCAAACGTAGCACAAGACTAGGAATTGCTAGTTGAAGCTGTTCATTGTATTTGGACAGTAAAGTATCACGGCTCACTTTGGCAGGACAATCAGTGGCATCTCTATTTTCTTCATTTACGGGATCCTCAATATCTTCACTTTGTTGGATCATCCAAGGAATATTCTTGGACTGCAGAGACTTCACTAACACAAATAGATATTCCAGAACACTTAAAGACCCGTTAAAGAGAAGCATTTGGAAGTAGAAAGTCTTTAATTTTGTTGTCTTCTTCTTAACAAACATTTTGAATTATGTCTAGACTGTTTAGATCTACTTCTTCTATGAGCTCTACATCTAGTTTACCTTCTTTACTTGATATAGTTAATGAAGAAGAATATAACATTCCTGAAGCGAATATAGATTCACATGATTGGAACATACCCAAGGTCCTAACCAAAGAAATTTATAAATCAAGTTTTTCACCTTTATCATTTAGTAATGATTACAGTGTAAAAACAATTGAACAAGTATATGCTTTAAATAAACATCATGATACATGTCAATTACTTTCTAAAGAAGTAATTAAAAAACTTAAAGAAAAGAAAATGAATTTCCTTCACATAGGATTAATCCAAGTTGCTGTAAAACCCCTAGTCTATCTAGGAATCAATGCCTCTGTACTTTTGTGTTTAAGAAATGCAAGACATAAAGATTACAACACTAGCATGTTAGGAGTCGTTGAATCTAGTCTTCATAAAAGACCAATTCATTTTGACTATTTCCCTGACTTCACTTTAAGTTTAAGTGATCCACAGATCTTAAAAGCTTTAACTTTGAACATTAAAACAACATGTTATGATATGTTAGAAGGAGGCCAACCTTTAACATTAATTTACAGATTTTATTATAAGTCAATGAAAACAAATCTTAATGTTCATGTTCTTATTAAAAGTCTCAAAGATAAAACTTTACTAATACAGACACATTCTTGTGAAGCAAACGTTAGAGTACCGAAATTAGTAGTTTGGTCTGAAATAGAATTCCCATAAGAATGGCTATTAGAAAATGAAAACATTCCAACAAAAATAGAACATACAGCATTTGATCTAAACTGTTTACAACAATACTTAGATGATAGTGTTAGATTAAGTTTTGACAGACCAAAACTCAACAAACCACCGTTCATGATAAAAGAAACAGCTTTCCAAGATACAGCAACAAGCCGTAGAAATTCTACCTCTTCCTCCGTTTATACTGAACCTTTAAGAAGAGATAAAAATTTAAAGTTAAAAGGTATAAAGGTAGAATCACAAATAAGCTCCCCATATTATACAGCTAATCAATAAAATTTTGAAGAAGAAGGACAAAATTCTCCAACACAAAGAGATATAGAAGAATCTCATTTACACCCACAATTAATGACTATAAATAAACCATTTACTCTAAACCTACAACCTTTAATAAAAAACTACAATTCTACCAAGAATGCAGAAAAAAGGAGAAAAATATAAGTTAAAATATACAAAAGAACCAAAAAAAAAAAAAAAAAATTGCAGAATGGGAAAAATTTATGAACAAACATAAGTTATATATAAAATTATTTGAATTTATCAAAATTTATGAAAAAAAAAATTAAACATGTTAACTCAGTGGGAAAAAGAAGATAAAACTATAACAGAAGCAAGTCACCCTCCAAAAGAACCGATCTTTGTAAACTTTAAAAGATAAAAAATTTTAGCCTCTCCTTTTAAAACTTCCAGAGATGAAGAAATAAAAAAAACTCATGGAACAAAATAATTATACAAACCAAAGCCTTATAACCATAGGAAAACAATTAGACCGAATAAAAAACAAAATTTAAATAACTACACCTCCAACTAAAACTCAAACTGACAAGGAAAAACCCCATTACGAACAACTTCTCTTAAAAATTTCACAACTCAAAGCGTTAAATCTAAAAAATAAATAAGAAATCTGTCTTGAAAAGGTCAACAACATGCTAAAAACCCTTGAAAATGTCAAAAATGAAGCCTCAGCCTCTAAAACTATCCAAGTCATTAAAAAAGACAAATAAATAATCACTTATGAAACAACAAGTGAAACACAAAGTTCAGAATCTGAACAAACTACATATCATGAAATACAACAAATTGAATAACAATTCAATGAATTCCAAGTTAATAGAATCATTAGACCAACGAGTAACACCCACAATTGGTATTCTAGGCCTACACCACTAGACATTCAATATGAAGAAAGAAATGTTTTTAACCAATTTTCAGTCTCTTCTGATAAGATCTATGAATGAAATCTTGATGGTTTATCTGAACACCATTGACACGCAATTGCTTCAACATGTTGTGTGGACTTTTTGTTATTGTGGTTGGCCTCCACCTCGTTTTTTCTGCTCCTTGTTCAATTGCCTAGGGTTCGTTCATAAACGATTTCGTTTCGGTTTCAGTTCGATGCTATAACAAAAATTAATTAATGTGGAAAAAAGTAAGAATATTTTTTTTTGAAAAAGTAAAAAAAGTAAGAATGTTTGGTATGAAAAAATGAAAAAAATTTGTTTGGTAGTAATTTTTTTTATTTGAATAGTAATAAAAAGTGATTAATATGATGTAAAAAGTAAAAGAATGTTGAAAAAATGAAAAAAGTAGGTTACCTTTGCCTTTGCCCAAACCGTTTAACAAACGAAGCTATTGAATGATGTTTTTGTAGGCTTTGTTAGGGAAAGGGCTTGAAAAATGAAGTAAATTGAAACTGTAGTAAATTTGATTGATCCGAGAAAAAAAGAATAATGTTTTATATGAAAAAGTGGAAAAACAAATAATAAAAAAAAATGTTTTGTAGTGATTTTTTTATTTGAATAGTAATAAAAAGTTATTGATGTGATGTAAAAAGTAAGAATGTTGGGGTTAATTTTAAGAGAAATATATGGCCTTGTTTGTTAAACTACATCACATTCCCCCACACTATTCACTTCATGTTTTTCAAAGAAATCAACATCAAAATATTCTCACTTTTATATCATATCATTCACTTTTTATATCGCATTATTTACATTTTATTATTATTCAAATAAAAAAATCACTACAAAACAAAATTTGTCCACTTTCCAATACCACTTTTTCATTTTCTTATATCAATTATTATTATTATTATTTTAATATTTTTAACTATAAACAGTGTCATGGGGGTTGTTGTTGTCCAAACACTCTCATAGTATAGTATTTTTTTTGATTCCTTTTCCAAACACAACCATAATTATAAAGGGGAACTCGTTCCGGCCTTTTTCAGTGCCACTCAACCGCTCTCACTTCTGCGAGGGCTTGTTGCGGTAGTTATACTGTTTTTATTGGCAGCCTATCTTGATTTTTGTTCTAATAATTTATAAGGCCGCATTAATAATTTGACACTTTTTATTTTTTATTTTTTATTTTTTATTTACTTGCAGAGTTGCACTAAGTAAGTTGTAATAGGTTTATTGTTTGGTTGCTTAACCTTTTTTAGTGTTTTGCTTAGTTTTTCGTCTCCTCCCGTTTCTTTGTTGTATCAAATATATATAAGGAAGGTGGAGGGAATTTTCCCATTTTGACTTTATTTTGAAACAAGCCACTTTGGTACTATAATTTGGGATCTCTTTTGAGTTTAGAACAAGGAATTAAAAAAAAAAAAAAAATTAAAACCTGTAATAATGACTCCCTACACTACACGCATCCATAAACACCTATAAACCATGCAGGTTTCCCTTCTTTATCTGGTTTCCGTAGGAATGTGAAATTACACTTATATCCAACTAATGAATTTATTTTCATTTTCTTCTCCTCATCACTTGATCAGGGTCTTTTTAGTGGAATAATACTATTTATAGTAGATTATTACGAAACTATCATATGACTTAATACCGTGACACTAAAAATTAACATTAAGATGAACTCGTGTAAAAATAAATAAAAATAAATAACAACTAAGTTTTTTAACAATAGCTACTATACCTTACTATTATTGAGACAATAACTCAGTTACAAGAACTCAAGAGACAAGAGTTATAAATAATAAATTAAATTTATTGTTGTTAATGTAAAATAAAAGACTTGTAACATTGATACTCTTTCTTTATAAATAAGAGTACTGTACACAATCAAAAATATATAAAAAAAAAAAAATGTAGTCATGTAAAAGCTTTGATATGTGGACGTAGGTCATAGGTCAAACAACCTTAATTCTCTAAGTCTATTTTCCTTGTTCTCATTTTTCTCTCTAAATTATAAGTTGTATTAACCATATCAACATACTAAAATATATATATATATATATCATTTCTGATCAAAGCTTAGCCCACCAACAAAAATTAAAAAGTACAAAAAGGAGTTAGTTATAAATTAATTAGAAAAAATTCACATATTCCCTCAAATTACTACTCAGTTAACAATGCTATCAAACTTTCAATTAGGACAATGTTTCCCTCAAGGTTATCAAAAGACAAAAAATGACTCTAAATTTGTGTGAATAAGACAAAAATACATTTATAAATTCGAGAATTTTTTTTTTGTTTTTTTAACAAAAATCGATTTGTTTTTTTAAAAAATTCCACTCCCTTTTTTTAAAAAAAATTTCTAGTTTTTTTTTTTTTTTTTAAAGATATTTTCATGGTTTGGGAAAAATTAACAATTTTTTTAGTTCGGACGACATTGTCGGTGGTAGTTTACATGGACTTTCTCCAAATTAATTTATGAAAATTATTCTTGTCTTTTGTTTTTTTTTTTTTTTTTCTTCTTCTTATTTTGGTCTCAATTTTCTCTCTCTCTCTCTCTTCAGTAGCTCACTTTATCCAGGAAGATATATAAAAACGAAAGAAATTAAACGAGAAGATTGTCCTACAACATTCATTCTATGTCGGTCAACGTTTCTACGCCAACCAGAGTTTTCAAAGTTTCTAGAAATGGGCTGAACCCGAACTGGGCTGACGAACCAGAATTTTGAAGCGATTCAAGTTTTTAGGCTTTTGCTTTGTCCAGCCCGACAACATGTTTTTAGCATCATACTTTTTTTTGTCTCAGTTTTTAGATATCATGGGGCATCCAACCAAATAGCAAAGATGGCGCACTTGTTTCTCAGTCGTAGATGAAGAACCAGTGGTGGGGAGCAACACCACCCACATATCCACATATGGTTTCTCTGCCATTTTGGTCCCAAGAAACACAATGGGTCTCGGTTTCAGGCTAAATCTCAAGTGGCGTTTTCCGACTCAGTCCCATTCTCTCACCAATTCACCCTTCAGGATTTCTTCTTCTTCTTATGGTGAGTTTACTGGCTCTGTACCTCGTTTCATGCATGCTCTCCCAAAGAAAGAAGGAAAAATGGGAAGAAAACTACTTGTTCTGCTGTGATTAATTTTTGAATGGTAATTTTTAATCTCATCAATTTTTCATTGCAATAGTCAGTTGTGCTTGAATTTAGTTATATACTCGCTTCCCCATTATCTGGAAATCCATGCTTAAGCTAAGAAAAAAAAAAGTATCAATAGCAGACTTAAGTGCAGAAATGGACCTCGCAAGCTGATCACCTTAAAGAGTATCATTGGCGATTGAATTTTAGAGTTTGCTCTAGGAACTGGGTTCTTCTAATTCTAAGGGCTTGGCCATTAGACATGAATTCTTTTAGGAACTTTAGTAATATCTCGCGGAGTAATTTTCTGAAGTATAGGGTTTCACCTCTTTAAGGAGGGTATTAGACATCAGCAATTTGAAAGAGCTATGTACATTGTTATCATCTTGTGAGGATGAAATATATTTGACCAGGATACACTTTAACATGACCCGACGAGAAACACAATGTGATTTGAATTTATTTCCTTTGAGAAAGGCTGTGCTAAGAGTTGTCATTGCTGCTATGTGAACTTCATTAAGATTTTGTTTTTTCTAAAAGTGTTTTGATTTAGTACTCAGGTACTTCCTATGACTTGGCAATTTCATATGTGTTGGGAGTTTGTCAATAAGTTTTCAAAATTTAGCCTGTCGTTTTTATTGAAATTTGCCAAACATGGTTTAAGTTCAACATTGCTTTATAATTCCATCACAGTTACTTTGTAGAATGATGAAGTCAAACTCGTCAAGTTGATTTCAATAGGTTTGGTTGTTTGTATGGGTGAACAACTTAAGTTTTCATTGTGAATCTTTATCATGCCCAATTGGATCAGGTTGTGGGTGAATTGAATCTAGAAATACTTTCTTGTTCGCTTTTCCCTTTCTAGTTAGGTGATCCTATTGTATACTTCCGGTGTACTTTGGGGTGCCTTTACGCTTTCAATAAGACTGATTATTACTTATCAAAAAACTTGCTACACCAACTAATTATAGATTCGTCATTGTTTTTTGGGAAATTATATATAAACTCCTTAGGTCAACGCGCTTTTATTAAAAACTCCCTAAGTGTTTTTTTTTTTTTCGGAAATTGACTCCCTGGGTTAATCGAAACTACAATAAACTCTCTGCCGTAAAAAATTTTTAACAGCCGTTAAGGCCACTCAAAACTCTCCGTTTTATCTAATTAAAATATTAATTTAATTTAAAAAATTAAATCTTTAAAAAAAATTGAGGGGTGGCCAGGGGGTGGCGGTAACCCCTGGCCAACCCCCCAACCCCTATGGGGTGGCAGTAAGCCACCCCAAGAGTGGTTTGCCCACCCCTGGGGTGGCCGCACGGGTTGGCCAGGGGTGGCACCGCCACCACTGGCCACCCCTCAAATTTTTTTTTTTTTTTTTTTTTTAAGATTTAATTTTTTAAATTAAATTAGTAAAAAATTAATATTTTAATTAGATAAAACGGGGAGTTTTGAGTGGCCCTAACAGCTGTTAAAAATTTTTGACGATAGGGAGTTTATTGTAGTTTTGATTAACCAGGGAGTCAATTTCCGAAAAAAAACACTTAGGGAGTTTTTAATAAAATCGCGTTGACCTAAGGAGTTTATGTATAATTTCCCTTGTTTTTTTTTGTCATTAATTTACTATTCTCTTTCCCCTTTATAATCTGCAATTACAATTTGATATAAATACTACATAATGTGATACTAAGCTTGAGTTGGTGAGATAACTTTATTTAGTATACTTTCTAACTGATCTGCATTCTCGAACACTTTGTGTTTTCCACTTCAACAAAGAATGCATGAGGAAGATCAAATATCCCACCATGTTTGGCAATTTAGGTAGCAAGAAATGATAAGAAGTGAAGTGGTGGGAAGAGGAGATGGGAAGAGAGGTGTTGAAAACTGAAATATGACTTCTCTTTTCCTGTTTGGATATAACAAGGACGATTGGGTTTCTTCTACATGAATTGCATTCTTACTGTTTTTGCTTTTCTCTATTCTTTTAAACTAAGTAGGGGTATTTCTGTGGCTACGAGAAAAAGAAAAAATTTCACTTGCTTTATTATGCCACTTCCCACCACTTTTGGTGAGAAGTAGAAAGTAGGTCCCATAGGAAGTTTAGCCCTCCCGCTTCCCTCCTCATGTAACATGTTTCTCACTTAAATATCCAAACATGGAAAATATTTATCAGCTTGATCCATTTCACTTCTCATCTATTCCTTCCAACCACTTTCTTCGATCCAAACACAATGCCTGGGTTTTAATTCTGCGTTCACCATCAATTGTATAAATTGGCATTGGCCTGTGTTATGCTTATTATTATTTTGTTATATCATAATTTTTACTTTTGAATATAAAATGAACAGTTAGAGGCAAGGAGGCTTCTTTCAACTTGACAAGGCAGTCTTTCGTGTCTGTTATTTCTGATGAGAGTGAGGCTTCTTACAAAGATCCTCTGAAAGCATACATGTGTTCACCTGCTGCTTCAAAATTCTCGGAGAATGATTTTTCAGAAATGGAAGACAAGAAGGTTTGTCATTGTTTGAGTTTTCATAGGCAAATTGCATGCAATAATATCTCAAGCACAAATTGTGTGTGTGTGTGTATAGAATAATTAACCAACTAACAAAAATGTTACCGATAAATATATACCATGTATGCATATATACAATACATACATGCATGCATATTTATTACCATATAACCCCTACTACCTAGGTGGCTTAGCTTGTATACTTCCTATGTACATGGGGGCGCCTTACGATTTTAATGATATCTCAATTAAATCGAGAAGTTGTCCAAATTTTTTTCTTTACTTATCAAAAAAAAAAAAAAAAATGATATCTCGATTAATTATATATATATAACATATACCTATCAGACTGTGTCCTACCTTTTGAAATTGTAGAATCAGCATTTCCTCAGTATATCATGTCCATATCCCATATCTGTATATATGCTTCATACTATGTCCAACTTTTTTAAATTGTCGAATCAGCATTTCCTCAGTATATCATGTCCACATGCCATATCTGTTTATATGCTTCATACCTGCATCTTATCTTGAGGGCACTCATTATGCAACTATCTTTTTGCTATTTGAAATCTTATTGTAGGTCTTATCTTTCATAAAAATATTAAGAAGCGGTCATACAGTAGTCTACATAACATGATTGATGATACCCAGGTGCCTGTTAAAGAGGACAAATGTACTTCCTCCACGAGCTTAAAGGTGTACAGGACAGCACATTTCAAGTTGTTAATGGAAAATACTCACGTTTTAGAGAAAACTTTTGTTGATTCAGACAACCTAGGGTTAGAAAGAGATATTCTTCTGCAGCTAGGGAGACTCGGAGCTATAAACTTATTCAATACCTGTCTATCAAGGACCCTTAAAATCTCAAATGTTTTGGATTTGTCTGATGTGCCTACTGAGCATGTTGGAGAGCACAAGATGAAAAGCGAAGTAGATGATCATATAGGAAAAGTTATTGTTCACTCTGGGAAAATGAAAGAAAGAAAATCAAGAAGAGAGAGAACATTGAAAAATGCCAGTGAAATTTCTTTTCTGTCAATGCCCTCAAAAACCATTGAGAAACGTTTTGGAAAGCCTACCGTTTCATCTGTAAAAAGAGCATCAAGGTCTAGAGGTAGAAGGCTAAAGGTTACCAGGAATGAGGCTGAAATGTCAAGGGGGGTTAGGGTAAGCGTTAATCTTCCTGGACATAAATGTATTTTACTGTTCATGCTCCAAAAAATTCTTAAATCTATATTCTGCATCATTACAGGTGGTTGCGGACTTGGAGAGAATCAGAAGAACTTTGGAAGAGGAAACTGGGCGGGTAGCCAGCTTGAGTTGCTGGGCAGAAGCAGCTGGACTTGATGAAAAGGTGTTGCAGCAGCATTTGCATTATGGTTGGTATTGCAGGGATGAGCTTATACGGAGTACTCGCCCCTTAGTTCTATACCTTGCAAGAAACTACAGAGGTCAAGGAATAGCTTTGGAAGACTTATTTCAGGTTTGTTAGGCATGTTTCCCTTGTATACTGGATTACCTTGTTTGTTGATAATTTCTAGGACGCTTTTTGAATTGAAAAATTGGTGTATAGCTTGCATGAGGATGCGATACTTGTTTGGACAGTGATAAATAATTGATCTCTGTTTACCTTAGAAGTGTGTAGAATTGAAAAGTGTTGATGATGTTTTTGTCAAGAAGCTTATGGGGAGTAATTCTTTTAATTACTGTTTTACAATATGAGATACTTCTTAATACAAGCAAACAATAAAGCCTGGATGAAGGAAAATATGTTCAATATAATAAATTCAAATTTTTTACATATTTTTTACTTATCAAAAAAAATATAATAAATTCAAATAGACAAATACGCAGGATGTGTCCTTGAGCATAGGTTTTAGGTTGTTGCCATCTCTCACATCTCGCGCTTGAATAAAATCGTGATTCTCATGTTTGCATCCACATATGAAAAATTTAATTCGATTTCCTAGTTACTTTTTCTTGCTAGTGCAGGAGTTTCTGAGTCAAAATTTGTGACACCGTGGTTTCATAATGGGAAGATGAGGAGCCCACATAAAGTAGATAGTTTATGAAGACATTCATGAGCACTGAGTCTAACATTGCTTACTTAGTAAGTGAAATTGGGCTTTATAAATAATTCTAAAGAAGCTCCAAATTGACTAATCATTTTTAAGTAGTAGCGCAGATGTAGCTAATGCTTTTCTTGGGTCGTTACAAAATTGCTTTGAGATACGTGACCTATTGTAGATCTTTGCAAATTCAACACTAACAATCCATCCCTCTCCTCCGAAGGGAGATTTAAGAATGACACTTGTATCTCTTCAAAGCATAAATTTATTCGCATTATAAATCTTCTTAGAGCCACTCATTTTTTATCTGAAGCTTGTGATTCCACTTTGACTATGAATAGAACTTTTAGATTTTACAAATAAAAAAAAAATAATAATAAAAAAAAGGTGACAAATAGAAAGATGGGTTAGAAGCATTTGCTTGACAAAGGAGCTTAATTTGGAATAAAATCCAATCATTCTTAGTTACCAACTTATAATTTAGATTACATGTCAAATGAGAAAGGTGCATATAATAAGGAGCTTTTCAAACTTTCATGAAATTATGCATCACTAACACTTAGGTTTAGATAATCAATTTTTAAATGAAAACAAATCCATACACATTAACAATGTGGCAATACAGCTTATATATTTCATATGCCACCTGGTGGCAGCAAATCTGTGGAGTACACTCTTCATATGCCATGAAATTTTAAAGCAGTCAGATTGTGTGGTGGTTTTGATGGCAATGGGGCATGAATTACTTAAATATTTTTGGCAACATATTTTCTTCAATATTGCTTTATTCTTTTATTTTTCAATGGCTACTTAGAGCAATGCATATGGGCAAGATTATACTGAAGATCATCAATGACAAGTCTGTAGGTGCAGCTTTCTTTCATGCTGAGATTTATAATTGTATGAAACTTAAGAATGTATACGTATATATACGCATATATATTTCATATCTATACCCTATTTACTTGGTTTCTCACTTGGGAAGATTTATGAGTTCACTTTTCCCCTTTTTTGCAGGCCGGAAATCTGGGAATCCTCCAAGGTGCTGAAAGGTTTGACCATACCAGGGGTTACCGATTTTCAACCTATGTCCAGTACTGGATAAGGAAATCAATGTCAAGAATGGTAGCACAGCATGCTAGGGGAATCCAAATTCCTGTATGTTGCTCTCTTCTTTTAGATCTTGGTTCTATGTCCAAATAGAACCCTCATTTCCTGTATGCTACTCTTTTCTTTGTGACATCCAGAGGTTGATCCAAATGTTTTCCATTTTTTTTTTTTTTTAAATCATGCCTCATAGTGCACATTAAGCAGCACAATAAATAAGATACAGAAAGCTCGAAAAGCTCTTTACAGAAGCCACAGGAAATACCCAGATGATGATGAAATTGCAAAGCACACTGGTCTTTCTTTGGCTAAAATCAGATCGGCTAGTAAATGCTTCAGAGTTGTGGGTTCAATTGACCAGAAAATGGGAGAGTACATGCAATATAGGGTATGACTTAAATCCATCCTCTCTCTTTCTTATATGCATATTCATTTCGTCCATACTGTCAAGTTAATGTCTTGTTGTAAATTGAGATTTGTGTAACCTATTTTGTTTTGGGCTGTGGTCACTAAGTACTCTGGACATATAACAATTTTCGTATTATTCTGTCAATGGTTCTCTTATATAACAATAGGTGATGGGCTATGGTTTTAGAGAAAACTGGATGTTGGAAATTTCCTGGCAGCAACAATTTAGGTTTTCAAAGTAGGTTCTAAAGGGTTGGCTTCTGCCAAAAGCTTGAGAAAATCTTAGGTTCAAGGGTTTCAGGAAGTATGGGAGGGATATGGTTTGGGAGATGAAGAGGAGGAAAACAGAGAAGAAACTGGTAGTTGTTCCAAGTTGTGTGAATAGTGCTCGTGATAGTGTGCATGAATAGTTAACAAAAGATAAGAGGAAGGAAAGAGAAGGAAAGGGAAAGATCACACTAGGCAATGCTCACCTTCCATAAACTAAATTCTCGACTTTATTATTCAATTTTGAATTATTTGAGTAACAGTAGTACACATAAAGTCTAGATTTTAATGTCTCCAAAGGATTAAAACTCCTACTTTGACTAGTAAGTAAACTTCTATTTAGGTTAGACCAAATTCCACACATGAAAACTATAACTAAATAAGACTCATCTATTAATTAAATACAAATCTTGCCCAAAATTATGGTCCATAACAGCAATTATATAATTGTGAGAACACCTCGACCCTAGAAAAACCTGATAAATTGAACTAATTAACTCCAATGGACATGTTCTTGGACCAAAAGGCATCTTTTTTGGTTTTGCTTTAGGTGGAGTTTATTTTGGCATAAAACATTTTTGTGATTTTTCTTTCCTGATGTTTGGTGCAATCAGAAAATGTTGGTTAACACAAAACATTTTTGGGGTCAAATGGAAAAACCAAGCATTTGGGCTGGAAAATGGCTTCTGCTTTCACAAAGCAGGAGTCATTTTTTGCTCGATATATTTCTCTCTTGTGCTTCTCCCTCTTCCTCCCAAGTCCCAAGTGCCTTTTCCCTCCATTTGCATCTTCTCTCCCTCTAGTGCATAGTCCTCTTGTCCACGACTCTTTTTGGATTGACTCGGCTGCCATCTCTAGTCAACATCTCCTTTGTCCTTCACTCTACACCTCCTTTGTCCTTCGCACTCTTGCTGGATCTACTTGCCCACCCTCTCAACTCCTCTCTCCGCTGATCTGGAGGATCTGGTCATCCTCAACCTCCACCTACACTTCATCATTTTTGAGCTTTGACAAGTTGACCTTGAAGGTGTGGGCAGTTAGGTCTTGTTTGTCAAACTACACCACATTCCTCTACACTATTCACTTCATTTTTTTCAAAAAATCAACATCAAAATATTCTCACTTTTATATCACATCATTTACTTTTTATTACTATTCAAATAAAAAAAATCACTACAAAACAAAATTTTTCCACTTTCCAATACCACTTTTTCATTTTCCTATATCAATAATTATTTATTTATTTATTTATTTTTAAATATTTTTAACTATAAACAGTGTTGTGGGGTTTGTTGTTGTTTGCCAAACACCCTCATAGCATAGTCTTTTTTTTGAGCCCTTTCCCAAACACAACCTTAGTGTCTCTTTCCAATCAACCTTTGGGTGGGTGAACAACGACATTTCAAAAGAGTTTGAGAGGAGGGAGCATTGGGGGAGGAGGAAGCCCTCCGTAGAGTCCGACACGTCTAGCAAATTAGTCTAAGGCATTGGATTGAAGGCCAAAAATCGATGGAATCTTTAGGGGAATTTGGACTAGCTGAAATTGTGCCCCCCATTTCAGCCCCCCCCCCCCTTTCCCTGGGGCGCCAATTGATCTACTACCTTCACATATGGAGTAACCATTTCTTTATTAGTCAATTTTATCACTGCTAAATCACAACTTGTTCGATAAGCTTAAGATACTAGGAAGAGGTAAATATAATCATTTAATCAAATAATTTAACATTGCTACTCATGTGTGGGCTCAAACTCCTTTTTTAATGGGTGAGGCCTAATACATAGAATATTTAATTAAAATGGGGAGTAAATAACGGAGTCAAGGTTCGAACTCGGGACTTTTTGCGCTGATATCATGTTCCCATAAATTTAAGCTAATAGGAAGAGGTAAATTTAATCATTTAATCAAATACTCTAACAATCACAAACAAAGTGTCAATCTACTTCTATATGCTTTGCATACTTATGGAATGCTAGGTTTGTGACTATATGTATGAGCGCCTTATTATCACATAAAAGTTCCATACGTGTTTCTACTTTAATCCCCATTTCTTGAAGAACATTTCTTAACCATATAAGTTTGCAAGATGTATTGGACATAACTCAATATTCTGTTTCAACACTAGATCTGGCAACAACAAGAAGTTTTTTACTCTTCCATGTAACTATATTTCCTCCAAGAAATGTACAATAACTAGTGGTAGACCACTAGACCTTCCGCCTAATGATGAACCAGTCCCATTTGCATTTGGAAAAACCTTCAGTACATTAGCAAGCATGATCTTTATATAAAATTCCTCGTCTTCGTGCTCCTTTCAAATACTTGAGAATTCATTGTTCTACAACCAATATGGCATTTTTTGTTTCTCAAGAAATTGATTAACCATACTGATTGCAAAGGATATGTCAAGCCTAGTAATTGCATTTGAAATAATATACCAAGGAAAGAGAGAAAAAGACACAGAGAGAGAGAGAGAAAAGAGAACCCAGAATTAGGGTTCTCCTCCTGCTTATGTTTTATTTATAGTTGCCACATATTGTAAAAATAGATAAACGCATGCCCCCCCAAAAATAATAATAATAATAATAAACACATCAACACTTCCCTTCAAGCAAAGATATTTCCCATGTCTAGCTTGCTTAAAATTGTATGAAAGGCCCTACTTGACATTCCTTTTTTTCAAGATATCAGCAAGTTGTTCCCCGGTCTTCACATATGGTTTGCAGATTATACCTGCTTGTAGTTTTTCTTTAGTAAAATTTCTTATCGATTTCGACATGCTTGGTTCGATCATGTTACTGTGAGCAATATTAATCGCAACTTTGTTATCACAATACAGTCTCATGGAATCTATGGAATCATATTCAAGTTCTTTCAATAGTATCTTCAACCATAACATTTCACACACTCCATGAGCCATCGCTCTGAATTCTACTTTTGCACTATATCTAGCAACCACCAACTGTTTCTTATGCCAAGTAACCAAATTACCTCCCTCAAATGTGCAATATCTTGATGTAGATTGTCTATCCATAATAGACCCAACCTAATGTGTAGACTATATAGACTTCTATTTTCAAGTGATTATGTCGGGAAAATAACAGTCCCTTACTTGGTGAGGATTTTAAGTAGCGAAGAATTTAGTAGACTGCTTCCATATGAGACTCACGTGGCAAATGCATAAATTGACTCACCACATTAACATATGCAATGTTGGGACAAGTGTGAGACAAATAAATCAACCTGCTAACCAATCGCTGATATATACCTTTGTCCGCCAGAGGACTCTTATTACTGTCACCCAACTTAACATCACCTCCATTGGATTATCAAAAGCTTTACATCCGAGCATCCTTGTTTCTTTAAGAAGATCAAGGATATATATCGATTGGGGGAAAAATATATTATGTTTCGACCTCGCTACTTCAATGCCTAGAAAATACTTCAAATTGCACAAGTCTTTTATTTCAAATTCTTTTGCAAGAGAATTTTTAAGTTTCATATCTCCTCATCGTCATTTTGTCACTACAATAACATCCACATACACGATGAGGGTCATTTCCTTTCCTCGAGAAGAATGTTCGATAAAAATTGTATAATCAATAATCAACTTGACTTTGTTTGTAATCAAATATTTGCATAGCTTGGGAAAAATGCTCAAACCATGCTCTCATAGATTGTTTCAGATCATACAACACCTTCTTTTGCGGTTTGCACACTTTACCCATAGAAGAGTAACATTCAAGCCCGTGAACAGCTTTCATGTATATTTCTTCTTCTAAATCGCCATGAAGATATGCATTTTTCGCGTCGAATTAATACAACGGTCAATCCAAATTGCTGTAACCAAAAGCATGAATTGAATTGAGTTTATCTTTGCTATTGGAGCAAATGTCTCCTCATAGTCAATTCTGTAGGTTTGTGTAAAACCTTTTGCAATGAGTTTGGCCTTGTTAGTTCCATGGAACCATCGGCCTTATGCTTTACAGTATACATTCACTTGGACCCAGCCGCCTTTTTCCTATTAGGCCATTCAACAAGATCTCATGTATTATTTTTTTATGAAGGGCTTTCATCTCTTTTTGCATTGCTTCCCTTAGTGCCTCTTGTAAAGTTTTAGGAATATACGCAGACGACAATTTGGACACAAAGGACCGGTGTGAGTGTAAAAGACACTGATTGGAAACAAAATTAGATATAGGATGTTAAGAAAATTACCTAACTCCTTTGTGTTGTGCAATAGGAAGGTTCATATCATTGATAATAGGTATTGAAGTATTTAAATCGAGGATGGAAGTAATATTACCTGAGTTAGGGTCAGATGTTCAACAAGTAGCATTGGGAATAATCTTACTTTTCTGGCATTTGGAGTAAACCCCAGCTCCACTGGCAGTTCAAACAACTCATCAGTAGGCGACTCATTGGCAAGCGGAATAGCAAGCAGCTGCTGTTTATCCAGCTCTGACACGGGAGCAGGGACAGCTAAAGGTTGATTCCTATTCCACTGGTTTGTGATAATCAAGGTGCTCTACATATTTTCTCCAACCCGAAAGGACTAGGCACATTGAAGTATCTTGCCATTTTTTCCAAGACAAGATATTGAGTGGCGACATAACCATACCATTTGTGAAGTTTTAGAAACAACTAGCTGATATTTTCACGAAGTCATTATGTATAAATCGGTTAGAGTCAATTTGTTCCAAGCTAGGCTTATATGACATATATGTTTCAGTTTGAGGGCGAGTGTTAGGCTACAATATGTTGTACTTTTCTAGAAGGAATTATCTCTCTACCAGCTGTTTCTACCGTCATTTTCAGAATATTTCCCAATCATTGTAACTAATTCTCCTATTATATGTGGAATGGATTGAAGGCTGCACAGTAGGAAATATACAGCTCTTCTTTATTCACGTTCCCTTACTTCTTCTTTTCCCTTAACATTGATAAACTGGAAATTATTAGTTCCAAGGGGAATGGGGGAAATTTGCTTCATTGTGTAGTCAAATTTTTTTACTTCCTCTGGAGGAGCAGAGTTAGGAGAAGGGGGTGAGTATACTTTGTTTTGATAGCAGGATTTTCTAAAACATCATGGGAAGTAGCCATTTTCATTTGAAATTCAAGTAACATTTCAAATTTTGTCAGAAGTTGTTGAGATGATTTTGTTAAATGTAAGTGTGTTATGGCAATCTGATGCAGGAAGTTACTCCTGATATGTCAATAAGGAGCCCTGAAGAAAGTGTGATGAGGCAACACATGAGAAAAGACATCCACAATCTTTTGAAAAGCTTGGATTCAAGAGAGAGACAAGTGTTGTTCCTGAGGTATGGACTTGAGGACTACCAGCCCAAATCACTTGCGGATACGGGAAAGCTTCTCCAAGTCACCAAGGAGTGGATACGGAAGGTTGAGAAGAAAGCTCTGACAAAGCTTAGGGATGAAGATATCCGCAGAGATTTAAGCCATTTTTTGGATATCTAGTTTCACCTTGTGTCTGTTACTCACCAGAAGGAATAGTTGGTATTAACCCAATCACTCTTTTAACTTTCTGTAAGCCCAAATGAGAAATGAGAAATGCTATTTATTACACTGGTATACGACTGCTATACAACTTGATAATATGGCAGTGAAAATTTGTACTTAGATTAGAATTTGAAAAAAAAAAAAAAAAAGGTTAATTTTCACTATCACGTCATCCTAGTTATTGTTGTCCTAAAAGTTTAAACTGATAGGAAGAGATGAATTTAATCATTTAATCATTATTCTAATATTTCTCCTCACATGAAGGCTTAATACTAATTTTTAATAGGTGAGGCCTAACATATGAAATATTTAATTAAAATTGGAGGTGCATGAAGGAGTCAAGGTTTGACTTCAGGACCCTTGGCTTTGATACCATGTTAAATCACCCTTGTCTTAAAAACTTAAGCTGATAAAAAGAGATGTATTTAATTATTTAATCAGTATTCTAAATTTCTAATAATTATATGGTGATTGTATAACAGTCTACCAAGTAACATTACTTTTTCAAAATAAGTCTCCTTCTGCAGCTGTCTTCATCGTCTTGTCGGCATGTGATGACATGGTGCGTGTATCAGCCATGTTCGTTTGTGTTTTTTCGCTTTTAGTTCTCAAGGCATACTTTAACAAACAATTCAAAACGCTTTTAAAAATACAGAAACTGTTTTTATTTTTATGTCTTATTATAACATTTTTTTTCAAATTAAAAACAAAAAAACACATTCATAACATACTAACAAACATACCCGATTAATTCCCATAACATTGTACTCTATCTTACCAGATTAATGCCATTTGTTTCTAGTATTGTGAGTTGGTTTAGTTTTCAACGTGCCTGTCGAGTCATATCTTACCAGATTAATGCCAGTTGTTTCTAGCATTGTGAGTTGGTTTGGTTTTCAACGTGCCTGTCGAGTCATGAATGTCATATCTTGACTATATATGAAATATTAATGATGAAGATCATATTTGGTGCGTAAGATTTTGTAAATGTTGTTGATCATTAGGATTAAGAAAAGCAAATTAATTTAGTAATTTAAATATAAACCGAAATAGGCAATTTGAATCACCCCAAAGATCTGAAGTCCATATGCATCAAACTGCAACCACTAGATGTTTTAGAGCATTCTTAATAGCCTCATTAATTAATTAATTAATTAATTTTTTTCTTTTCGGTAAGTCAAATCACAAAAACAAAAACAAAAAACGCTACCTAGCAGCCTCAGCAAAATAATGGTTTGGGTTTGTTAAATAAATAGTACTCACTATCTTTAGTGAATATTGTTCACTCACCAAATTAATGAATAAAAAAAATAATAAAACTTTCTCTCTTCCTTCATATTCTTTGAAAAACATTAAATAATAATAATAATAAAATCTTTAAAAAATAATATTTAAATAGAATAATAAAAGTTGATAGTTAAAATGGTGAGGTTGTTGTGAGTGCTTTAAAAAAAGCTGGTAGTTTTATATATATATATATATATATATTTTAGTGAGTAAAATTTGAGGAGATTGCTAATAATGCTTTTATATTTGATTATTTTCTAGTTAGATGAAAAACGTGTTCAAGAATAAATCTAATTTATCTTGAGGCATAAAGAAAAAGTTAAAATGAGGCTTTTTTTTTTTTTTTTTTTAATTATAGTATAATAATATAATAAATTTTTATTGAATATAAAATATGAAAAAATAATTATGCTCACTTTTTGAGATGCAAAGTTACTAATCAAATCTTTTTATACAAGTTTTGTAATTATATTAATCTTAATAGATAATATAGTTAATTCATTTAATCTTTTTATGATGTTGGTCACAAATAAGATTTTATTTATTTTGTTTTGAAAAAATTCTTTTTGCAGAAACAACTATTACAAGTATTGTCAATAATATTCTAAAAACAATGCAAACATTTGAAAAAGAGTTTTAATTTTGTTATATAATTTAATATTTCAATTAGAGTATTAGTTTCTTGCTGTAGAACTTCTTTTAATACTTTTAATTCATTAGTGTCAAAATATGTACTATATTTTAGAAAATTATCAGAATATGTTTTTCTTTTTTATTCTATGCCCTTATTGCATGCCAAGTGGCCTTTTCTCTCTCTTTTTTTCAAGGCCTTTCACCTTCTCCTTCCTTTTCTTTTTTTTGGGCAAATTTAACCTATAGGAAGCCCTTATAAAATAGGGGGCCTTATGTAGGGACCTCACTTGCCTATAATATCACACATTCGATGTTGATGTTGTAACCTTTGTTGTTACCTACTACTACATACTTGTAAACTATTGAGAAGTCATCGATATCCCCAATGAAGTTAGATATATATACATTCATATTTCCATCATTAATTATAAATATATGGCCATTTTTGTCTTTCTCATCAATTTTTTTCATTAGTATATAAATATATGACCCTTTTTGTCTTTCTCATCAATTTTTTCATTAGTAGCCATTATCTCACTCAGTTGGCGTGAATTGTGGACTTGACTCTCTCTCACTTTAATGCACCAAAAGTAGGAGTGACTATTCAGCATTTGAAAATTTGATAATGAGAAGACTACCGGTTTATACCTAATTTTTTTTTTTTGTGCGTTTGGCATTGCGATTTTATAGATAAAAAATGTGATTTTAAACCAAATAGCAAAAAATTGATTGTTTGGGATTATATTTTTTAAAAAATTGCGATATGAAAAAACAAAAAATTTCTGTTTTTAAGTAGCAGGTAAGGATGTGTTTTTTTTTAAAACGTATGATTTTAAAAGCTAAACTGTAATTTTAAATGCAGAGTCGCGATTTTGCCAAACAATTAGTTGCATTTTTAAAAATCATGTTTTCAAATTCTACATTTTAACATCGCTATTTTTATATTGCATTTTTTAAATCGTAATCTCAAATAAACAAAATTAGGTATGTATTGCCAAAATTTTGAAAAAGTGGACAAATAATAATCTGAAATTAAAAGTTTTAATGGGTTAATCTTTAAACAATGAGGCTCTCAATAAGTCCATGACCATGGGCCACATTGTGAAATATCTTGAGTCCTCCACCACCGGCAACCTCCAAAAGCGTTGAAGGGAGATGGATGGTGACCTGTCACTATGGTTGGTGCTGGGCTTTTGCGTAAAAACAGCAAAAGAAGAATCAACGATAAAGCACACCCGTGTTGCCGAGTCTACGTATTTCTCTGTCCACTACTAACCCTATCCCTATCCTTCTCCTTATGCTTTCTAAATTCCTTTCTAGATGAAACCAATTCTTTTTGATTTATTGTATGGTAGATGTTGTCATTTTCTTTCCTATTTAATACAAGAAAAAGGGTTACAAGGAGTTGTTGTCATGTTACTGTCAGCGAGATTGATGTGATTAACGTTGTGTTAATATAGGGTTTATTTAGAGACGAATGATGTGACAAGTTGCTGACCTTTTGGGTTTTATTTATTTATTTATTTTTTAATATATAACAAATAATTCGCACTATCTACGAGAATTTTTATTATAATTTAATTTTAAAATTAAAATTTATTTTTATCATACTTTTCATTATAAGTTTAAAATATGTGTAAAAATAAAGCAAAACATTTAAACCAACAATTTATGAAGATTGTCTTTTAGTTTTCTCGTCGATATATATATATATATATATTTTAAATTTTTGGATGCATTGGGTTGAGTAGATTGGCAATACTTGTAAAGCATTTGGTATTTCAATTCATTATCATCATATGATTGTGCATCTTCAATAGGTGTCATTATCTTCATATGATCGTTCATCTTCAATAGGTGAGGCAAGAGGTGTCTGTTATATATTAGACCATATTATTGTTGCAATGCTTCACCCCAACGACATAATATTGTTTGCTTTTGGCTCTCTCGAACCAGATTCCCCAAGATGGGTGAAGCAAGCTTAACTACGAAGTTCTAATAGGTTCATGGTTATCATGGCTTTAAAACACATTATATCAAAAATGGTGCAAATATACATATAAGCACATATTGGGAATATGGTGTCTAGCCCACATAGAGTTGGTGACTTATAAAGATAGTCATGAGTGTTAAGTCTTACATTGCCTAATTATTAGGTGAAACTGGACTTTATAAAGAATCAAAGAGAAATTCTAAATTGACTAGTCATATTGGGGTGATAACGCAGCTGTTGCTAGTGCTTTTTCCTTGAGTCATTATAAATGGTATCAGAGTAAGGTTGTAATGCCAGGCCATGTAATATTAGAACACTGTATGGCGTAACCCTGGCGAGGACGTCGAGAGTTTAAGAGAGAGAGTTTGTAACACCCTTACCACATATTGGGAAGATGATGTCTAGCTTATATAGAGTGGATGGTTTATAAAAATAGTTATGAGTATTAAGTCTCACACTATATTATTACTAGGTGAAACTAGGCTTTATAAAGAATTTTAGAGAAGCTCCAAATTGATTAGTCATTTTGAGGTGATAGCGTAGATGTGACTAACGTTTTTTCTTGGCTCATTACAATTGCAATTGGAAACCAACCCTAATGTACTCTTGTCATGCCTTCAGAATTAATTAATTCTAGTATTAATTAAGAGTGTTATTCGTAGCGCTTTTAGTTTAATTAACTAGAAGTGCTACCTATACAACAAATATCATAATAAAATGCAGCGAAAAGTGAACTATTGATCTGAATTGAAAGGCTAAATATCTCAGTTTTTTTTTTTTTTTTTTCCTATTATCAATACAAACCAAAGCCTCTAATTTCAAACAATTCAAATACAATATTATTTCCAAGAATACAAAAGTTTATAAATGATATACATAAATATGCTTCTACAAGCCTTATCTCAGCTTACCAAGCCTCGTGAATGGCTATAATCTACGTTCTTGGAGTTATCATGCGTTGTAAAACAAATATGTTTTACATGTAGAAAAATAACTATATAAATCCATGACTTAATAAGTAAATCACCACGAAGCTTAATATATGCAGTGAGTCTACTTTAGTTGGATATAAGTATAAATATTAGACATCTTGGAAACGTTATGAGCTTTGAATAAATTATTCTTGGAAATCATTATCCCACTTATTGTGCAAGTAGAGAAAAATAGTACATTTATAAAAACAGTTAATGTATAACTCCAGTGACAACATATTTTAGTTTAAGGCAAAAAAATCATGTTGATAAAGTATGCAATATAATAACAATAAATAAAGTACGATCCATAATTATTATCATTATGGCTTATGTGTACTCATAACTCTCTCACGGTAAGGTTTGCGCATCCGTATGAGACATCTAGTACAATGTCAATGCCCTCGTGAGGTACAATAGCCACCACCCTCTAGTCACTCGACCAAGTCCGACTTCAGGGGTGATACGCTGAATATTTAAGAAATGCATTTACCTGTCTTAATCAATTTGTATAAAACACTTGCTCTTTTAAAAAGGGCTTAAATAATTTTTAATAAAATCTAAATATCAATTTTAACTTATACTTTTTGACCAAACGTTCGACCATGGACCACAGAACGTTTGCTGAAACACTAGTCTCGAACGTTCCACTCAGGACTATCAAATGTTCGATAAAAACCCCTAGAATCATAGTACAACAGTACATCGAATGTTCGGTAGTACACCAAACGTTTGATCATCTATAAAAAGCAAATTTAACCTATTAGCTGACCCTTCAAACACCACACCTTCCCCATGCTACACCCCACTCCAATTCTTGGGAGAGAAAGAAATCTTAGAGGGAGAAATGATTGATTTTGGTTTAAAGCCACCCTCTCCAAGGTAAGTCTTGTAGCTCAATTCATTTTCTTGTCATTGATATTCATGTGATTAATCAATAGACATAAATATAAACTTAAAAGATGTGCACCTTGAGAAGGTATTATTTAATTGCTTACCTTTCTCCTAGCTTGTTGCATATCTTCACATCCACATCTATTAGATCCAACATTTTATGTCTGAAATTCATATCAATAACACGACAAAATTCATGTAAGTATATATATATAAAAGATGCTTACATTAACACAAATAGGTTTAAGTTTAGGGTTTAGTATAGTTAAACTTACACATGATGGGGGTTTAGTAGGTACATCAGCTTCAGTAGCAGGTTCCCTATAATTTGAGGCCCCAGTTTTCTTCTTTAGACATGTCCTCATATTGTGCCCCATTAATTTTCAATTCGTCGCGCCAAACTTTCTCATTCTATGCGGATTTTTGGGATCCCTTGACTCATCAGGAGCCGTTCTTCTAGCCTTCTTAGGTCTGCCCAGGGTCAACCTTGATTTAGGTGGTTCCAACTTATCCTGTTTGGTCCTTAACCACTGTTCCTCACTAGACATTAGATATATTATGGGCTCTTATGCCTTCTTGTACATCTCAAGACTATAACAATCATCCATATAATCCTCCGGCTTCCCTCCATTATACACGATTGTGGAAAATGCATATGAACATGGTATCTCAGTAATTTCCCATTTCCTGCATCTACACGTCTTTCTCCTCAAATCAACAACATTTTGTCTATTTTCTTTTTTCTATGCTTCAAATAAGCCATCACCAGCATATGTTGAAAGGTAGTTGATTGCCTCTTCTCCAGTTACCTCAAGCTTATCCACAATTATGGGGCACAACTTACTATTTAATGTTTTTATGCCATTTCTTTTAACCTGGCACCTTCTCATAAGATGCTTTCTAATCATCTCCATCATTGTCAAAATGAGCTTATCATGAGCCTTCAAAATGTATGAGTTGAACTACTAACTAATATTGTTGACAAGTAAGTCACGTTTTGGATAGTTATCAAACCATGATCTTGACCATCCACTGGGGTCAATCTTGTCTAAGTAATTGAAGGCATCAACATTGATACTCTTCAACTCTTCCATATGAAGTCTACAGTTGGCTTCAGTATAAGCCAATGCTACAGCCCACAACTTCTCCTTCAGGGCTAGCTCTTGAAACCCCTCATCACAAAAACTGGCATATAAATGCCTTATACAAATTCGATGATCCACCATTGGAATTACTACATCAAAACTTGGAATAAGACCCTAGAACATCAAATTTTAATTTAGGCTCCGTTTACTTCGACGTGAAATGGTTTTCAGAAAATGATTTCCACATTTTACGGTGTTTACTTCAACGTAAAATAGTGGTCAATGAAAAATATTTTCCTTTTGATTGAAAATTCTTCTTTAATTTTCAGAAAATGGTTTACGGTTTTGAAAACAGTAAACCATTTTCCGACTTTGAACATCTCATTCTTAAATCGACGGACCTTGTCAAGACTCACCCAGAACCACACCGGGACTTGCACGGGACCCACTCAGGACTTGACCAGGACTCACCCAGGACCTGCTCAGGACCCCGCTAGGACCTATCCAAGACCCGACCGGACTTGAACGGGACCCACTCGGACCTGCCTAGGTCCCACCCGGGACTTGCCCAAGACCCGCTCGAGACCCGATCGAGACCCACCCGAGACTTGCTCAGGACCACGCCGAGACTTGCCCGGGACCCACCAAAGACTTGACCTAGACCCGTCCGGGACTTGGCAAGGACCAAACTGGGACCCACCCGGGACTTGCCTGGGACCCCACCAGGACTTGCACGGGACCAGCCCAGGACTTGACCGGGACTTGACGGGGACCTAATCGGGACCTTCCCAGGATTTGCCCGGGACTTGATTGGGACCCACCTGGGACTTGACTAGACTTGCCCGGGACTCGATCGGGACCCGCTCGGGACCTCGTCGGAACTTGACTGGGACCCACCCAGGACTTGATCGGGACTTGACCGGGACCTGCTTGGGACTTGCTAGGGGCTAGACCGGATCTCAGTCAATTCCCGGGCAGGTCCTGGCAAGGTCTCGGACAAGTCCCAGGTGAGTCCTAGTCAAATCCCAAGCGGGTCCCGGTAAAGTCCCGGCGAGGTCTCGAACAAGTCTCGAGCGGGTCCCTATCAAGTCTCGGGCAGGTCCTGGTGAGGTCCCGAGCGGGTCTTGGTCAAGTCCTGGCAGGGTCTCGGAAACGGGTCCCGAACAAGTCCCGGATGGGTCCCAGTCAAGTCCCGGGCGGGTCTCGGCAGGGACCTTATTGGAAAAAATATATATATAAAAAAAAAAAATTATTTTCCGTGCATGCGGTAAACGTTGTAAAATGTTTTTGACATAAAATATTTTCAAAGAAAATGACTTGAAAATATTTTCCAACGGAAACTATTTTACGTCGAAGTAAACGGAGCCTTAGTGAGTAAAAAATAAAAGTACTGATATAATAAGATAATTTAATTTCTTATTGATATAAAAGTATTAATATAACTCACCGTTTGTCGGTCTGAAATGAATGTAGGCCTATTGTGCCTTTCGTGACACCCAAGATCGGACTCTAAGGTTTCCAAGAACCAAGACCAACTGTCTTTTGTCTCCGCTTTTACCACAACAATTGCAATTGGGTACATATTGTTGTTTTCATCCCTACCAATAATAGCCAACAATGTACCCTTGTGTGGGCCCTTAAGAAAACATCCATCTAAACCTATGACATGCATATAGCTATCTAGGAATCCTCTCTTCATGGTTGGGAGTAGGGGTGTAAACGAGTCAAGCTTGGGTGAGCTTGGCTTATCCGAGCTCGGCTTGTTTATTTTGGGGGCAGGCTTAGGCTTGAGCTCAATTCGAGCCTAAACATGGTGCACGGCTCGATAGGGTTGGAACCCTGTTCGAGCTCGACTAATTTTTGAATGATTGCATATAAATTAGGGTTTAATCTAAAGAAATTAAACCGACCTAGATGGAAAACAACAAATCTCAATGACAGTCGATGGGCTTTCAATCATCAAATACGTCTATTTCTTATGAAACATAGATAAGCAACAAAAAAGAAAGAAAAAAAAAGTGCACAAATTCAATATGATTTGTTAAAGAAATGAAGCATACCCAAATGGAATTACGCCTATACCATCTGTTTGATGCAGGTTTTGAGCAACTTCTGGGATCGGAAATCGCAATTGAAGGCAATATTGGGTGGCATTCTAAGAGAGAGAGCGATGAGAATATCTTTGTGTGATAAAATGATGTCTTGTAGTGAAGGAATACTGCTTGGATTTGAAGTGAAGACGAAGGAGACAATAAGAACTCCATGATGCAGAGCTAGGAGGGTAGGGGGGGGGGGTGGGTTAGGGTTGGGGAAAACATAGCCTTTTATATTGCTAGAATTAACGGATGCGATAAAATGTATTAGATCTAACGGTTGGAGATATTGCTAAAATTAACGGCTGCGATGGAATGTATCAGATCTAACGGTTGGAGAAAACATGTGTTTTTTTTTTTTTTTGTTATTATATAATCGGTTTTTAGTTTTATACCCTTAACAAAACTACGTCGTTTTTTAGTAAAAAATCAATAGTTAAACAATTGTTTGTGTTAATAAAAATTGGTAAATACAAATAGTTTAAAAAATGACTAGGAAATTAAGTCTCTAAGTGCATAAAAATAGAATTAAAAAATTGTATTATATATGTATAATTATAATTTATATGAACTTAATTATTTAATTATTGTATTAAGAAATTATTAATACTTCAATAATTGGTTAGAAGTAACACATTGTTCAATCCAATGTCAATTACTTAATTCGATATTATACGAATCACATTATCATTATACATTAATAATATTATTAAGTATTTGAATTGTCATTGAATCACATGATTAAGTATTGATGTCATACATTTATATTATTCAATCTGCATATATGTATAATTATAATTTATAACATAGATAGACTTATAAGTTATATGTGTTATAAGTCATATGATGTAATCATCAGTTGAACACGTGATAATTATATAAATTATAATGACAATACATTAATACTTCAATTGTGATTAGAAGTAACACATTGTTTAATCCAATGTCAACTATTTAATTTGATATTATACGCATCACATTATCATTATACATGAATAATATTATTAAGAATTTGAATTGTCACTAAATCACATAATTAAGTATTGATCTTGTGTATAGTTATAGTTCATAACATATATGAGCTTATAACATACATTGGAACTAAGTCACTAGGTACTTAATTATTGTATTAGTATGAATTGTCTACCTGTGTCATATTATACATGTATAATTTGTTATTATATAATCAGATGATTTAATGATCAATTGATCATGTGATATAATCATATAAATTATAATGACAACACATTAATATTTCAATTGCGGTTATAAGTAACACATTGTTGAATCCAATGTTAATTACTTAATCTGATATTATACGAATCACATTATCATTATACATGAATAATATGATTAAGTATTTGAACTGTCAATGAATCACATAATTAAGTATTAATCTTATACATTTATATTATTCTATATGCATAATGGTGCATTGATCTAATAGTCAAATATTAATGATAATATCAAATATTTCTTATTATTTACTATATATAGTGTATATTTCTTATATGTGTTTATATAATATATACATATCTAATATATATACGAGTTGAGCTTATGCGAGCCGAGCCCGAGCTCGCTCGTGAACACCTTTCTCTCTTAACACCCCTAGCTACGAGGAAGAAGTATACTCTTTGAAAAGGAGGCAAATTAGGGTTTGGTCTGCCAACCTTCATTAAGACACAATTGCCCTAGTTAGTATGTCTCAATGTCTCACAATAATCTCATCACTTGTTATATTATTCTTCCAATTTACCATATATTTTTTTGACAGCCTTTCTTCTAGTCCTATACATTTGGCTCCTATTGGCATCTACATTCCGTTTATCTTTCACTTCATCAAGTATGACTGGCAATGGCATGTCAGGTTGGATCTTAAACTTAGCAAAAAGTTCACCTGCTATCCACTTAGAGTTCACAATTAAACACTTGTATACTCTGGTATATGTGTGCTTAGGGATTAAGGACCTTATTTGGAAGGACTCTTCATACATCATTTGTCTAGTATATACTTTGTAGTCACATGACGAATCCCTACACACTGCAACACACTTAGCTCTTTCATTTCTCTAAAGCTAAAGGCTTATCAAATGCAAATTAAGGGGTCCAAATTGCAATATTTGGCACTCATCACAGACCCCCTAGTTGGGCCATCTGATTAGACTCCCGTATATCGAGGGCAGCCAATTAGGGGGCATTCCAGGAGGAGTTCACTGATTATTAGGTCTTTGGCCTTGGGTTTGGCGGGAAACCCTTTGTCGACAGTCACCAGGCTGCTTCCAACAGATTATACCCGAGGAGAGGGTCGGCTTACCTGTAGTGTTCCACTCTCATCGCGAGTTGGTATAAAGGATTTCAAGAAGACCAGCGGGAGTATACTGATGAGAGAGTTGAGCTTCGGGGCTTAGTTTAAAAGTTGAGCAAGCGGCAAGAGGCCTCTGGTTCTCAGGACCCTAATTCTGAGGTGGAGAGTCTCCACCGTCTATTGGCAGAGAAGGAGGACGAGCTTTTTGCGATCAAACAAGGGCTCAATGAGTCAAAGTTGGCCAATGGCCATCTTCAGACGCGCCTAGACGTTGCCGACCAGGATGGCCAGGAGTTGGTGAAGTGGCTTAAGGAGGCGAAGTCCACAACAGCTCGATTGGTTGCAGAAAATGAAAAAATCACGGAGGAGCTCTCTGAAGTTTGGGTTTCGAGGAGGGCTTTCAGAAACTTTTCGAAATGCTTGAGGCTCAATTATCTTAGTTGGAAGACGCCCGTGAGAAGCGTGCAGGTGATTTGGGAACTTCCCAAGCCAGATGTGATCAATTTCGCCAGGGGTACCGCTATTGGAAACCTAAGGCGGTTCGTTACCTTGCGAAGCTGTCGTTTGTTCCTTGGCTTGGGGATTTGTTGTGGGCCTGGGGGTTTCATTGGGGTTTTGAGAATCATCGGTACCTTACCATCCGTAGAGATTAGTTGGGCATCAACCCTGCCACAGTGGAGTCAAACTTTTTGGAGGTGAAAGCTGCAGCTGTTCACGAAATTGTTGACAGAGGCAGAGAGTTGATTCCTGATGCTCCGAAAGTCAATGTGTATGGGTTTCGCGCGGAAGCGAATTTACCCTTAGACTCTTTTGGTCCCGAGATCATCGTAGATGACGATACCGATTAAGTGGGAGCTGATTACCATACTTAAACATTTTTTTGTTTGTTTTGTACAAGGATTTTTGCTCTTCGCTTATTTGAACTGCTGTTGAACTTATGATATTTTTTGGATGCTTTGAATGCTTTTGTTCTATGCATATTTGAACTATCTTGGAACTTTTGATATTTTTTTATATGCTTTGATATTTCTGGGCACCTTTAAATGCCCTTGCTATTGTATTTTGCGGTCGGGTGTCCTACCCCCTATGGCCGAGGATTAGAATGTATTGTAAACTTTGGTCATTAAATTCTTCGTTAGTCTTTTGGTATCTGCCGTTTAAGGTTTCGGAGTCCATTATTATTACGGGCACAGCCTCCAATGGCGGGACACGTGGTGCATTGCCCTTTGGATTTCCTAGGCGATTCAGTGCTGGATGTCTCTTCGCATTTAAAGGTGACCTTTCATTTTCCCAGGGCGTATACACTATAAATATCCCTCTGGGTTGAAGGTATTTTCATTCAACTAACTACCCTCTTTCTCTTTGATTTCTTTCTTCATGCCTTCTATTTCTTCATCTGGGAGTTCGGCGGAGACAGAGTCATCGGCTGCTTCTGCCTCCTCTTCATTTCCTGGGGGTGTGGTTTCGTCGATTGAGCGAATTCTTGGTGGACTGCTCCAATCAGTTGGCAAAGTTGATGGTCAACATTGAAGTGAAGTATTATTAGATAGCCTAGAAAGACCGGCAGCTGGAGTCATGAGACCAACGGATTGCAAATCTCGAGGCTTATCTCGTTAGTATTCACGAGAAGAGACGGGAGAAAGCCTCCAATTTTTACTCTGCCACCCAGCTATTTCTGAAGGAGGAAGAGAAGTGCCGGAGACTTCGCAGGAAATACCAGCTCTGGAAGGCTAGGGCTCTTGAGAAAAATGGCCGGCCCAGTGAAGGTCACCGTTGGTAGCCTTCGATATAAACGGCAATTACCCTTCCAAGGCTTTAGATTTCTTGTTCATCATATTCTTAGGTGATTGCTCAAATGTGATTCTTTGTACAATATCACTTTGGACGTAGAGTACCAGATCGAACCCAAATGTGATGTCTTCGATGTAGTTGGATAAACAAGTAGCCAAGTGTCTATTTTAGCTTGACTTTTTATGCAATTGTTTTGACTTGATCTTTTGTAATTGAATCTTCTTGTAATGTAAAGTCTTAAATGAAATTGTTACCTTTGATTCCTTTGATGTGTTGTGCTGTGTCTTTTTGGCTTTGTTTGTTTGTTTTGTCGTGCTTGAATATCTTGTGTTTGATGAATCCTCGGTCTTCTTGGTCAGGAGCTTGGTCGGGTTTCGCTAAGGGCTCGCTCCCTTGTTTCTGAGTCGGGAGATTTTTTTTGCTAAGGGTTTACTCCCTAGTTCCTAAGGTGGGAGATTTTTTTTGCTAAGGGTTTTCTCCCTAGTTCCCGATGTTGGGATTTTTTTTGCTAAGGGTTTACTCCTTAGTTCCCGAGGTGGGGATTTTTTTTGCTAAGGGTTTTCTCCCTAGTTCCCAAGGTGGGGATTTTTTTTGCTAAGGGTTTACTCCTTAGTGCCAAAGGTGGGGATTTTTTTTGCTAAGGTTTTCTCCCTAGTTCCTGAGGTGGGGATTTTTTTAGCTGAGGGTTTACTCCCTAGTTCCCGAGATGGGAGATGTTTTTTTTTTGCTAAGGGTGTACTCCCTAATTCCCAAGATGGGAGATTTTTTTTGCTAAGGGTTTACTCCCTAGTTCCGAGGTGAGGATTTTTTTGTCGTTAAGGGTTTACCCCCTAGTGCCCGAGGTGGGGAATTTTTTTGCTAAGGGTTTTCTCCCTAGTTCCCTAGGTGGGGATTTTTTTTGTTAAGGGTTTTCTCCCTAGTTCTTGAGGTGGGGATTTTTTTTGCTAAGGGTTTACTCCCTAGTTCCCGAGATGGGAGATTTTTTTTGCTAAAGGTTTTCTCCCTAGTTCCCGAGATGGGAGATTTTTTTTTGTTAAGGGTTTGCTTCTTTGTTCCGAGGCGAGGAGATTTTTTTTCATTAAGGGTTTACTCCTTTGTTCCGAGGCGAGGAGATTTTTTTTTGTTAAGTGTTTACTCCCTTGTTCTGAGGTGAGGAGATTTTTTTTTTTTGTTAAGGGTTTACTCCCTTGTTCCTGAGACTACTGCAAGACAGGGAATTTATCACAGGGCCCAATGGTCGTTTTGACCAAGGGTTCTCCGACGCTCAAATGAGTCGCTATAAATTGACTTTTATATTTAAATAATGAAGAATTACAAGAAATGAATGCAATGGGAAAATTACTAATAATATTTTTTCAGATGATCGGCATTATAGGGTCTCAGCAGTGGCTTTCCTTTTGCATCCTGTAGGTAATAGGCTCCTTGTCTATGGCGTCGAATGACTTTGTATGGTCCTTCCCTTGTTGGTCTGAGCTTTCCAGCTGCTGGATCCCTGATGGCTATGCTGACCTTCCGGAGGACCCAATCCCCAATCTTGAACTGTCTTGGCTTGACCGTTTTGTTGAAATATCTGGTTGTTCTTTGTTGATAGGCTGCATCATTGCCTGAGCATCATCCCTCTTTTCCTGGAGCAAATTCAAGCTTAGCTTCATTCCTTCTTTGTTCATCTTGGGGTTGTTGTGCTTCACTCATAAACTGATCGAGCCAATTTCCACTAGGATGATTGCCTCAGATCCAAATGCCAAGGAAAAAGGGGTTTCTCCAGTCAGTGTTTGGATAGTTGTTCTGTATGACCATAGCACTTCTAGAAGGATCTCTACCCATGCTCCTTTTTTGTCTTTGAGTTTCTACTTCAGAGTTTTCATCAGAGTTTTATTTGTCGCTTCTACTTGATCGTTGGCCTGAGGGTGTCCGAGAGACGAGAAACAGTTTCTGATATGGAGCTCGGCACACCAGCTTCGGAAAGGTTCGCAATCAAATTGTTTTTCGCTGTCGGTTACAAAATCATGCGGGATGTCGTACCGACATACGATTGCTTTCCAGAAGAAATTCCTTATGTTCCCAGTGGTTATAGTGGCTAATGCTTCTACTTCTGCCCACTTAATGAAATAATCAACAGCAACCATAATGAATCGACACCCTCATTTTCCTGTTGGAAGTGGGCCCACAAGGTCGAACCCCTATTGAGCGAAGGGCCATGGGGCCGAAACCAGGCTTAATTCTTCTGGTGGATTAGCTAGCACTCTGTCAAGGCATTGGCATTTGTCGCAATGCTTTATCACTTCATGGGAATCTCGGTTCATTCTTGGCCAGTAATACCCTGCTCGGATGGCTTTATGGGCTAACATTCTCCTTCTTGAGTAGCTGCTGCACACCCCCTTGTGAATTTCTCTAAACATGTATGTGGCTTTATCTTTGGATGGACATTTGAGCAGAGGGAGGGTGTAACCCCTTCGATACAGGACACCATCAACTAGCGTGTATCGTGCTGCTTGGATGCGGATCTTCCGTGCTAACTTCTTATCGGATGGCAGCTTGCCTTCCTTAAGAAACTGTAGGATGTCGCGCCCCCAATCTGGACACTGTTCTTTCTCCTCAATGCGTGCCACTTGATTTGTTTGGCCAATTGAAGGGTCAGTTAGCTAATAGACTGGGCGATCAACCGATATGATTTCTTCCTCGGCTGTGGAGCCCATACGAGCTAAGGTGTCTGCCTATGAGTTTTCTTCTCTGGGGACCTTTGTAAAGGTTATTTTGTCGAAAGATTCCATGATCTCCTTTACCTTCACCAAATATTTCTTCATTTTGCTTCCCCGAGCCTCATATTCTTCCCAAATGTGTCCTACCACTATTTGGGAATCATTTCTAACTTCCAAGTTTTTTACTCTCATTTCCCTTGCCATGTTCATCTTGAGGATCATGGCCTCATATTCAGCTTCGTTGTTGGTGGTGGTAAATTTCAATTAGACTGCTGCTTCACATTTTTCACCGTTGGGTCCTTCGAGCACAACCCCGATCCTGCTGCATTTCCGAGTTGAGGACCCATCTACAAATGCTACCCACGTTTATCCCGGGTTGGTTTCTTCCTCCTCGGAGATGTCGTAAAATTCGGCCAAAAAATGGGCTAACGCTTGCCCTTTTAGGGATGTTCTTGGATGGAATTCTATGTTGAATTCTCCGAGTTCTATGGCCCAGTTGACTAATCTCCCTGATAAATCTGGCTTTTGCAAGATTTTTCTCAAGGGATACTCGGTCAACATCTTGATTGTATGTGCCTGAAAGTATGGCCTCAACCTCCGGGCAGACATGATCAAGGCGAATGCTAATTTATCGATCCGTGGGTATCGTTCTTTGGCATCATGCAGAGCTTTGCTGACAAAGTAGACAGGCTTTTGCACTCCTTGCTCTTCTCAGATTAAGGTTAAGCTTATAGCTATGGTGATACCACCAAATACAGCCACAAAGCTTCCCCTTCAACCAATGGGCTTAGTAGCGGTGGGTTGACTAAATATTCCATCAATTCTTAGAATGCTTTGTCATATTCTGGACTCCAGAAGAAAGCTTTCTTTAGGATCTTGAAGAAAGGGAGACACTTATCAGTTGAGTGAGAGATGAACCGATTCAATGCTGTTATCCTGCCTGTTAGCTGCTTTGTGCTTTGAGGCACTTGCATGTCCAAGATTGCTTTGATTTTCTCAAGGTTAGCTTCAAGTCCCCTTCGGGAGACGATGAACCCAAGAAACTTGCCCGACGCTACTCCGAACGCACACTTGGAAGGGATGAGCTTCATCCCATAGTGCCTTAGCATATCAAACGCCTCGGCTAGGTCCACTCTCGCATGCTTTTCACCAGCATATCATCTACATACACCTCCACGTTCCGCCCAATTTGCTTTCGAAACATCTTGTTGACTAAATGTTGGTATGTAGCTCTGGCATTTTTCAGCCCGAACGACATGACTCGATAGCAATACAGATCCGTGTCGGTCATGAAGGCCATTTTTTCTTGGTTGGACTCATGCATGGAAATCTAGTTATACCCCGAGAATGTATCCATAAAGCGTAGTAGCTCATATCCTGAAGTTGAATCTACAAGCTGGTCTATTCGTGGCAAAGGATAGTTGTCTTTAGGGCACGCTTTGTTAAGATCTGTAAAGTCGACACACATCCTCCATTTCCCGTTTGACTTCTTTACCAGCACCACATTTGCCAACCAAGTGGTGTACTAGATTTCTTTGATGAACCCGGCTTCACGCAATTTCTCGACTTCTTTAGCTGCAGCTTTACTTTTTTAACTGAGTATCCCCTCCTCTTTTGCTATACCGGCTTGAAATTAGAATCCGCGTTCAATTTGTGCACCATGACCGAAGGTGCTATTCCCGGCATATCTTCGTGACTCCAGGCGAATACTAGCATTCCCCGGGACTAGGGTTTTTTGGCATTCTTTCATGGAGATGTTGTAACATTGCCGGGAAGCCTGTTGATCCCGCCTAATTTTCCCGACTCCGTGATCTGTTGGGAATTTCACCTTGAGATGTGGAGTTGACGTGATGGCTGTTAGTTCGTTGAGAGTCGTGCTCCCGATAATAGCATTGTAGGCAGAAAGTCGGTCGACCAGAAAACGTACCATTACAGTCGCCTGTCTAGGGTATGATTTGGTTGTAACCGGTAACTCAATTGATCTGACCGGTTGTACTTGTTCCCCTGTGAATCCCATCAATGGGCAGTTGGTTGGGACGATTTTCTCCTGTCCCAGATTTAACTTCTTAAATGCAAACTCCTCTACTTTGTCCAGTAGCTCCTGGAGGCTGTTCGGCTTCCTTCTCGCGATTTTCCTCTCCACGGGCTCCTCGGCCAAGATTCCATTGTAGACGGCGGAGAAGATTACACCGTTCGTAGGATCTTCCACCCTCAATTTTTCGGTGTTGAACTGAATCATGAATTCTTTTAAACTCTCCCTTTCTCGCTGGTGGAGTGTCAATAGGTACTCGGACTGTTTCTTCCTTTCTTTGGAACCCAAGAATTGGGTGAGGAAAATCTGGAAAATCCAAGCTAAATCCTCGAAGGTAGCCACGAAATTAGGTGCTAAGCTTCGCAACCATTCCCTAGCATTTCCCGAGAGTGTAGTTGGGAAAGCTCTGCATGCTATCTCGTCGGGAATGGCGTACAACGTTAGATGCATTGGATAGTTCTCCAGATGCTCGGTTGGATCTCCAACTCCACTATAGCTCAGGATTTGTGGTGTTTTAAATTTGTTGGGGAGTGGATGATTGATTACCTGTTTGGTGAAGGGTGTCTCTATCCCAGTGAAGAGCTTGCTCACCACTATAGTCTTATACTTCTCTTTCTTTTCCATGGCATCTAGCTTGGTTCTAAGTTCTGCCAATCCTTTGTCTACCTTACCTTGCGAAGCCGTGATTGGTTGTGGTTCTAATGTTTTGCGGGAGTTTTCACCTCGGCGAGTATGACTGCATGAGGGAGGGCAACTCTCACCTTTCTGGCTGTGACCGTTAGAATGGAGGTCCCGGTTATCGAAGTGATGACCGTGGTTTCTTTGCCCATTTGACTCTTCAGCCTGATTGGCTTAGGATGGAGACGGAAATCGAAGTCGCAGCTTCTCATTCTGCTGGATCAGAAACACCATTTGTGCTTCGAGAGAAGCGATGCGCTCCTTGTCGCCGGCATTCTGATGTGCCGTTGGTGGCCTTTGATTGGCCTAGGCCGATGGTTCTTCGGTGCGATCTCGGCCTCTTGATCTTATATTCACCATTGCTGCAGATATTGTTTTTGTAAGAACGGCTTAGTCAACCCCACAGATGACGCCAAATTGTTGAAGTAGTTTATGGTATGATGAATTCAAGGGAATCCAAGTCTCCAAGCTATTCCTTTTGTTGTTCACCTTTCTGTAAACCTGCAAAACCAAAGCATGCGTTAAGAGGATGCGCCGAGTGTTGGCCGGTGATTCCTCCTCCGATGCATTAGACAGTATGTATATCAGCTTAGTATGCATATTCGTGGTCCCTTATACCTTCGGGATGAGGCCTTTTATAGCTGAGCATGCGGAGGTGGTTATGATGGCCTGGTGGAGGATCCGGGATTTGGGCGTAGCGGCTGGGAGAGTTAATATTTGTGTCTCCTTTCTTTATGACCGGTAGGAAGTCGTTACATATGTTGATTTGAGGATGGCATGTATTTGCGAGGCATCTTTAAGAGTAGGATCGTAACTGTCTCGGTGATCTTGCTATGCGCGGGCTGTCAATGTGGCCGAGTCTTGTCCCTAATATGATATATGCATCTGGATGTTAATTGCGGGAGGTTCGTTGTGGCCCCATACCTGGACTTTGGCTGTCCGAGAGTGTAGGGGACGACATCGTATCCATTGCTTTGTACTGGACGCGTTTGTTGAGCCCATTTGGATGCGCCGGGTTTTCTTGGGCTCATGGGCCTTTGACCCGTGGGCTCGGGTGATGGGTTTATGTGTAACATACTACATCTTCCTCATCCCCACCTCCATCATCTTCAAAAGAAACAATGTACAAATCCACAATAGGAATTCCCACATGCCAACTATCCATATAGAGCACATCAAAATCTGAACTTATTAGGTATAGACCATTCGCTAGACTCTTTTCTAGGTCTTTGAAGCACAATAAATCACCATGCTTATATCAATAATCTTCCACAATATGTTCAAGCTAAAAAAAGGTTAAGTTATCTGGATTAACACTCTTATCGTAAACATCCATTTGACCTCCCACGTAAATGCATCCATGTTTCCTGTCAAACTTACACCCGTAGTTTACTTAAAACACCAATTGCATCATACATATGCAAAATAAAACATTATTAATGTGGAGCAGGGGATCACTAAACAAATAAAAAAGTGTTACCTAATGTTAATAGGTTTGTAGTAAGAAGTTTAGAGGGAGAAGATAAGGCTGCTATATGATTCTGCTTATTATTAACCTAATAGAAACATTCTAATATATTGGATTAGGGAAATATCCTAATGATCAAACTACCCTCAAACCCTAATGACTTACTAACCCTAATAACTTTTCTAATAGTCCCCCCCTCAAGTTGGATTATATAAATCATATAAATCCAACTTTGAAGAAACAAGCAAACAAAAAGCATAGAAAAACATACTTTCACACTCCCCCTCAAGCTGCAACAGCTTGGAGCACACATGAAAAGTGCTAAAATATTCATATTTTCGGCCCTTAACTTGCATGTTTTAATCCTTTGGTTTTGGTTAATTAGGTCATTTTAATTCCTTTTTTGTGTTTTTCATACTTTTGTAGGCTTTTGGAAGAACATGAAGTAAATCTAGAAGATTTGGGCTCAAAGAGAGAATTTTGGAAAAGTTGGAGTTTTTGGTAGTGTGATCGATCGCAGGTGACTTGTGATCGATCGCACTTGTGATCGATCGCACACGGGTTGTGATCGATCGCACCTGTGCGCTGGAGAATTCAAGAAGCTGCGGACAGACTCCCTTTCCTTCCATATTAGGGTTTTCTAACTCCCAATTGTAATAGGATTAAAACCCTACGAAATTCCTAGGTTTACTAGTTTATTAAGGACTTCTAAAGCTTATAAATTGACCTTTATACGTCAAGAATAAACATCCTTGGAAGAGGCACAACTTGGGGAGAGGAATTGTAGGCTACTTCTAGGAGCGGTTTTCGGTTCTTTCTTTACCTTTTCCTTTTCTTTTATTTTAATTATGTGTAACTAACTTTTAAGGAGGGCTAGATTGAAGCCCTAATTATGTTTATTTAATATTTCAATATTGGCGCCTTTGTGATAATCATATTGTGTTGCTTAACTTGATTAATTCCTATTTTCTTGAATTCCTCATATGTATGTGACTGGCCATTATATGCATGTGGTATGGACTAGTTAGTTAAATCAATTTGGATGACCGAGTCCTGGGTTTAACATAAGTAACAAAAGTAATCCACATCGGATTCTTGGGTTAATCAACATGGGGAACCAGGAGTAGACACACATGCCCTAGGCCTCATGTGTTTGTCGATTTCCATAGTTATATGCTTTCTTAAAGAACAACTTAGTAGACACCCATGCTAAATCCTTTAATAAAGAAAAGAATTAGAGTAGACACCCATGCCTAATTCGTTGCTTAGGGAAATCAATAGCTTAAGGAGTAGACACCCATGCCCTTAGGTTGGCAAACATTAACTATTCACAATATGATTGGATCATTGACATATTGTTATATTATCTAAGTATGATTAGTGGTGGATATCAAAGCCCTACCTTTACCTTTATTTTTATCTTTTTATTTCTTTTTTCACAATATCAATTCAATGACAAATTGATATTTTTAATTAATGCTAAATAAAATCACAATCTCCGTGGGTTCGACCTCGTACTTGCTGCACTATACTATTGTTTTGATCTTGTGCACTTGCGAGTTAAAACGTATTAAATATTATCTATTAATTTAGGTAGTATTTGGCACAACAACACAATACAAAATTTGAATAAAATAACAAGAAAATTGTCTAAAAAATTCAAGGTCGATCCAAAACTCGGATCTCACCAAAAAACACCAAGGCCGATAGGATATCGCTGAAAAACATTGAGGACCGGTTGGAACCCATCGCAAAACACTAAGGCTGGTCGGATCTCGCTATAAAACACCAAGGCTGGTCAAATCTCATCTAACAACAACAATCAGTAGGAATCCACCGCAAAACACCAAGGTAGGTTGGATCTCGACAAGTAACAACAATCACGTTTCACGTGATCAACCAACAATGAGGAACTACTTGAGCAACAAACCCGATGGAAGCTTCATGTAGCCCAAACCAATATGGACCAGGCTAAAACACCACTTACCAACCTCGAAACAAAGTGAACCGAACATGAAACTTGTTGAACTGGTATAGAAACACACTGAACTGGCTTTAAAAGAGTTGAATCGGTAGGAAAACAATATGAATCGGTCACAAAACAACAAGAACCGGACTGGAAACCAATGAACTGGCTTGAATCCATACTAAACCAGACTTGGAAAACCATGAATGGGCCTGGAAGGCTCTAAACTGGTCTGAAATACACTGAACCGAACCTGGAAGGCTCTGAACTAGTCTTAAAACACTCTAAATTAGAAGAAAACCATTCACAACAGCAAGAACCAGTTCTTATAGAAAGCCGGGTTGAAGTTATCCCAACCCTGAACAAGGATAGCCTACCCTGGTAAAGGAACAACACAACTGGATTTAAGAATTGCCTTATCATGGATAGGGGACAGAGTACACCAACAACCAAACAAGGTCGTCTTCTTCAACCAACTCGCCGAAAACCTACCGAATACAACCAAAACTCGCCAAAAATTTGTCTGAGACCACCAAAAGTTGACGAAAACAACTCACAACACCACATAAGTCATTGGAGAACTAAAAAACATCATTAAACGCCACTAATATGTTGGAAACTTGCCAACAAACATTGTAACAGTTGTCGGCAACCACAAAAACCACCGTTAATGGCTAGATGTCGCCGGTAAGCACCACATAAACCCTCGATTAACACAAGAACTACTCAAAGGAACACCACGAAAGCACTGAAACTATTACAGAACACCAAAAACAAACAAAATCATTTCCAAGAACAGCTTTCATGAAGGCACTTCCCGTGTGGGCACTCTACCCTAGGGGTGAAAATATGGTTATGGTTAGCAGTTAGTGGCTAAAACTGATAATTGTAACCGCCAAAGCGGTTAGTAAATTTTACTAACCGCCTCCACTAACCGCTATTCGGTTAACCGCTTTTTTAGGTAGTTAGCAGTTAACACATCCTGCTAACTTTTTTTGCAATTTTGGCCTTTTGGGCTTTTTTTTTTTTTTTTTTTTTTTGGGCTGGTTTTGAGAATTGGGCTTTTTTTGGGCTCACTTTAAACCCTTTTTTTTTTTTTTTTTTTTTTTGCATTTTTAGGCAAATTTTAGCATCAAAATTTGCTATATACCACAAATTGGGCCGAATTGCTACAAAAGGAGTCCATATTGAAGGAGCCCAAAATTAATTAATAATTAAAAAAAATCTAAAATATTAGACCACAAATGTACATTAGTTTGCATTTACTAATAGAAAATCCTTAAATGCATTTCATAACTTGTTAAGAATGCAACATCTACCAATGTTTTAAACAAGGAATTAAACAAAACATACAAATAAAATTTTCAAAATCATTGTCGATCACATTCTACGAATCTACACAACATATAATACAAATAAAATTACAACAATTCTTGTAAATTATCACTTCACTTGTACAGATCATACAAATAATGCACATAAAAATGTTCAACATACAAATAAAGCACATAAAAAAGTTCATAATTGAAGATAATAACCATAATCCATAAACACATATTCACTATATAAATCCATAAACTCATATTCAGCATATAAATGAAAATTCAATCAACCAAAAAAATCCAACACAAACATAAACATATTCATATCTACTTCAATCACCATTTGGTCACATTTCCACTCTAAGTGGATTCAAACCAAAGAAATTCATGCCGGTCCTAACCTGTGTGTAGAAATGGGAAAACATTAGTAACTATCATAAATAAGATAACCTTAATTACCATGATAATTCAAAAAATGATAATCTTCATTACTAACAAACCTTTAGTCAAAAGATGATTCATAATTTGAACTTGAAGGTTGAGATACATCTACAATAGAACAAGTTAAATGAATTAATAAGTAGTAAAAAGTAAATGAATTTGCAAATAACTAATTGAAAAACATTTACTTAGATCATTAAAGTTTTCCAAAAAGTCCTCCAACTCCTCATGTCTTAAGCGGTCCAATAACCATTTTGTGTGCAAATCAAGGCCTCAACGGTAATTGATGACAATGAACTCCTAAAGGAATCCAATACGTTCATATTTCATCAAATTTTCAGATCATCGATATTTCATCCAATTTTAGATAAACTGCCGTTGATATTAAGCCATTTTCATCTCAACCAAATCCAATACATCACAACATCCAATTTTACTGTACATGTCTCATGCTCTATATAATTATATAAAATATAAATAGCTATAAACTTTAAAAACAAACTTAAAGGAGGACATTTCGATGATGAATTCCCAATTGGTGAAAAATTGAAGAAATCGGTGAAAATGATCTCAAACAGAGCAAACAGAAATTGAAGGCAGAAGGCATAGATAAGAGAAATGGAATAGAGCAAACAAAAATAAATTTATTTCAACCAAAAAGAGCAAACAGAAATTGAAGAAATCGATTAATTTGGGGTTTATTGCAAACTCCCTTAATCCCATAGATGAAATCCCAATCAGTGATAAAGGAGGACATTTCATCGCAATAATTAACAACAGACTTAAGGGATAAATTTATTTCAACCAAACAGAGCAAACATGAATTGAAGAAATCCCAAAATCAAAAACAGAGCAAACATAAATAAGGGATAAATTTATTTCAACCAAATAGAGGATATAGAAATTGAAGAAATCCCAAAATCAAAAACTTAGGGTTTGAAATAATTCCAATTGGTGAGAAAACGTTCTTACCTCGTTTAATTGGTGAAAATGAACTCAAATCTTCAACAGAGATGATCGAAATCCTTGTTCAAATCGTCTTAAGAATAAAATACCTGAAAACAAGAGAGACATAGATAAGAGACATAGACATCGTGAGATAGAGACCGAGACAAAGACGAGGTGAGAATCACTATACCTCATTTGTTCTCTCCAGAAGTCATCCAGGTCCAAGGCAGAAGGCAAATTCAGTAAGAAAATCATGGTCGTGTGAGAGAGAGGCAAGGGGCAGGAGAGCGAGGCGTGGATTTCTTTTGTTACTTACATTAAACTCAGGACTCGATCATCCAAATTGATTTAATTAACTAGTCCATGCCACATGCATATGTTGATCAGGCACACACATATGAGGAATTCATGAAAACAGGAATTAACCAAGTTAAATAGCATAACATAACCGTCACAAATGCGCTAATATTGAAATATTAACTAAACATAACTAGGGCTTCAATCTAGCCCTACTAAATAAATTAGCTACACATAGAGTTGATGTTAAACATCTTCATAAAATAAAATAAAAGAAAGGAAAGAATAAACCCGAAACTTGACTTGAGAGCTCCTATTCTTCTCCTTTCTTCAAGCCTACTTATTCTAAAGGCTTAGGAGTCTATTTAAAGGCTTTAGAAGTCCTTGGAAAAGTAGTAAACCCTAGGGATTTCGTAGGGTTTCAATCCTATTACAATTTGAAGTTATAAAACCCCTAATATGGAAATAGGGACATTATAGCCGCCACTTGGAATGCCTCCTGCGCACGGGTACGCTCGATCGCAGGTCTGCGATCGATCCTTCTTTTGGCCTGCGCTCGATCGCTCCTGGCCTGGCTTGTGCAACATCTTCTCTGGTATTGCGCTCGATCGCAGGTACCCTGTGATTGATCGCAGTACCAGGGAGCTCCAATTTTTCCATCTTCTCTTTTTAAGCCTAAATCACCCAATTTTACTTCATATTCTTCCAAAAGCCTGTAAAAATATAAAAAACACAAAAAGAATTAAAATTGCCTAATTAATTACAACCAATTGATTAAAACATGTAAGATACGAATTTAGCATACGATTGCATTTAGCATATGCAACAAGCCTTTTAAACCCCTAGAAATTCCCTAGTGGACGAGTGAAGTCTCGTGAGGGTTTTTTCAAAAATGTTACCCACAAACATCATGCAAGAGTTTATGCTATTCGAAAATTAAGGTATCACTCAAAACCATGATTCTCATTCATTAGCAAGCTTAAAAAGATAAACTCCATCTTCATAATGAATTGGAATTTTAAAATTTAATTACTTACAAAAGACATGCTAAGATATCACAAGTTTGAAAACAGGGTAAAGTGAACTAGCACATAAATATGAAGCTTCCAATTATTCTAATGTGCCATGTCTCAATATCTCAAAGTTCACTGAAATCCCTATTAGAATGAACAACAATGGCATATTTGTCTCTCTCTTGTTTTTTTTTCTTGAAATAAAAGAAAAGTAAAAGGTCAAAACATCAGGGATAATCAAGACATGTGTGAAGGAAAGAAAGTAAGATGAAAAGACAAGAGAGAAAATGTTACCGTCTTTTTAGTGGCATAAGTACCACTATTGTGAGTAGATGCGCTTGAGGTTCTTGCCTGCTCAACGCATCTACTGGTGACTGTAGGACTCCTAGTGTGAAGAGCTGCACTTGAGCTCTTCAGAGTTAGGCTCAAGTGCTCTTGTAGGAGTGAGACCTCTTTGAACTCTGACTGCCTTCAGCTGCTAGTGATTGCTTGGGTTAGGTACTGTTTGAGCTGGGAATTCCCCCTGCTTCCTCTCACTTAGCTCCTTTGCCATCTGACCCATTTGCACTTCCAGCTTTTGTATGGCTTGCTCAGTCTTTGTATTGACATGTTTTTGATCAGCCATGAATTGTTGTTGTGAAGTCACCAGGTTATGTATCATATTCTCCTGTTGGTTCATCTTTGGCTCTTGAGACTTAAGGGTCTATTAATAGGCTTTAGAAGTCCTTGACAAACTAGTAAACCTAGGAATTTCATAGGGTTTCAAAACCTATTACAATTGGGAGTTGGAAAACCCTAATATGGAAAAGAATGACAATCTGGCCGCAGCTTTGATGTGTCTCCTGCGCAAGGGTGCGATCGATCGCAACCCTTGTGTACTCGATCGCAGGTCTGCGATCGAGCCTCTTCTATTATGTGCTCGAGCGCTCGTAGCCTGCTTCATGCTTTGTCTTATGGTACTGCGCTCGATCGCAGGGAACCTGTGATCGATTGCAGTGTCAAGGGCTCCCATTTTTCCCATTTTCTCTCTTTGAGCCCAAATCTTCCAAATTTACTTCATTTTCTTTTAAAAGCCTACAAAAGTATGGAAAACACAAAAAGAAATTAAAATGACCTAATTAACTAAAACCAAAGGATTAAAACATGCAAGTGAAGGCCTGAAAATGTGAATATTTTAACACTTAACACACATGAAGTATGAATATAATGGAATGAGAAATGATAGCGTTAAAACTCATGTCCAACATAAGTCCAACTTCTCTCCTTTTATTATTTTAATGCTAAAAAATACTCAGCAACTTCTCTCATCTTTTTATTTTTTTAATACTAATAAAATAATAAGCTAATACAATCGTGCTTCCCAAATTCCCAAAAAATTTTGAAACCTAATACTCTCCCTCTTCCGCCGCTCTACCCTCCCTCACCCTCTCTCTCACTCCGGCAAAGGCTCTGGTCACTAGCGAAGACGAACGAACCTCACTGTCTCTCTCACTCCGGTGCAAAAACCTGCGAGCACACCGGCAGTAAGTAGCCCCTCTTTTGTCTCAGAAAATGGTTGGGTTTTAGGTTAATACTTTCCCTCCCTTGCTCACCCTTTCTCTCACCGTCTCTGAGAAAATTGTTGGGTTTTAGGTTACTTTTTTCTGCTATTTTTGTCTTCCTCTCCCTCATGTCTATTTTTAGATTGTGGGTATGTAAAGATTGGTTGAAATGTCATAGTAAGAATTTTTTTAGTATTTAATTGGGTCATGTTTGATTTTTTATTACAACTTGATTTTTTGCTTGAGTTTATATATAGATAATCTTCTATATTTTATGGGTTTATTTTTGCTTCAAAAAAAATTGGAATATTTTTTTGGATTATTTTGTGAATCTATAGCTTCTATACGATGATTTTGACATGTATTAATGGTGGTTCTATGATTCCTTAGCAGCCCGTCTTCAATGAAGTTTATGCTGTTCTCAACCATTGACAATTCTTTTCTACGATTACTAGTGATGAGCTTCTAAGTATCCGTTCTCTGATGGATGCCATTATGTCCAAGATCATGTAAAATAGTAGGCAGTTTATGCCTTTGATGTTGGCATATTTTTTGCACTTAAAAAACAATTGAGTAGGAGTAAGGACCATATTTGATTCCATAACAGATACTTGGTAATGTATTATTGGTTTCTTCTGGCCAATTTTGGTGCATGTGTAGCATAGCAATAATATTGCACTTTTGGAGAACATATCAGCAAAATGAGACAAAGCATGACCTTGGCCCTTGGGATAAAATGCCAGTGCAGTTCTTGAGCCGAGAACCATGCCAATTCTTGAGTCGAGAACCATGCCATAAGAGCATCCTATTTTTCACAGTGGAAAACTGCTTGTAGAAGTAATAGGCAGTTAAATTAGGCTAAAAATGCTAACAATGTACAGAGAATGCATTGTCAACTTTTTGAACAATACCCACATTGTCACACTTAATATTCATCAATTTCATATAAATATTTATGAAATTAAACATTCCCATTAAAAATTTAACGTTTTTAGTACACATTTCCATCACATGTGCTCCCCAGACCAAAACGTTGCTTCACTCTTCAAATGAACAAGACATTTCAAGACCAAAACTGGCTCAACTCCAAGTCTCTATAGTCCCAACCTAATAACCTATACTTGTGGGTGTAATCATGCTTAATGTTAGCAAACATTAGCTTCCTCTACAAAAATAAATAAAGAAATAAATGTTAGCAAACAAGAAAGTCTAAATGGAGTAATCATGCCTAATGTAGCAAACAACAAAACATACGTGGAAAAAAATCTTGGGCGTTTACTTTAAAGGCTGCATGAGAGTGGTTTCTCCTATATGTGAAGCTAAGGAATCATAGAACCACCATTAATACATGTCAGAATCATTGTATAAAAACTGTAGATTAACAGAATAATCCAAAAGAACATTCCAATTTTTTTTGAAGCAAAAAATCAAGTTGCAGATAAAAAATCAAACATGACCCAACTTAACACTAAAAAAATTCTTACTAAGACATTTCATCAAACACTTGGTAGACAAATTTTCAGTACAATTTTCAGCCAATCTTTTTACATACACATAATCTAAAAACACACATGAGGGAGAGGAAGAAAAAAATAGCAGAAAAATTAACCTAAAACCCAACCATTTTTTGAGAGAAAAGAGGGGCCACTGACCGCCGATGTGCCCGGATGTTTTTTGCGCCGGAGTGAGAGAGACGATGAGGTTTCGTTCGTCTTCGATGGTGACCGGAGCCTTTGCTAGAGTGAGAGAGAGGGTGAGCGAGTGAGGGTAGAGTGGCGGGAGAGGGAGAGTATTAGGTTTCAAAATTTTTGGGGAATTTGGGAAGCACGATTGTATTTGCCTATTAGGTATCTGAATATTTTTGAGTATTAAAAAAATAAAAAGCTGAGAGAAGTTGCTGAGTATTTTTTAGCATTAAAATAATAAGAGGAGAGAAGTTGGACTTATGTTGGACATGAGTTTTGATGCTATCATTTCTCTAATGGAATCCACCATGCACATGGACTCAAGGAATCAATTCAGAGAAAGTAGACAAAAAAATTGACCAAACATAAAGTACTCACAAAATAAAGCACTTCATGTCAAAAAAAAAAAAACAAAATAAAGTACTTATACTGCATATGCACATGAACCCAATTTAGAGAAAGTACACCAACAAGATAATAAAAAAAAATTAAAAAAAACAAGGTAAATATATTATAAGTTTCTAAGTCAACCCGCCAAAACTAACATTTAAGTTTTTTTTTTTTTTTTTGAAAATTTACTCCCTAGGTCAATCGAAATGCCAATAAAATCCCTACCGTCAAAATTTTCCAACTGTTGTTAATCCCAATCAATCAATAGGATAAGTAGTTTGAACTTTGCTAGCGTTAGATAGGAAGGCCCAAGTAGTTCTCAGTCAAACGTTTGAGTTTGAATAGTATTTTATCCCGTTTGAGTGGGGATAACATATATCTATTATGTGAGATGACCGATCTATCCTCGGTATAAGACTATTATGCCCCAAAGGCTGACCAGCTGTCGAGCTTCAATGATGGCCTCCATGTGGACTTAGCCCATAACGAGTTTGATAGATCTTTGGGCCGTGAGGCCTGTCAAGCCTTATTGACTTTCGATCCATGATCCAACAGTTACCCCCAATTTCTTGGTCCAGATGGCTATGGAAATTTCATGTTCAGGATGGGTTGGTCCTCGGAAGTCCGAAGTCCGAAGTCCGATTTCCTTTTTTTTCTTTTTTCCGCGGGGGGGGGGGATCTTTAGGTGCGAACTTATGAAAATTTCAAATTCAAATCCCAAACTTCTAGTGGGAAAATTCCCTCCAATATTGATTGAGACGCTTGATCTTCTCGAGAGCAAGTTAGATCGTCTGCGTTGATTTAAGTGGTTAAGGATACCACCACATGTTAGTCAAGGTGTGGTCGTACTTTCGGTTATCGTGCGCCATCACCTGCAGTGATAAGACCTTCGGCGCATTCATTGTGCGTGTTCCCAAGGTATTGTTAGGATTTCATGCGCTTTTTGAATATCCCAACGTCGCAACTCTTCGTCTTCCCAGCATCCTATAAAACGGAAAATCTTCTTCTTTCTTCTATTTCTCGTCATTTCACTCTGCCAAAATTCCATTTTTGCTTTTTAAAGCTTCTGTTCATCTTTTACCCCATACTGGCTTGCTTCCATTCCACATGTTTTCCTCGATACTACTTCTTAAGAGTAGTATTCGTTAGGGTTTCGGTTGATCAAACGCATCAAATTCCTTTGTGTGTTCCATTCATCCACTCCGACAGTCCACTATTTAGATATCTGGACCTTCTGCTCCCGTTTATTGAACCGGCAGTTGACCATCTTTGTCTATCCGTCATCGGTTTACTGATTCGCGGTGGTTACCCTTGCATCCCTCAGGCTTTATATCCCGAGTTCCTGTACCTCATGGGTGACTGTGAAGGATCGGATTAAGATGGTGGTGAGGGTTGTACTTACCTCGCCATGTGGAAGGCTCTCTTGACCAAAGACGACGAGAAATGGGTCAGGCTGGATTGCTACATACCAAAGTCGGTGGAGCTTCGGTTCGACGATGAGGAGGGTGCTACAGTACGCTCCGACGAACATGAAGTATACTTGTATGATGCGATGTTCCGTGCAGACCTTAGGCTACCGTTCCCAAGGATTGTTCGGGAGTTGTTGAGTCACCTGAATGTAGCTCCCCACCAGATTATACCCAACGCCTAGAGGGTTTTCTTTCGCTGTGTGATTCTCTGGCCAATAGTCCTTGGGGAAGAGAATTCCTTCACTGTCAAAGAATTTTTAAGGGTGTACAGGTTCACAAAGAACCCCAAGAGTGACTCACTCTACAACTTCCAAGCTCGGCGAAGGAAGTTGGTAAATTTGGAAAAGACTTTCACCAGCAACCGGTGGTGAAAGAGAAAATTCTTCTTTGCTCGGGAAAGATGGGAGTTCGCACCTTCAGAGAAGGTAGGAGGCCCAAGAGTGCCTCAGAAAACTAGCGTTCCTGTAAAAAGTGCTACCCAAGAGCCCATACTGACCTATGAGGAGCATACTCGGACGAACAAGGTCATGATATGGGCTCGGTGTTGTGCAAATTTATTAACTCGCAAATGTACGAATCAATTATAGTTAATGGATTGCAAGTGCGAGGTCGAACCCACAGGGAATTGTAATCTTGAAAACAATTTTAAATTAAATTAATTAAACCCTAATCTAGTTCCAAATTTTTGAGAGAATTTTTTGTTTGAATGAAAAAGTAAAAACATAAGCAATTGGTAGCGTCCTTAGATCTTCTAGCCTATAAATACCAACCCCCACAACCCCTTGAACCCATTTTGACGCCCCAGACTCTCTGAGAAACATCCATGTGAGTGATTTGTGAGTTTTGATTTGAGAGAGAAGGAAGAAAGCTTGGTGTTCTTGCAACCTCCCAAGGTAAACCCTTGCCCATTTTTATACTCTCAATGTTGTTCTTATTGCTTTTCTTGATATTATGAGTTTTCAAAAGACGTTATGTCAAGCTTTTATTACTTTCCTTACAAATCAAGAAATGTTTTCAAAAGAGTTTTAAAAGCCTTTCGATTTCCTCGTATTGCATGTTGATGTGTTTTCTTTATGATGCATGTGTTTATTTAGTAGCCTAGAAGGTGTTATAGTAGCCTATAGATTTTATAGAAACCTTAAAATACAATTTGAAGCTTTTGGCCGGATTGCCTATGTAGCACCCCAGATTTTTAAAGTCTTATTTTAGAGATATTAAATTTATGCTATGATTATATTAATATTCATATTAGGCAATGATATTAATTCTTGGGAAATTTATGAGAGTGGTAATTAGAGAATGGTAATTGGTGAAATAATAAGATAGTAAATGGTAGGTATAAGGATGGTAGAATAAGAAGGTAGAATAGTATAGGTAGAATAGTATAGGGTTGGAAGAATAGTATAGGGTTGGTGAAATAGTATAGGGTTGGTGAAATAGTAAAATGAGGGTATAATTGTAAATTGAAGGTAGAATAGTATTTGATTTTCTCCTATAAATAGAGCTCTTCTCCTTCACAATTTTCACCACTCATCTCCTCTCCCATCTCTTGCATATATTCTTCCTTCTTCCGCTTTTTACTCGGTCTTTCTTCTTAAGAAAGAACACAAGAGAAACCGAGAGTGAGATGGGAAATTTAAGACAGAGAGCTGAAGAGGAAGAAAGAGAATTTAGGCGAGAGAGAGAGAGAGAGAGAAAGTCAGTGAAGGGATTGTTATGGGTATGGACCAACTGCAGCAGAACGGGTTTCAAGTAATTACCTTTGATGATCCATTCATATAATCCACTGTAAGTATTCTTACTTACTGAGTATGATATTGATATCCAATAATACGGATTTTTGTGGTTTTATAGCTTGTCTAGCATTTTGCTATATATGATTCAACAATGATTTATATTGTCGGAAATCAATTGACTCACTACTTCACAGTTTTTTGTAGTGCTTGCAGGAATGGAAAATCAAGGTAATTATGCAGTTGTGATTAGAGATTCATATTGAGATGTACAGAGATTCCAAGTTGGTTAAGTTTTGTCTAGAGTTTAGACTGTCGGATAGATTTGTATAAATACCTTGTACGACATAGCTTTGGGTATTTTTGTATAAAGAAAAGTATTTTTAACAGTATTTTTTTGTATTGATAATTACAGTTTTTCCGCTATATGAGATTATTTCAGCGTAACATTCGTGTTTATCTACAAGATAAAAGAAGAGAAATATGAGATTGTTATAGCCTAACTCACTGACCGGACGTATGCCCTCGAGCCCATACGTACGGCCACAAAGCCAAGCATCTGCCCTTAGCCTCACTTATGTATTTTAGAGTCCGGTAACCCTTTTAATAGATAGGATTTAGCATCTTACTCATAGAGGTCCTCTAGTAATGTGCATAACGATATGTCATATTTCGTTATTGTAGGGTTTTTGTGATATTGGAGGACTCAAGCGAGTGCATAAGGTAAGTAACCACACTCACAAACACTTTCTCAAAAATGTGGGTATGTCAGTTGATTGACCACGCATATGATATGAACATGTCCATTTTTTATAATAACTTGGTAACTGCTTTAATAACTAGTTGATAAGATGCATCGTATGTGATAAGCGCCGAATGTTGCACATTCAAGCCCCTTAATTTGCATATGTTAATTCCTTAGCGTTGTTATTTGTTTGATTTTGTTTTGTTTTTGTGTTTTCAGGTTATAAATAAAGTGCAATTAATTCCATTGATTTTGGGCTTAAAAGCACACTTTGAGATGATTAAGCTTAGCCAATCATAACAGAGGACCTATATGTTGTGGTTAAGTTTAATCAAATAAAGGAAGGGATTAATTCGGAATTTCTCAAATTGGAGTCAAAATCGGATTGGATTCAAATTTGGATTCTGCATATGTCTCGATATTTTGGCCATAACTTTCAGTTCAAATATCCGATTGAGATGATTCAAGCGGCAGTAGAAAGATAACTCAAATTGCTACAAATCATTAAAATGGCATTTTCCTAATTCGGAGCGCCGCAATGCCAAAATTGCCCCGCAAGATAGGAACGCAATTCTGGGCGAATCCTATTCCGATTTGGACTTAGGTTTTCTTTATCCTAATTGGACTTGGACTTAAATCTCCAAAATTTCTAGGATTACTAGGGCTTCTGGGACTCTCCTAAGCCCTATAAATAGGCCTCTAAGCATTGAGTAAAAGGACACACCGCTTTCTAGAGCTAGAAATCAGAAATTTGTTTTTGGAGCTTAGAAGATCATGAGTGGCTAAACCCCTTTGTGGGGTGTTGATGTAACCCTATCCAAGCACAATGGTTTGACTGTATTTAATTTCTAGATTTTCAATTTATGCATGTTGATTGTATAACTATGAGAATTGCTACCTTTTGATTATGTTCTTAATTATTAAATGCAATTGTTCTTAAATTCCAAAATCAATATTTGCGAAATTCTTCTCTTGTCTTAGAAAGTATTTTACTTTTATTGATCTCAAATCATTCTTGTTTTCTGTGATTATGAGGATGATGGTTATACAATGGGTTTAATTGACATATGATCAATAGGATTTGATAGGCTATGCCTAGGGAAGACAGATTGTACTACACCCTAGTTTAGTGTAATTTAGGTAGACAGTCCGTGCCAACCGAAGATGGGTTACACTTATTCATTGATTGTGTGTATCTTGTTAAAGAATTTGATAATTTATACTTAGGGAAGACGGGTCGTACCGCATCTTATTGGTTAGGTGGACGAACCGTGCGAATCGAAGATAGATTATGCTTATTCTTTAATAAGGTAGTTTATTGTTTATTTATAACATGCATAGAATGAATTTCTGGGATTAATTATGATTAGCCATTGTTGTGCGGATAGAGGTGAAGTCAATACCCTACACTCTCTCTCTTATTTTAAATCTCTTTTATTTTCATGGACTTTAGTTTTAAAGAAAATCAAATCAAATATCTTTTTAATTAAGTTAATTTTAATCTTTCGAATTTGATAACAAAACCCCTGCAGTCTTTGAGGTTCGACACCCTCTCTATGGCCATATCCTACAAAGATTCGTCCTATTGCTAGTGGTTATTTTTATAATTGATATTTTTGGTCACAAAAATACCATATCAGTATGACATGGGCATCGATACGTGCGGAATAATGGCCATGAACTTACTATATAGACTTCATTTTATGGTCAAATGTGTGTGTGTGTGTGGGCTTTGGATCCAATGGTTTCATGGCCGGCGCAACCATTCTCTAATAGTTGGTCACTATAGGATGTGTATCATTAGTGGTATAGGCAACCCGAGGTCGGACTCAGTCGTACCACTAATGTTATGGACGGTAGCCAACAATATCCGGGACACCAGTGTTGTATTACAAGTCCCTCGGGACATCGCCAACCTTACTAAGAAGGGGTAATATCTTGGGTAAACCATACATTAGAGTTATGACCTATAAATCATTAGTTTTCTTGCATTAAAATACTTAGGCAATTGTTGCCGGGAGTACACCACTCTTTTTATTAACCAAACCATACTCACAAGGTGTATTAATGGAGACAACACCTCCTTTAAAATATTTACTAAAACTGCACGTTTATTTCTGCTTAAATGGGCTCAATCATACCTAATTGTGATGTTTACTTACTAAGTCATTAGACTTACGCTGCTATTCCCCTTTTAGGAAGTTTGACACTAGAACATAGGAGTGGTACGGTTGCCACTACGGACCTGGCTTTGTTTTACATTATTGCTAGTGGCTCCATGTCTTTAATTTCGATGAATATATTTGTCCATTTGATGATTTAATAGTTTCTCAGATTTATTTCACCTTCCTATGCATTAACTCTAAAAATGCTTAGATAGGCGATTTCCCATTTAGCCACAAGTTGGTTTAACTAGGGTAATTGTCAGTAACCCTACCAGGTTAGCCAAGGCAAATTTTGGGAGCATTAAATCAAGACACCAACAACATGCAACTGCAACTCAAAACTTCAGTTGCATTGAACGATACTTGTTCTTCTGCCTTTCTAGTTTCAATGCAAAATTAACAGCATCAACCTAATGGTTGGTTACTATAGGACATACATCATTAGTGGTGTGGGCCACCCGAGGTCAGACTTAGTCATGCCACTAATGTTATGGACAATAGCCTACAATATCGGGGGCACCGGTGTTGTATTACAGGTCTCTCGGGACAGCGCCAACCTTGCTGAGAAGGGGTAATATTTCGGGTAAACCATACATGAGAGTTATGACCTATAAAACATTAGTTTTCTTGCATTAAAATACTTAGGTGATTGTTGCCAGGAGTACACTACTCTTTTTATTAACCAAACCATACTCACAAAGTGTATTAACGGAAACAACACCTCCTTTAAAATATTTACTAAAACTGCACGTTTTTTTTTTTTTTTTTTAAGCAAATAAGGGAAACGGGGAATTACAAGGTGGGTGGCCAACCCAAACAACAGCCCCAACCAAACCTAATAGCAAAGCAGAAACAAGAATTGAAAACCAAACAAGGTAACAAGAGGGAATGGGACAAAGAATGACCCGACCCTATAAAAGTACCAATGCAGCCACAAAGGGCAACTAATAAAGGCAAAACAAAGAAATCCGAAGAAATCTTTGTAAGCGGAACAGAAACTGCGATGCAAAAGGCCAAAAATGGGACGCCGACAGACGGCCACGCCATAACAGAAAAAAATAAATACAGACAGAATAATACATAAAGTAGGAAAAAACAAAGACAAAACAGCAACATCAAAGACTGAAGCAGCCGACAACCGAGAGGAGGGGCGGAGGAAGACGCTGCAAGGCGGCGCGTGGAGTTCACGCTCCCGCGAGTAAGACCAACTCTCGGGCGCGTGGGGACCACGTACCGTCTTGCGATGGCTGGACGATGTCGCAGACGACGCCGGCAGGAAGCGGAGGGACCAAGGATCACGGAGGAGGGGCGCGTCAGAGGAAGAGGCTTCCTGAAAATGCTAGATCTAATTTTAAAAAAATCAGATCCAAAATCTTCAGAAAGGAAGCGGATCCGGGGCCGAAGACAACGGTTGGAGGCTGAAATCAAGCGGCTGAATGGGTTGATGGGTAAGACCTCCGAAGAGGCGGTTATAGCCTTCGAAGAGGCGGATATAGCCTCCAAAGAGGTGCAAAAAGTATCTGAAATAGACAGGGGAGAAAAAAGGAAAAAGGAAGGGAAGGAGGGAACCGTAGTTCCCTCCCCCATGGCTACCGGGAAGGAAAGGTTTTCTTCAGTAAGAGGAGAGAGTGGGGAGCTCCAGTGAGAATAACCAATTAAGGAAAAAACCTGAATGCCTACGAACTAAAACTGCACGTTTATTTCTACTTAAATGGGCTCAATCATACCTAATTGTGATGTTTACTTATTAAGTTATTAGACTTACGATGTTATTCCCCTTTTAAGAAGTTTGACACTAGAACACAGAGGGTTGGCAAAATAGATACCTGACATGACTTGTTTACGATCCGTTTATCCTATGCATGTATTTTCATAATAAGGTTCTTCTAGGCGTCATAAATAATAGTTACATGGATAAGATAAATGAATACTTGTTTTGCCAGCCCTATACAGAGTGGTATGGTTGCCACTATGGACCTGGCTTAGAATCTTCATGCTGTTATTAGGTTTGTTTTACATTATTGCTAGTGGCTCCATGTCTTTAATTTCGATGAATATACTTGTCCATTTGATGATTTAATAATTTCTCAGATTTATTTCACCTTCCTATGCATTAACTCTGAAAATGCTTAGAGGGACGATTTCTTATTTAACCACAAGTTGGTTTAACTGTGGTGCCAATAACCCTGCCAGGTTAGGTAAGGCTAATTTTGGGGGCGTTACATCAAGACACCAACAACATGCAACTGCAACTCAAAACTTCAGTTGCATTGAACGATACTTGTTCTTCTGCCTTTCTAGTTTCAATGCAAAATTAGCAGCATCGACTTCCATTTTTGAATTGTATTCAGCAAGTTTAATTTTTCATTTCAAGATGGTTGTTTCAATCAGTGCCCTCTCAGACTTCAAATTATGTTGCCACTCCATCAACATCAACACCATTCGATCACCGTACACACAAATTTCAGGTTCAACCAATTTAAAAAAAAATTGCAATTACGATTTGTTTTATTTTTTATTTTTTATTTTTTTTTATTTTGCACAATCACACAAATTAGGGTTTAACTCATCACTAAAGGACTTAGGCATCTACCCAGAAAAATGAAATTTCAGTTCAAATTTAATTATCAAGCACTTTTTACCACATAATTTACACATGCATAGAACCTATTGCCCATATTTTTAGTTGTGAAAGCTGTTTTGATCACTGTCTTGATCCTACATTTGCAAATCGGATAGCTCGATCCTAACTCGCTAAGCTCACCCTCGAAGTGCTCCATTGTTCATTGCCGTGACCTCACCGGTAGTGGGTAATGTGTCTCAAATCTGTTTGAGAGCAACAACCCGTAGTGGGTTAGCTTCGTGTTGGTTGAGATCTTTAGCTTAGTATGTGTGGGTCGAGTTCTTCAGCTTAGCGTGGGTCAAGTTCTTCAATGAAATTGTCTATGTAACATAGGTCAACCACGTGTCTATTTTTAAACATATAGGTTATAACGGGTGGAGTTGGGTTAAAAAATCACGTGCATCGCACGTGATGGCCATTTCGTTTGGGGTTAACGACTCAATCTAAGGGAGGGGAGTCAATTGATTGAAATTGAAAGTTATGGGGTTTAAATTGAGAGTTTTTAAAATTTGGAGGGTCTTTTCAAAACATGTGGTAGTTCAAGGGTTTAAAGTGAAGTTTCCCGTTATGAAAGAATTCAAATAATGAGTATTCGTGTGAGTTTTACCCACCATAGTCGTAAAAGGTCTCCTTGGTATATGTCTCCATACTCTCCGAGTCCAAAATCTTTGTAAGGTGTTATCATTTGTCATTTACCTAAGTTAAAAACACTCTTAAACCTAAATTGGACAAAATAGACCTTTTATTAGAGCATCAATTGTTTGTTGAGACATTCGATCGATCGTCATCGATGGATTGATCGTTTGATGTTTTGGCATAGTCTCCATTGTCTAAAAAAGTCATAACTTTACCAAATTTAACACCATCTGAGTCATAATACAACTTCTAATACTATCATAAGCATAAACTATACCTTAATATATGGTTTACACATCAAAGTTCCAACCTTTCTCATCAAACATTGAATCCAATAACAAATCTATGCATAAACATCTTCAAAACACATGGTTTTAAAAGAGTGGGTTAAACAATAATGAATCAACAAAATATCACATACTTATCAAAAGCTATAGCCTACTACTTAAGAATCAATATAAAACCTTAGAGATTCAACCTAAAATCCCTAAACAAAAAACCTACATATTAAATTACGAAAATAAATCATAAATGGTAGCTAAACATCATGCAAATATGCTTAATAGGATAAGGGAAATGAGATTAAAGTAAGACGTTACATTTCTTGAAGGTAAACTTCAATAATCCTTTTCTTCTTTTTTTTTTTTTCTCTCTCTCTCTAGGGTTTTATGGACTAAAGGAGGATGAAAATGAGTAGATTGAATAATTTAGATCCTCAAATAGTCTTGCATGGTCGTGTATAATCATTGAGGTGCCAACATTTCATTTGCATATAGATTGACATCAATCGATTGATCCTATGTCAATTGATTGTTAGGGCTGAGTCAGCTTGATTGATCGATGGTCCACATCAGTTGATCGATCACTGCAGAAAATAACTAAAGTCCAAAGTGAAATCCTATTTTCTCCCATTTAGGTACTTAAGAATCAATCTCTAACAAACATATGCACTATTTAGAGCACACCTAACCCTAATTAAATAGCATAATGTTACATAAATGCACATTTCACTCAAACACACACTTCACTTAAAAGTGCAACCGAATGTAACACCACTTGTTGCAATTTTAACCAATTTTCTTAAGAATTCAGCTTATACACATATGCATACACACATGCACACGTGCCACACGATGCCTCTGTTTGCCTTAAAAATAGGAGCAATTTTGTTCAGAAAAAAAATACCACTTCTTTTTAGCAAAAGGAAAAACCCTTAAAAAAAAAAAAAGAGAGAGGAAATGATCAAATCAAAGGAACCAAACTATTTCACCCAAGCAATCTCTCAATATAGCTTATGAGAGCATCTCCGGTTGATGCTCTAAAGAGCTGAAAATAGCTATATTTAGTTTTTATCAATTAAATTTAGTCTCCCATAGATGTTTCAAAATAAAAATTTTGCTACATATTAACATATAAAGTATTATTGTAACACATAACAGTAATTTTTTATTTTTTATTTTCTTTCTTTCTTCCTTATCGCTCTTTTTAATAAAAATAATATTTTAAAAAATAAATAGTTGAATGAATAATATGATAGAGTTTGTATTGAAAATTAGTAGTTAAAATAAAAAGAAAATGTATTTTGAAAGGCTAAAATAGCAAGATGCTCCGACTAAGTTTTTTTTTATTTTTTATTTTTGTGGGTGTCGTTAGTTTTTAGTTACTTTGATACGCGTGTCCCCAAACCGGTCAGCATCAACAATTCTGTTTAAGAAACTGACGCCATCACCCGCAAAACGGTCACAGTCCAGTCACACGTGAAGCTTCCGACGTAGAAAAAACGCAAATTGCAAATCAACTGTCATCGCTGGCCGAATAATATGCCGTAGGTGACACGGTGGAGTTCCTCCCTCCGGGTGGATCAAGCACTGCTCTGTTTCGTTGATTAACGTCGCGCCAGGCACTCCACACGGGCACCCACCGCGCGTGAAGGAAAAATCTTCATTCAGTTTTTAACTTTAAACAGGGAACGTTCTTTATGGCAACTTTTTGAGTTTCAATAAAAAAGAAAAAAAAATGATTGAATAATTGAACCACGCTACCACAGACGCCTCATCCCGTGGCAGCGAATAATCTGTCCTGAAAATGAAACGCCACGCAAACCTCAAGCTCACTCTAAAACGACCTCGTCTAATCACTATTTCTTTATCCTCCCAAAATTAATATAAAGCTCTCTCTCTCTCTCTCTCTCTCTCTCTCACTCTCACTCTTTCTCTCTTCCTCCACCGACTTTCTTCCTTCTCTCTCTCTCTCTCTCTCGCCTGAGCCATCTCTAGGGTTTTCAGTTCTCAGTGGGTGTTCCAGGAATTCATATAGACGGAGAAGCCTATCTTTCCGTGGGTTTTTCAAATGCTACTCACTCGAGAATCGAATCCGGGCCCTCCATGCTAATGACTTTCTCCACCAGTGAATGGCTCGATTTCGCCCTCATTTTTTGCGTTTCTTTCTTCTCTTCGCCCTTGTAATCCTCACGAACCGTATCCTCGTTCTCGCCACCACAAACTACGATTCCGACGGTGGTGATTTTGAATACAATCTATTCCATCAGGACTACTCGCCTCCGGCTCCTCCGCCGCCGCCACCTCTCCCGCCTTCCGTTTCGTGCGCCGATGACCTCGGTGGCATCGGCACGCTGGACACCACGTGTCAGATAGTCAGCGACGTGAACCTCACCCGCGACGCGTACATAGAAGGGAAGGGCAGTTTTTACATCCAACCCGGGGTGAGATTCCATTGTCCAAGTCCCGGATGTCTAATAACGGTCAACATTTCTGGTAATTTTAGTCTAGGCATCAAGTCATCGATCGTGAGCGGATCTTTTGAGCTCGCGGCGCACAACGCGAGCTTCCTCAATGGTTCGGTGGTGAACATGACCGGGCTGGCGGGGCAGCCGCCGCCCGAGACAAGCGGGACCCCGCAGGAGATTAGCGGGGCAGGTGGGGGGCATGGCGGGAGGGGCGCGTGTTGTTTGGTGGACGAGACTAAACTCCCGGAGGACGAGTGGGGCGGCGACGCCTACTCGTGGTCGTCGCTGCATAAGCCATGCAGTTTCGGGAGCCGGGGTGGGACGACAAGCAAGGAGGCCGATTATGGCGGATTAGGGGGTGGGCGGGTGAAGATGGAGATTGTGGGGTATGTTGTGGTGGAGGGGAGTATTTTGGCCGATGGAGGTGATGGAGGGACCAAAGGTGGAGGTGGCTCTGGCGGCAGCATCTACATCAAGGCTTATAAAATGTAATTAAATCTATCACCCTACGTTTATCTTTGCAGTCTAGTTTTTTTGTCCTATTTCGGTCCATGATAAAATGTTGAGTTGAGGTCATTTGGTTGGCCAGGAAATGTTGGCAAAGAATAAGTTATTACTGTTGTTAATTTAGAGACGTGAGTTTTTTTCCTGTTGGTTGGTCACAGAATGTGGATAAGTAATATAATATTCAACTGATCTTAGTAGAAGTATACGCCTTAGATTAGTTGGGTCTTTTTAGTTTGTCTGAAAAAGTTTTTAGTGGAAAAAAGAGAAGAAATGAGAAGTTCTGAATCTGGAAAGGCCCTATATTGTTGTATGGTTACACCTTCAATGAACAATAAAACGGCTTGTGTCTTTTGCCTGGCTTCACTTTGTAGATTAAAAACCAAAAAGAAGAGAAAAGCTACTGCTGTGACTATTTTTTTCCCTTCATTTTTCTGTTTCCTCATCAACCAAACCAAGTTGACTATTGCTTTTGGGCATTTATGTGAAGGGTGTTGGAGTCTTGCTGCTAAATTATATTTTATTTGTCATATTACTCTAGTACAAAATATGTTATTTTCTTGTACTTTGTTATTTCCTTTTGATACGCTATAGGTGGACTTTGGTTCTGGCATGAAAATCTATGTAATAGGATTAAATGATTTTACTTCTGGAGTATAGACTTGAGATGTAAATTTTGAATGACTTAAGTTGATGCTTTGGTTTTAAAGTCCTACCAACTGCCCTAGATTATTTTTTTTTATTTCCTTAAATTATTTAGAGGAAGAAAATTGTTGCCATAACCCTGACATTTAAAATAAGTATTTTAAAAGGATTGTATGTATCACTGCTCTCTACTATTATTGTAACTTTGTTGGTGGGGAATTAGAATGCAACTACGAAGAGGACTGGGAGACAACTGTACGTGAACTGCAGGCAGTATGCGGACTATTGTTGTGTAAAAGATGGTGTCTATGTGCCTTTTATGGTGTTTATGGAAGGAAAAGAATGACATAAGTTTTGAGGACCAAGAGAGGTCACCGGAGAAGATTAAGTTCTTATTTTTCAAAACTTTGTATCTTTGGACTGTTGCTTATGTTTCTCCTTTGATGATTAGTCATAGTGATTTTCTTGTTCGTTTTGCTCCTTTTAGCTTGCCACTCATTCTTGTATACTTTCTGTGTACTTAGGAGCGCCTTACGAATTTAATGATATGTGTCCATTACTTGTCAAAAAAAAATTTCCTCAATGATATTTGTAGTTTCCTCTTTCTTTTTCCCATTTCTCCTTCTGATAACTTTATCAGCGTACATTTGCTCCTAGTTCCTTGCCTTTTTCTTTCTTTCCTTATTATCGTCCCTTCATACTCTGTTTTCATTTTGTACCTTTATTGATGTGAAATGTGTTCATAATTTAAATTGACTTCTACTCTTTGGTTCAGAAAAATGAACCTCGATTTTTTTTAAAACTTTATGCAAGAGTGATTTACTTATTACTTTGTCCCATAGTTTAGGTACAAGTTTCCTTTTTTATGTCCCAAAATTAGTCTATTATGAAAAATCAATGACATTTCTTCTCGATCACTTCCCCATTATGTCCTTTGTCATCACATGGATTACATGTAATGTGATGTATATTTTTTCTCCACCTTTTAATGTACAAGCAAGGAAAAGATTGGAATGTTAATATACTGTGAGTAACTTACAAAAAAATAAAAAAATAAAAAAAATATTGTGAGTAGGTGTGCAAGCATTTAATCTTTATTCCTTGACATGCTTGCTTTCTCAAAGTGGAGAATTTGTAAGGATGGGTGAGTCTTACAAAGGTAATAGTTATTTTTAATATTGTTGGAATTATAGTTAAATGATTAAATGATTTAATTGTTTGGAGAGACCTTTGAGGAAAATGAGGTCCCAAAGGTGGTGAAAGCCGTTAACTATGACAAGACTCCGGATCCTGATGGTTTTACCATGGGTTTCTTCTAAGACTGTTTGGAGGTGCTCAAAATAGAAATCATGAATGACTTCCACGATTTTCACACTAGAGTTATGTTTGAAAAAACCCTCAATGCCACATTCATTTCTCTTATACTGAAGAAACCAGGTGCCATAGACATTGAGGATCTTCGACCTTTTGGCTTAGTGGCTGGAGTGTATAAAGTTGTTGCCAAAGTTCTAGCTAAAGGTTGAAAATGATAGTGGAGAAGATCATTTCTAAGCCTCGGACACTTTCATCAAGGGTAGGTAGATTCTAGACTCTGTTCTCATCACCAACAAATGCCTTGATAGTAGGATTAGATCTGCTGAACTAGGTGTGTTGTGCAAGTTGGATATTGAAAAGGCTTATGATCATGTCAATTGGGATTTTCTCTTGCATATGTTGAGGAGATGTAGTGTAAATGGATAGCATATTGTGTTTTCTTGGTGCGCTTTTTTTGTATTAGTGAATGGAACTCCAGGGGGTTTCTTTAATAGCTCTTGTGGCTTGAGATAAAGAGACCTATTGTCTCCCTTTCTATTCGTTATTGTTATGGAGGCATTAAGTAGAAAGATTTCTACTTTAGTGAATCAGGGTCTTTTATCAAAATTCATGGTGGGGCCTAGGAGTGGTGGTGCTATCAATATTTCTCATATTTTGTTTGCAGACGGCACCTTGATATTTAGTGGGGCAAATCCCGTCATCTTTGCAACTTGCATTTCTTTCTTTTTTTAATTTTTAATTTTTTTATGCTTTGAAACAGTTTTAGGTTGCACGTGGACTATGGCATGCTATCTTTAGTCGGTTCAGGTTGCATTGGGTTATGCCTTGTAGGGTGGAGGATTTGTATGCTTGTTGGTGGATGGGAGGGCGCTCTCGGAGTGCAGTTGAGTGGAAGATGATTATTTTATGTCTTATGTGGTGTGTATGGAGCGAAAGAAATGCAAGATGCTTTGAGGATTCCACAAGGACTTTACACTATTCACTTGGACAGCCGCTTGGCTAGCTCCGTTAGTGATTAGTTTTTCTGAGTTCTCATTCTTTTTTCTCCCTCTAACTAGGCGCTCACTTTTTATACTCCCTGTGCAGTAGGGTTGGCCCCTCTGCGTTTTTGATTATAAAACATTACTTATCCAAAAAAAAAAAAAAAAAAAAGGGTTTCAGGTTTTAGGATTAATTTGATTAAATCAGAGTTGGTCCCCGTTGGCAATGTAGAAGGTCTTGTTAGTATTTTGGGTTACATGGTATCTTCTTTGCCTACGAAATACCTAGGTCTTCTCTTGGGAGCCTTGTTTAATGCCAAATCTATTTGGGATGACATTTATTGAGAAGATAGAGCGTCCTTGGACTAGATGGAAGATGATGTACTTGTCAAAGGATGAGAGAGTTACCTGAACAATGAGATTTTTTATGGGGCGTCGTGGTGAAGATTTCAAATTTTAGTTGGATTGAGGTGTGTACTATGATCTCAGGAGGGTTGGCGGTTTGGAATTTCCTTGTGTTCAACCGAGCTCTTTTAGGGAAGCGGCTTTGACTTTGTTCTTATGAGAGAGAGAGACTTTATGACGGTTGGTTGTGGATTCAAAATACAGTAGTGAATGGGGCGGGTAATGTTTAAATGAGAGGTGCATGGGTTGTATGGGGTGGGTTTTCGAAAAATATCTGGAGGGACTGAGAGGAGTTTTCTAGCTATACTAGATTTGTGGTAGGTGACGACTCCAAAATTAGATTCTTGCATGACGTATGATGTGGGGATCAAGCCCTCAAGATAACTTTTCTAGACATGTATAGCATTGCATGTTTTAAGGATGCTGTAGTGACAGACCATTTAGAGCTTTCTAGTGCCTCATATTTGTGGAATATTGACTTTCTTAGCATGGCTCACGATTGGGAGGTGGATCTCTATACCTCGTTCTTCACCTTGTTGTATTCCTTCAAAGTGAGATAGGGTGGTGAAGATAAGCTTTGTTGGGTTCCTTCCAAGAGAGAGTTCTTTGATGTTAGATCGTACTACAATGTTCTTGGTCCCCATAATAGTATTCCTTGGAAGAGTATTTTGCGGAATAAGGTTCCCTTAAGAGTGGCGTTTTTGCTTGGTCGAACGCATTAGGGAAGATTCTTACTATGGATAATCTAAGGAAACGATATGTCATTGCAGTTAGGTGGTGTTGCATGTGTAAGAAGAATGGGGAGTCAGTGGATCATCTTCTACTCCATTGTGAAATTGCTAGTGTTGTTTGGAATTCTATCTTCAGCAATGTATGGTTGGCTTGGGTTATGCCTAGTTGGGTGGTAGATCTCTTCACTTACTAGAGAGCACTAAGTGGTATATTTTAGCTTGATGCACTTTGGAAATGATTTCGTCGTGTCTTATGTGGTGTCTTTGGGGGGAAAGAAATAATCGGAGCTATACCCCAAAGTATGAGTATGGTTCGACTTCGGAGTTGGTGGTTAGTGATGGGGAGGATGGAGATTTTTGGGATGAGGAGGATAGAGAGCTTTCATGCCCTTTGTTGATTTTCCCCTTGCCACTATGTTAGATTGGGCTTTGTTTGGGGATGAGGGGATCAAAGACTTAATAGAGGATACCCCTGGAAGGTTAAGAATGCTCCATTAACTATGATGCGAAGGGAGAATCATCTAGGGGTGGAAAAGGCAAGGCTCACGTGTCTTAGCGTTTGAGGGTTTTGGGCTCTGTTGTCTCGTGGGTTTTGGGTGGTGGGCTTGATGGGTTGGTTGGGTTGAGGGTGTTCTTGTTGTTGCTTGGGTTTTGGACTTGTGGGAGCTCCATGTGTATACGGTCTATGTACTTAGGGGCGCCTTACGTTTTTTCAATAAAGCTTTCATTACTTATCAAAAAAGCAAAAAGAAATAATCGCAGCTTTGAAGATCGCAAAAGAACATTGGTGGAATTGAAGGCTTTATTCTTTAAGACTCTTTTTCATTGGGTTGCAACCATTGGTTTTAATATTTTGAGCTTTCATTTTTTTTTTTAGATCCTTTATTTTAGCTTCTAGTTAGGTATTTCTCTAGTATATTTCCTGTGTACTTGGTTACGCCTTTGTGATTTTTAATGAATATGCGATTACCTATAAAAAAAAATTGTTAAGTGATTAAATTTGTCATTTCTTATCAATGTAGGCTTTTGAGATGGGTGATATTTATTATTATTGTTGTTGTTATTATTTCCCATGTACTTTTTGTTTTTGTTTTTGATAGGTACCTCTATTATTTCCTATGTACTTGGTTGCGCCTTTGTGCTTCTTAATGAATATGCGAGTAGTAAAAAAAAAATTGATAAGTGATTAAATTTATCATTTCCTATCGGTGTAGGCTTTTGGGATGAGTGATATTTATTATTATTGTTATTGTTATTATTTTTTGTTGTTGTTGTTATTAGAACATTAATTAAATGATTAATTACATCATTTCATATTAATTTTAACTTATAAGATGATTGGTGATTTGATATAGTATAAGCGTAGAGATCTTGAGTTTGAAATTCTGACTCCATGGTTTTATTTTCAATTTCAACTAAAGTATTCTATGTGTTGTATTAATTAAATAATTAACTTCACTATTTCCTATGAGTTTAAATTTTTGGGATAACTAGTGATTTAATAATCATCATAATCATGATCTGAAACTTAAGTTAATCCCTATTTTTCTTTCCAATCAATTTAACATGGTGGGCTTAAAGAAAAAAAAACTTCAAAAATAAAGGAAATAAAAATGTGGAAATTTCTTTGAAAGAAATTTTCAACAGAGCTATTTATTAAGGGACTCATGTTAGTGTTATGATACTTGTGCCCTGCATTCATGTCAATATCCTTTTTTTTTTGTGATAAGTAAATCAGTTTTATTAAATATTCATGTCAATATCCTTGATACAGGAATGCACAATATGAGACTTTTACGTTAGCAAAAAGTTATTTGGAAAGAACAAAATAGTTCTTAAAAGAATAAGTCCTACTCTTATAATATATATAAATATCAAAGCATTGGTTTTCCTCCTCCATGTTTAATCATCAATGTGATCACTCTCTTACTTGCCTTGGTAACCTAATTTAGAATAGTCTGTACCTACCAATCTCTCTGAGTTTTTACCATGCAACAGCTTAGTTGTTTCTTACTAGAAAAAAAAGAAAGAACTATCCATTTATCTTGATCTTCTTCCGCTTCCCAAACCCTTCGCTTTTTCATAATGCACTATTTCACCTTCCAAATATTTTTGGAATATGTTTCCTTAATAAATTTATATACTTATGTATATGTACCCAAGAGTTTACTTGTTATGACCATACCAATCACTGCACCTTGTTGTACTGCTCAGTGCAACTTCCAAATTGTGCAAATTTTAGAGAAAACAGATGAACATAATAGCTGGATGCAAAACCACTCCTGACACCAAACCTGACTACCAAACCCTGAAACAGATGAACCCAATAGTTGGATGCATAAATGCACCCGACTCCCAAACCTGAGTTAATGTAAAATAAGGGTTTGCTAATTCTGAACTGGAGTCCTGTGAATGGGAGCTGTAGTTTTGGATTTTTTGTTACTTGGATATGCGTTTTCCTTGTAGCTTTGCTGTGGGAGGTGGACGTGTTTAGGTTTCTTGAAATCATTAGACTGATGTTTGTGTTGAGGAAAGATAGATTGAACTCTGATACCTCAACTTTGGTGATATGTGTGTGTGAAAAATTACATTGCACTTTCGGGTTTGTGAAATTACATTGTGTATTGTCATTGTTTTGAGTTAGATACCAACCTCCCTTAAATTAGAAATATTATGTTTAAATCAAAACCAAGTTTTCAAATTGTTTTACTCATTTACTGAAAAAAAAGGCTTTTTCCCAAAAGAAAAAAAAAACTCTTTTGTTGGATTTTTGGTTTCTCGTTTTCCAATTATTGTACCTTAGTTTTTAAATTATTTTCTCCCTAACAGGAAGCAAAATGCTTTGGAAAGTTTTTGTTTAATTTCGACCCCAAAAAAAAAAAAAAAAAAACTAAATGAGGAGCAATTGAATTTGTGAAGAATAGTTAAATTGGTCGAAATCAAGTTCTCTTAAATAATTTATGGCCCAATAGTTAATACAATGCTTAATGAGTGTAAATTCAGTGGTTGCTGAACTTTTAAAAGTAAAATTAGTAATTTAAGCATTTTAACCAAACTCTTTAACTTTTGTTTTTGTATCGGTAAAAGATCATGTTGGATTATTTAATATATATTAGTGTCTTAAAGGTGAGCAGTGTATGATATTTTTCATTTCAAAGAAGGTTAATGTCTAATTCAAAACAAGGAGAGAAAAAAGTCTAATTGCCCAAAATCTCAGGGGAGGTTAGTGTAATTTTACCACGTGTGTGAATGCTGGACACATTTAAGATAGATTTATATTTATATTTTTAGCAGGAGATACATTCAACTCCATATTATTCCACATAATTCTCATCCCTTGGTTCTATGTAGATGTGGGTGTGATTGTACTTGCACCAGGGTCAAGTTGCATCTGTAAAATTAACTAAAGTGTTTTTCTTAAGAGCAGGACTGGCAGTGGCAGGATAAGTGCTTGTGGAGGTAATGGTTATGGTGGTGGTGGTGGTGGTAGAGTTTCAGTTGATGTTTTCAGCAGGCATGATGACCCAAAAATTTTTGTGCATGGTGAGACTCGTTTTGTTCTTTTGCCATGCTTATGTCCCTTTATATTTCTAAAACGTTCTAGGAGCAACTTATTAACTGGAAAATGCTTTTTTATTATCAATATGTTATATTCTCTTAGGGGTCTGCCTTGGTTCTAGATAAAGTTATATTATTATATCAATGGAAGGGAATGTGGGAAGCCCATTCGCATGCATGACATGAATACACAACGATTATTATGGTAATGTAGTTCAGACGTAGGGATACTATAGGCATATAATGAGACTGGGAACACAAGCGAGTTTTATAAAATCATGTCATCCAGAGTGCCTAAATTTTCTTTATTAATGTAATGAAGTATATGTCTGTACTTTATGTCATGAGGAACCGACAAGTGTCATTTGTATTCATCCCAAAAAATGTCATTTGATATAATCTGACATACTTCTATAACAATAGGGCAACACGAGTTGTATTGGTTATGATGGAGGACAGCACTTAATTTTAGGGAATATTGTTTTGAATGGTCAATATAGGTGGGCTGGAAAACTTTTAAGCTCTAGATGATGTTTCCTGTTTTTTTTTTTTTTAAGGAGGGTATAATCTATGCAAGGAAAGAAAAACTAAACAGCATAGGTGCTGTCCAGGAGTTGTGCATGGTACACATGAAGAGGAAACTTATAATGGATTTTGGGTGTTGATTGATAATGGGTAGTGTACTCGTTTTCTTGAATGGCAATTTGTGATTGATTGGAGGCTTGTCTTCACTTTCCCTTCACTTCCTATCTCCCTGCTAGCTGAATGCAACAAGTTGAAGACTAAGGCGAAGAAATACACCTCCCAGCCATGAGTCGCTCTAGCAAAGCTAACATTTCACTAATTGAAACCACCATAAAGCTCCAGGTTGGCTATTGTAGAGGCATTCTTCGTGCAAGCAATACTATATAAAACTTGAACGGCTTCCTTCAAGGCCTTATCCCCACACCACAAGTTGTGCCAAAATCTAACTTTGGAGCCAACTCCCACATCAAATCTAGTGTGCCTAGAAAACCACATCAAATCTAGTGTGCAAAAATGTATTGGCCTCTTTCTTTCAGGCGTTACAATTTGCTCAAGTGAATCGAGGGTGTGAAGATAGATTGCGGTTGCAATCTTCCAAAAAAGGGCGTTTCAAGGTCAAGTTCCTTTACGCTTCCTTGGCGCGTCCTGAAGGGAGGGAATTCCCTTGGAAGAGTGTGTGGCGAACTCAAGCTGCTCCAAGGGCGAGCTTCTTTGTGTGGACGGCGGCTTTGGGCAAAATCCTGACCTTAGATAACCTCAGGAAGCGACAAGTGATTGTGACGAATAGGTGTTATTTATATAAGAGGAATGAGGAGACGGTAGATCATCTTCTCTTGCATTGTGAGGTGGCTTATGCTTTGTGGTGTGCTTTCTTTGGTCGGTTTGGATTGTCTTGGGTGATGCCAAGACGGGTTTCGAATTTACTCGCCTGTTGGTGGTCTTCGGGGAGGAGGGGGAGTGCAGCGGTTTGGAAGATGGTGCCTACTTGTTTCTTTTGGTGTTTATGGAGGGAAAGAAACAATAGATGCTTTGAGGATTTGGAGGGGACATTGGAAGACATCTTAGCTTCTTGCTTTCATACTTTGTATTTTTGGACCATTGCGCATGTCTTTCCGGTGTCGATTAGTTATAATGATTTTCTTACTCGATTTTCCCTTTCTAGTTAAGTGATCCTGTTGTATACTCCCAGTGTACTCCGGGGCGCCTTTACGCTTTTCAATAAAACTTCTTATTACTTATCAAAAAAATTATTCTTCCATAACCCCTCCCAATACGCCTCAATAGGCACAGTAGAACACCACCCACCCCTCGCACTACCAAATTTAGCGTCCACTACAACTCTCCACCATGCTTCTCTTTAATGGGCATAGTGCCATAACCATTTTCCTAAGAGAGCACGGTTGAACATCTATAGGTTAAGCACCCCCCAATCCCCCGCAGGGAGTAAACATTGGACCAACTTACTAAGTGAAATTTGAACTCTTTGCTCAAGAAATATTGTTGAAGCTTCTTTATACAGTTTGTAATATCCACAGTGAGAGGGAAAAGGGACATAAAATACGTAAGCAAATTGGAAAGGGTGTTTTGTAATACACAGTGAGAGGGAAAAGGGGCATAAAATACATAAGCAAATTGGAAAGGGTGTTGTTGATAAGGGTAATCCTACCCCCCTAAAACAAGTACATCCATTTTCAACTAGTGAGCCACTGGTCTATCTTTTCAATAACACTATCCCAAATAGACTTGGCCATAAAGGAGGCCCCCAAAGGGAGACCAAGGTACTTCATAGGCAAAGAAGAAACCTCATAGCCCAGAATGTCAGTAAACCCATCCACATTCTCAACATTACCCACTAGAACCAATTCTGATTGAGCTAGATTAATCTTTAATTTGGAGATAGTTTCGAAGCATAAGAATAAAGCACGTAGATAGCGAAATTTGTCAGGTTTGGCCCCACAGAAAAGAGTGTCATCCGCAAACAAGGTGTGAGATGTTAACCTCAGATTCCATAGAAAAGTCTAAGAGAAGACCCCATTCAACAGTTGCAGAAAACAATAATAAATAGAAAAGGCGACAAAGGATATCTTTGGCTTGGACCACAAGAACTACAAAAGAAATTAGTTGGAGTGCCATTCACTAAAACGGAGAAGCGTGCCAAAGAAATACAATGCGTTATCCAAGAACATCATTTCTCCCCAAAACCGCACTTCCTCAACAAGTAAAGTAAGAAGTCCCAATTGACATGATCATAGGCCTTCTCAATATCTAGCTTACAGAGCACTCCTAGCTCACAAGATCTGATCCTACTATCCATACATTCATTAGCAATGAGCACATTCAATGATTTGCCTACCTCTGACAAAAGCGTTCTTGAGCTTCGAAATAACCTTCCCAGACCCTATTCAACCTATTGACAAGGGCTTTAGCAATAATCTTGTAAACAACACTCACAAGACTGATAGGGCAAAGTCCTTTATATCAATGGCCTTAGTTTTCTTTGGATTGAGAGTAAAGGTGGCATTTAGACTTTTGTCAAACTTGCTACTAGCATGAAAACCATGGAACACCCCTATAATATCTACCTTGATCATCTCCCAACAAACTTGGAAGAACGCTATAGAGAAACTGTCAGGGCCTGATGCCTTTTCACTGTTCATACCTTCCACCACATCAAGGACCTCACTCTCGTCTAACGGTCTCTCTAACTAGGAAGCCTCCTCCACATCAATGGAATCAAAATTGAGGCCATCCAGCTTGGGGCGCCAACTAAACCGTATTGAGAAAAGACTGTTGTAGAAATGCACAATGTGATCCTTGATTGCCGGTTGATCAGAAGATACTGAGCCATTGACTGACAATGAGTCAATAGAGTTGTTACTCCTATGAGAAATACTACACTTCCCAAAACTTCTCCAAAATTTGCTTCCCAAATGATATGTCACAATCCTATATAATCTATCATTTTGGAAAATATGTCACCATCTCATGAGATTGTGACACATTATTTGGGAAGGAAATTTTGGAGAAAAGTTTTGAGAAGTGTAGAATTCCTCTACTCCTATTCGAATTGGCTACCTGATGGAAAAACTTTGTGCATTTGTCACCTTCTTTTAACCAAAGAACCTATACTTTTGCCTCCAACTTATCTCCTCCATTAATGTAACTTTCTCCAATTTCCTAATGACATTGGCCTTCATCAGTTTCTCCTCAACATCTAAGACCCTCTCTTCCTCTGAACCATCAAGAACATGCAGCTCCTGAAAATAGATATATATTTTTTTTCCTAATGTACCATGGTACCAAACACCTTCTCATTCCAGGTTCTTAAATCATATTTCATGGCGTTAAGTTTACGAGCCAAAATAAAGTAAGGGAGGGCCTTGAAACCGGTAAGATGACCACCACTACCTCACTCTGTCAACAAAACATGTGCCTTAAGCCACATTTCCCCCTCAATACCACCACAGTGAAGAAGAATGAGGAAGTGGTTTGAACATAACCTATGCAACCTTTTTTTGATAGCCCAGGAAACTTGGCTTCCAGAGATCAGAAACCTATCGATTCAAGACCAAAAAGGGGTTTCCCGATTGTTAGACCATGTAAAACTCCCACCTCAAGGGGGAGGTCCACAAGCTACGCACAGCACTACTGGAAATGAGTTCCAATTTAGATTCGTGCAAACAAATAATGTCCACCTTCCACTGTCTAAGCAAATTTTCAACTCTCAAGCACTTGTCACCCTCATTTAACACTTTTACATTCCATGAAAGTAGCTTGGGCTTCATAATAACCACCGACAACCCTCCCCATAACTCTACCACGGCTCACACTACTGCTGTTTGCATCATAATTAATGTGGCAAGACGGCCTTATTAATTCTCTACTACCTTAACACCCGCTTTTAAGCACGAGGTCAGCACTTGATTAGGGCGGCTTGCTTCAATAGCTGCTAATAATGCCAAAAGTTCCTCTTCAAAATCCTTACACAATAGCCCCCTGAAATGGTGAAATTCCATCACTAATGCGAAACCCAATCTAAAGGCATGGACCCTGTACTGTTTGGAATGGCTACTGCCAGACAGGAACTCAAAGGAGTGGTTTCCTCCGTGGTAAACAAATCCACATCCATGCAGGGCTGATTAACTGGAACCCGCATGCCCCCTTGAGCAACAAACACCCACTCTGAACTAGAGGAACTACAAGATTCCTCGAGACAGAAAGGGACTTTCCTTGAGCAACCAGATTCAAAATCGTTAACTGGGGCTTTGCTGCCAGGGTAAGATGAAAGCCAATAAGAATAGGACCCAACTGGAAAAGCTCACCAAGGTCTGCAGGGGTTATAAACATTTTTTAATATTTTCAGTGAGTTATAGAATAAAACCTTACTGTTTTAAATGCTATTCCATCTTAAAGCTTCAATTTCTTTCTATACGTCTGTTCTTTTTTTTTTTTTTGTTGGGGGGGTGTTGGGGTGGAAGGGGGATTGGTTTTCAACTAATTGAACCAAATGGCATCTTCTCCACTTATAAACAAGGGTTGGAGGGTGAGCATCTTCTCCACTTCATTTGAATCAAATATTGGCATTCCTCTGTGGAAACTTAGTAGTAACTGCAACCTTAATTGTAATTGCAGGTGGGAGTAGTGTTGGCTGTCCCGAGAATGCCGGTGCTGCTGGGACTTTGTATGATGCTGTTCCCCGGAGCCTTATTGTTAGCAATCATAACATATCAACAAATACGGAGACACTTCTTTTGGAGTTTCCTAATCAGCCTCTTTGGACAAATGTTTATGTTCAAAATAATGCCAGGGCTACTGTTCCATTGCTCTGGAGTCGTGTCCAGGTTTGTGAAATTCAGATTTGTAATTTCTACTGGCAGAGCTCTTGTTCCCTATATGTGTTTTGATCTTACTTTCTGGACAACCTGTATCTGTACATTTCATTTTTGGAGATAAAAGACATTTTGTGTAACCTCCCTTCTCTGTCTAAGTTAGATATTGTGTAAATTCAGAAGGGGCAGTTTTAAATATACATAAATGAAATAAAATCATTCGGAACTACTTTGGGTAATGGATATTATATTATAATTACTATAAATAATTAGAGGTAAATATAACAAATTTAATTTATATTTGATATAATTTTTAAAAATAAGAAGTTGACCCTTCCCTCTATTATTTTGCTTTATTTTTCATTTTAGAAGGGTTTTTTTTTTTTTAAAAAAAAGAAAAAATTAATTTTTTAATTTTAATGTGTCTCACAACTGTAAATGACAGCATTTAGAGGGATTATTTTATTTTTGGATCTAAATGGAACAAATATGTTTTAGAGACGAGAGATTTAGGATACAAACCAGAAATACTAATCCAATAGTGGACCATTATGTTAAAACTTTAGTACTTTTTACTTATCAATTTTTTATTTTTTTTATAAATAATTCATTTTATTGAAGAGTGCATAGGGGCGCAACGCTAGTACATATAATGTATACAAAGAAAATCCCCCTTGTATGCTAAAAGAACAAAAGTCCATTAGAAAATTGAGAGATATTATACATCACAGTCCTACTAAAAAGCGATTTGACCAGGTTGTTCTTGAGCTCTTCCTTTGTCTTCTTACAATCTTCAAAACATCTAGCGTTTTGTTCTCTCCATATACTCCACATTGAGCACAACGGGGCTATTCTTCACAGATTTAGGACTAAGCGTCTACTCACCTGACCTTGCCAACAATCTAACACCTGTACCACCCTTGCAGGCATCACCCAATGGACTCCAAATATGGCAAAGATCACACTCCATAATTCTCTTGCCACTTTGCAATGGAGTAAAGAATGATCAATCGATTTCCCACTCTTCTTACACGTGCAAAACCATTCCACTACTATGACTCTTCTCTTCTCAGATTATCTAATGTCAAAATCTTACCATGAGCTGCTATCCATACCAAAAAAATACTTTCGAAGGGATTTTTTTTTTTTTTTTTTTTGATAAGTACTCTCAAAGGGAATTTAACTTTTCAAACACTCCTCAAAGGAAAAGAAGAACCCCCCCGAAGTATTCAACTAATGAAAAAACGACCTCACCTCAAATTTTTTCCTCTTTAAATGAGTCCACCGAATACAATCCTCACTATCTGGTCTGCATCTAATTGAATATAACACATAAAAAATGCAAGCACCAAATGTACCTCCCAATCTTGTACCAATCTGACAAAAGACATATTCCACTGAATAACGCCACTGGAAGGCATCATGTTGTCCACAGCCCACGCTTCCTTACAATGGGCAATCCTAAATAACTTTGCAAAAGCTTCCATCAATGACTTATCCCCACACCAAGCATCATGCCAGAAACGAATCTTAGATCCATCCCCCACTTCATATCTAATATATCTCGAGTGGAGACCATTATGTTATTAGCGTGTGTACTACTATTTATATGTTGTGTAGGTTTACTTGATACATGTAGTGCATTTGTTAATATGTTGCACACGTCAGATGTTAATAAAGCTTCTTCCTTATTTAGGCATGATTGTATATTATTGTAGATTTAGAACGTAGTGTATGTAAGCTTTTTATACTTTATCTTATGATTTCTGTATATTCAATTTTTGAACTCTTTAAACCACGTTTTATTGGGCCAATCTCAATCAGTCTTTTGGTGTGAGCATGGATATATTAAGATGCACGTTTAGATTTTATTGGTAAAACTAAAATTAACTTTTGGTCACATTATATGGAGCCTTTGAGAATTTTTTGAATAGGAATAAAGTTTTCATTAACTGTAAATATCTATGTACAAGAGCTCTTAATTAAGTTCTCAGCTATTTGTTTTAAGGAAATTAAAGTTTGGTTGACCTTTTATCCTTCTGGGAAATGCAATTATGATGCTTATGGGAATTTAATTTAGTGATCTCCTGCTAATGCCTTGTCTCAGGTACAAGGACAGATAAGTCTGTTATGTGGTGGAGTGTTGAGTTTTGGGCTTGCACATTATGCTTCTTCAGAGTTTGAGTTATTGGCAGAAGAACTGTTGATGAGTTACTCTGTGATGAAGGTAAGCGACAATTTAGTAAATTCTTTTTATGCATACTGAGCTTGAAGCTCTTGTGCATCTTGATGTACTTGTTCAGCTGGTCTAAAGAAGTCTGCTTCTCTCTCTCTCTCTCTTCATGTGTATGTGTCTGCATGTGTGCATTGCTTGCATTCTTGTCATTTTCCTGACAAATTTTCATATGCTGTTTGCTGACTTTATAAGATTATTCCTTTTCTTGATAATGACCTATAAGTAAGAGACATGGCTGGGTGAATCTTTAGTATCATATATCTGCTTAGTTTCACCGCTCTGGTTGTTCCACATACAGGCCTTTCTATGCGTTCCTACCTTGTTTGATGCAATTGGAGGTGTAATGATTAACTTTGTTATATGGATAATGATAGCTTGGTTTGTTTAACCCTAGGTGTATGGGGCTCTGCGCATGTCTGTAAAAATATTCTTGATGTGGAATTCCACATTGCTGATAGATGGTGGTGATGATGCAATGCTTGCCACATCCTTGCTTGAGGCTAGTAATTTAATTGTTCTCAAGGTGTGTGTCACTGTCCGATTATTTGGCATTTTTCTCAAGTATATTGCTTATCGTGCATTTATAGATGATGTTTCTGCTTTTTCTATAACAGGAGTCGTCTGTCATACATTCTAATGCAAATCTGGGTGTTCATGGACAAGGTCTGCTGAATTTATCCGGACCAGGGAATTGGATTGAAGCACAACGCCTGGTGCTATCACTGTTTTACAGTATCCATGTAGGCTTCTGTTCCATTATAAATGTTATGTTGTTTCAGATGACTATTACAACCTTTTTTGTTAATCGACCAGTAAACTATTTACTAGAAGCTTGCAAAGTTAAGAAATCTAGTTGTACCATATTGTTCAGAATTTGAGATTTTCATTGTGTGAATCTCAATAAATATTGTTTTGGCATAACTCTTAACCAGTTGACCGTAAAATAATTCAAACTTTATATTTCTGTTTATTTATCACAGTTAGAAGTTGAGGCACCACAAAATTAGATATATAATCTAGATGGTGCAGTTAATGCATATTCCTTTTTAGCGCTCATATTGGTCAAGCGTCAAACCTTTTTTCCTAAATAACCCACATTATGATTTTGTGTGAAAAGGTTCTTATGACTATCTCTCTCTCTCTAACCATTTGACCGTAAAATAATTCAAACTTTATATTTTTGTTTATTTATCAAAATTAGAAGTTGGGGCACCATGAAATTAGATATATAATCTAGCTTGTGCAGTTGATGCATATTCCTTTTTAGTGCTCATATTGGTCAAGCATCAAACCTTTTTTTCCTAAATAACCCACATTATGATTTGAAAGGTTCTTATGACTCTCTTTCTCTCTCTCTCTCTCTCGTCGGCGCGCGTAGGTGCGTGCTTACGCCTTCTTGAGTTGGTTCTATGTAAGCCTTTGAGCTCTCGGTTGCAGAAGGGGGAGTCTGTTTTATGTTTGGGTAAAAGGAGCTGAGGGGCTCCTCAAGCATGGTTTTATTAGGTTGGTTTGGATGCTATTTTTTACTAGTCAAGGAAGCACTAACTACATTTATACTTCAAAAGGACCAATCACATTTATGTTGGAGTTTCTTGAAATCATTTATACAGTCAGTTCCACATATAATATATAACCAATGTGGAACTTAGCACCTACCCATGCAACACCTTTACAATTTTAGATTTAACACAACACTTTCATAATCCGGAGTATCAAAATCTCCCCATGCCGAAATTTTGGGTATTGTTAGGGTCTGCATTGTGTTGTAGCGGTCTAATGCCATGCGCGATTACTAAGTGGACCCTAATACCATTTGCCACAATCTTGGGAAATGTTAGTCGCGTTTGTGTTATACCCTAAAAGGAGTACTCAAAGATACAATTGCAGTCTCATGAAATCACTTATAAATCTAGTTCCACTTGATAAACATCCAATTTGGTACTTAATATATATGTTTATACTACTATTTACCATCTATTCATTCAGAGTGTGACTTAACACTTCCATGCAAATGCCTTCATAATTTGGAGATTATATTAAATTAGTACAGATTGTTGTGTTGTCCATATTTTTATTCTTATCCTTTTAACCTGAATTAAGAATTTTCTTGTTTAATTATGAAGAATATGCTACTACGAAACCATTTTTCATGTTTTGTATGAGATTGCCACTTACAAAGAAATCACTGTAGGATGTCATCGGTCACTTATTTATTTTTTTTATGCACTCATTGGTTAATTATCAGGCTTGTTGGATTTTGCTTTGGCTCTCACTAGTTCTCAGCATGCTTTTATGAGGTAGGATTAGCCTTGTGTCCGATTGGACATTCTTTTTGGCGCATTCCACTAGTACTCCCAGATCCTTTTTCTTCTCATTTCATTTACCCTTTACTTTTCTTTTTGTAATCGCATTCTTTTTGATGCGCTTAAATGATTTTTTAGCACCTATCTATCATCTATTCATTCCCCTACTTTCTTACTTGATCTAGGGTTTAGTCTTTGATTTGGGCAACCTCTTACAGCCCATCTACAGCTAATTGTGTGATCTTAATTTGTCAAATCACGAACTTGTCAGGGTGTTTGCAGTAATCAAATGCCTTTGAGGGCACAATTGGATGGTTCATTATAGACTTTTCTAGTACTATTAAGCCCAACTTTGCTGTCCTTTTCTATTTATACAATCTTGCTTTAGCAACCTGATAATACTGTTAAATTGCCGACTGCCCTAAAATGTTTAATTTGATAAGAAATGATAAATTTAATTAATATTTTAACACTCCTTTATGTGGGCCCAAAATCCCCTCAATAAGTGAGACTCAACACGTGAACTATTTCACTTAGAGGTATAATATGGAGTTGGGATTCAAACTCGAGACTTTTGTTTGATACCATGATAAATCACTGATTGTCCCAAAAGCTTAAGTTGATAAGAAATGGTAAATTTAATAATTTAATAACTATTTTAACAAATGCTATGATGCTCTTATCCATCCCGTTGTGACTGGTTCATCGTTAGCAATTGGGTATAGAAAAAATTCAATTAGTGGCTAATTGATGATAATTATTTTCAGATCCATGAGAGTTGTAGTAATGGCTTGCACCTGCTACGCAGTTTAGGATTTTTTTTTTTATATTTTAAAAATGTATATGATTATCAATGAAGATCTCTTTTCTGCTTGAAGGTTGGACCTGGTTCTGTTTTGCGTGGTCCCTTAGAGAATGCAACAACTGATGCTGTGTAAGTTCTGATCTAGTTGTATTATCACTTGCTTTCTAATGCTCTCTTTTAGTACAATTGAAGTATTCTATTTTATTGTATGGTAGGACACCAAAGCTCCATTGTGAAAACCAAGAGTGTCCTATTGAACTACTTCAACCACCTGAAGATTGTAATGTGAACTCGTCACTGTCCTTCACTCTTCAGGTGTTTGTTCAGTTGGTGCGGTAATAGAATTTGAAATTACTCATCTGGATCTATTTAGCAGCTTTATCAATTTGCTTTTTCAGATCTGCCGAGTTGAAGATTTATCTGTTAAAGGCCTTATAAAAGGGACTGTTGTTCATTTTCATAGAGCAAGAAATATAGCTGTACATTCTACTGGGACAATAAGTGCATCTGGGATGGGTATTGTTTCCCCTTCACCTGTGATTTTATTATGACCAAGTAATTGAGTAGTTATGCTTCCTCCACGTCTCTCTCTTTCTCTCTCTCTCTCTCTCTCTCTCTCCCCTCCCAACTGAAAAAACTCACATAATCACATTGCAGTTTGAATGGTCTGTTTCTGGAACAAAATAAAACAAATCATATTTTGACTCCAAAGAAGTCTTACTTGGGTGGAATTCATAATTGTGTTTGTTCAGGCTGCACAGGTGGTGTTGGCAGAGGACATGCTCTGAGTAATGGTATTGGTAGTGGTGGTGGGCATGGTGGCAAGGGTGGGCCTGGATGCTACTATGGTGATTGTGTCGAGGGTGGTATCTCATATGGGAATGCAGATTTGCCTTGTGAACTTGGTAGTGGAAGTGGCGATGACAGCTTTGCCGGTTCAACTGCAGGTGGTGGTATTATAGGTAAGCTCATATTGCGGCCAAGTCATGACACTATTATGCTATTAAATGGAAGAAGACATTGCTAAATAACTATTGTAACATTAAATTTCACATGTTATGTCATATATCTGCAATGTCAAAGATGTCTTCTCCACCATGTATTATGTGAAAAATTGTGATGATTCTATGTAAAATTTGAGTGTAGGTGGAGTGGTTCCATTCATGGGCATACTTTCTTTTTCCTTATGTTGCACTGAGATAATTGTGAAGTCACATTCTTCAAATTTTTTAATGTTCTAGTTGCGTACATATATTGATAATGAAGTCCACTATAAGTTACTTAGATTTCTCTTTGTTTTTTTTTTTTTTTTCATTCTTCCATCCTTTTAACATTCTTTAATTTTTTTTGTTCTAGTAATTGCTTGTTGGAGTCTTTTTGTTTGTTTGTTTTGTTTGTTTGTTTGTTTGTTTTTTTTTTTTTTTTTTTTTTTTTTTTTTTTTTTTTTTTTTTTTTTTAATCTTTGAAATTTTAGAGTGCTAGTTGTTGGCTTCGGGGTTTTCTCTTGTATACTTGTACTAGGTTGCACTCCTTTGCACTATTTTGAATGCATTCTATTACTTACTGAAAAAACATAAATAACATAGTAAGTAGCTACTTGTACTGAATAGAGGCTGGCTCTGTCCTTTTATATACAACCTTATTTGAGGTGATGGCTACTGTACCATTTATACTATCCTTCATATTCATTCGTTATATCTGTTTGAGCAGTAATGGGTTCATCGGAGCATCCCTTGTCAAGTTTGTCAATTGAAGGCTCAGTGAGTGCTGATGGAGAAAGTTTTAAAGGAACTAGTGGAAAGGCAAATTATGCAATTGCAGATGGATTGAATGGAGGTCCTGGAGGTGGGTCTGGTGGAACTATTCTTCTGTTTTTGCATACACTAGCTCTTGGTGAGCCTGCTGTTCTTTCGAGTATTGGGGGATCTGGTGGTCCCAATGGATGTGGCGGAGGAGGTGGCGGAAGGATTCATTTTCATTGGTCTGACATTCCCACTGGAGATGTGTACCAGCCCATTGCTACAGTGAAAGGAAGCATCCATGCAAGGTTCGTACACTATTCAAATGGTACATATTTCTGTATGTTCTTGTGAATTCTCTGGATTTTTGTATTTTATGAAAAGAAAGCATTGGGTGTTTACTAGTGCATGTTCTTTTTGCCTTTAGTGTGGCTTTTCTTTGTATACATCCTGTGGATTAGGGTTGGTTGCACTCCTTTGAGCTTTTTAATGAAATGAATCATTTATCAAAAAACAATGTACTAGTGCATTTTATAATATCATCACTAGGTTTGGCTAGTCTTTCTTTTGGGGGGTGTATGTAGCCGATCTTTCCCATATTGCTCATATATGTCGTGGACTTCCTGGTAGCATTTTGATGTTCTCTATAATGCTTATAGGGGAGGGGATGGTACACATCAAGGTGCTGCTGGAGAAAATGGAACAGTGACTGGGAAACCTTGCCCAAAAGGACTGTTTGGTATATTTTGTGAGGTAGGTTTTGCAAATTGTGACATTAAGATTTGTCCATTACGTTTTTGTTTGTATACCCTTCGTTTGTTTAGCATTTCTCAATTCGAGTTTGTATGTCTGTATATAGGTTTCATAACATAAAAATGTAGGCTTTATTTGGTAACAAACAATCAAAAAAACAAACACATTTTTAATCTTTATGTCACATCATGACACTTTTCAAATAAAAAACAAAAAGCACCCTCAAAATACATTAACAAACAAATAGATTTTCAACTTCAAGGCTCCATGAATAAATGAAAAGTGTTTTGAGCCCTTTTTTTCTTTCATTACTTATTAGTTTTTAGGATGTGTTTACTTTCATGAGTTGGCCAATGAGCTTAAGTTCAAACAGTACTTCCTCCCTTTGTAGCAAGGTGGAGGTTGAGGTCATGGGTTCAAGTCCCATTGGGTGTGTGTGTGTGTAGCAGTGTAACTTATCGATCAAAAATATTTTTCCTTTCATGAATCATGCAATATTACAGCTACTAATAGTATTAAGTAGAAAATGCTGAATGTTGAACATTATAGGGTCCTAATTATCCTTTAAACATCATGGGTAGGAGGAGGTTCCTCTATTTCAGATGGTGTTATTCCATGCTTTTTGTCTCTCTCAAAATATTTTGCTTTAGCTCATGCATCATTGGGCTTTGTTGTCTCGTGGGTTTTTGGGGTTGTGGGCTTTGATGGATTGGTTGGGTTGCAGGTTTTTTTTGCTGTTGCTTGGATTTTGGGCTTGTGAGAGCTCCCTGTGTATACGGCCTGTGTACTTAGGGGTGCCTTACACTTTTTCTATTAACTTTTTCATTACTTCACCAAAATAAAATCTCTAGCTTAAGTAAGTTTTTGAACTTTTTGAAACTTATATTTCGTATTTTTTGCATATCTTCAGGAATGTCCAGCTGGCACTTATAAGAATGCTACTGGATCTGATAGAGCACTTTGTCATCATTGTCCTGCTCAAGAGCTTCCCCATCGTGCTGTTTACATTGCTGTCCGAGGTACTTTTATGTTCATGGTGGCTAATTTGTTTTTATATCATTAGAGATAATGGTGCATATTCCCTTTGTAATCTCGTCGGTTCTTATCGATTATCATTCTTTGTCTTGAAGGAGGTTACAATTTCTTGTTTCTAGTTCCATTTGCTTTATGTCTTTGTTGCATTGTACTGTCTCCTGTATACACGGCCAAATTCAATTGGAATTTTTGGTAAACTGATGTATGCATTTTCAACTTGTTCTCTTTAACAGGAGGTATAGCTGAAACTCCTTGTCCTTACAGATGCATTTCAGACAGATATCACATGCCAAACTGTTACACAGCTCTTGAAGAGTTGGTTTATACATTTGGTGGGCCTTGGTTATTTTGTCTTCTCCTTATGGGTCTCCTCATTCTGTTAGCTCTGGTGCTTAGTGTTGCAAGAATGAAATTTTTCGGAGTTGATGAATCACCAGGACCAGCTCCCACTCAACATGGCTCTCAAATAGATCACTCCTTCCCTTTTCTTGAGTCTTTGAATGAGGTTTTCCTTCAAATGTTCTTGCTTTGTGAAATTGTGTTTGTCATACCTATTTTCTTCTGGTTACATACTGCTTATGTAGCTTATCTTTGTTCTCTCTCTCTCTCTGCACTTGCATTGGATTCAATAGTTGCTATTTGTGTGCTAGGTTTTGGAAACAAACAGAGCTGAAGAGTCCCAGAGTCATGTGCATAGAATGTATTTCATGGGTCCTAATACTTTCAGCGAACCTTGGCATCTCCCCCACACGCCTCCTGAACAAATAAAAGAGATTGTGTAAGTTGAACTTGATTTTTTTCCCTAATTACTTAAGTTGTCCCTTTATGGGTTTTTGGATTTCATTTTCTTTGGTAATTTAATTATATTTGAGATGTTCTAGAGGCATTGAGTGAATTTCGTCAAAGTATTGAGGTTGTTTGTTGTCCAGATAGAATTGTGCTTGCATATCTGGTTCCCCTTTTTTTCATACATTCCATCATTGTTTGTAACAGCACCATATTTTACTTACAAAAAGAAATTATACTTGAGATGGAAGTATTTCTCCATAATCTATTTGATTTGGCAGATATGAGGGTGCATTCAATACTTTTGTGGATGAGATTAATGCTCTAGCTGCTTATCAGTGGTGGGAGGGAGCAATATACAGCATTCTTTCTGTTCTTGCATATCCCCTTGCATGGTCATGGCAACAGTGGCGTCGGAGATTGAAATTGCAACGTTTGCGTGAGTTCGTTAGATCAGAGTATGATCATGCTTGCTTACGTTCTTGTCGTTCACGCGCTCTTTATGAAGGGATCAAGGTAGGTTTTTTTCACAATTTTTGGATGAATTTGTTGTGGCTTCATTAGACTGAATTAATGTGTTGCATGTGACGAGGGTTTGAAATATTTTTCAAGCTCATAACATGGATCCTGGTTTGGGGTATAATCTCTGATGTGCTTTACCAGCTCAGCTGCTGATGTTGCCGTTTCTTTGCTTGTTTGAATGTATTTATATTCAAAGTCCTCACCCCTCACTTTCTTTCCCTTGCCCAAACAGTAAATCACTACATGGTTGCTATTCTGTTTTAGCGAGATGCATTACTGCATTTTTCAACAACAAATCAGTTGTGCTGTTTATAGCTTTGCTTATTCAATATCTTTTGGTTCTCATCTGTTTTCTATTTAGGATTTTCTTTACTATTAGAAGGTGGCCAGAGTGTTTCGGCTATTGCTCCAGCATACATTATTAATTTATTAGCTGAGCATGTTCTATGTTGAGGTTGATCTTTAAATTGATTTTTTTTTTTTTTTCTTCAAATCACAGTTAGTAAATACCGCCTATAATCAAAAATGAAAATTTTATTTTCTTTTTAAATTGGGATGGATATAGGATATCAAATGATTTGTGCCATTTATATTTTCCTACCAAGGAAAGAAATGCTTATGAGAACTTGTAATAGTTCCAAAAAACACAAGTAATTTATTGACATTGGATTTTACATTTTTGTGGCTTCGTTTATAATTAACTGTTTTTTCTTAACAGTGTTCATGTTCTTATCCTTTTATTATCTACGAATATATATTACATCTAAACTTAGGGGTTCAGTGCTATTTGTGTGTATGGGTATGTTTTTATCTTGATACATAACCTCTTATTTAGAACTTATCATTGAGCACAATTTGGTTTCTTCAGTGTGTAATCCTATGAAAACATTAATTCCTTACATTGTGGAGACTTTAATGTGGTCTCAATGAGATCTGATTGATTTTTAAGCCTGGGTATGTTCTCCTGTATTACTGTAGGTTGCTGCAACTTCTGATTTAATGCTAGCATATATGGACTTCTTCCTTGGTGGTGATGAAAAGAGAACTGATCTTCCTCCTCGTTTACACCATAGATTTCCAATGTCATTACCTTTTGGAGGTGATGCAAGTTACATGGCTCCTTTCTCACTTCACAGCGATAATATTCTTACAAGCCTCATAAGTCAGGTTTGTTGATTGATACAGAGGAAACTCTAAAATTGATTAAGGTGCACATAGACTCATCATAAACGCATACATGAGACGGAAGAATTTTGGTGGGGGGGTGAATCAATTGCCTTTATAGAATTTGCTAATTGTTATGTTTCTGGCCTGCAGTCTGTCCCACCTACGATATGGTATCGATTGGTGGCTGGTTTGAATGCACAATTGCGCTTAGTTCAGCGTGGACGGTTAATAGTAACCTTTCGGCCTGTTCTCAGATGGCTTGAAACTCATGCCAATCCTGCTTTGAGGAACCATGGAATATGTGTTGATCTTGCTTGGTTTCAGGCTACAGCTTGTGGCTATTTTCAGTATGGACTTTTGATGTATGCTGTTGAAGAAGAAAATAATCCTGCATCATTTGGAAATATTGGTGGAGCGATACGGACTGAGCAACAGTTACGGTAATGGTTTGTGGTTTTATGAGAAATAGCCTATGTCAAGAGTGATAACCAAATTCTTGTTGCCTTGCATTTTATGTTTATTCCATCCTCATTACACATCTTGACTTGTCAGATTTGATAGTTGTGTAGCGACAATTCTTGTGGAAACTGGGTGTATGTTAATGTTATCTTGTCCTTCCATGGATAAGATGATGACACTAAACCTATCAAATTTAGAAGTGTCATTGAAGTTGAAAATGTAGAGACTCTAATATTGGTTGTATATATTAAAGTGGAAACATGAATGTCATGATGACATGCGTGCAATAAACACCCAAATGTACCCCTGGGCACATTAGCAAGGAACGGAGATATATACATACATAGAATAGAGAAATCCCATGTCTTATGTTGTGTTACTTGAGCAGATATAGAAAAGATACGGAGGTAAATTGGTGTACAGTTGATTCCTTGTACATGCTTCCCAACAAATGCACATACGCCTGATGGTAATTGAATTGAGTTTGACTTTGCTTCCTATCTCCCTTGGTTTACAGTGGAAAAAGCGCTTACAGAGAAAATCCATCTGGTCACTTGATAGAAGAAACACACTCAAATCGAGCACTCGGAAGCAATGGAAGTTTAATTAGGCGAAAAAGGATGTATGGCAGCATTTTAGATGCTAGCAATTTACAAGAACTTGAAGAAAAGAGAGAAATATTTTATCTTCTCTCTTTTATACTTCATAATACTAGACCTGTTCGCCACCAGGTATAAATCATGCTTGGTTTGATTATTGCATTTTAATGGTTAAAATTCACATGAAATTTAGATTTTACTTCACTCACTGTCAATTTCTTTTTTTTTTTTGGTCCTAATGTTATTGCAGGATCTTGTTGGTTTAGTCATCTCGATGCTACTTTTAGGGGATTTTAGCTTAGTGTTGCTTACTTTGCTCCAGATGTATTCGTTTTCACTGGCAGATGTTTTTCTGGTTTTGTTTATTTTACCTCTCGGCACTCTTCTCCCATTTCCTGCTGGAATCAATGCTCTATTCAGTCATGGACCTAGACGTTCCGCAAGCCTTGCACGTTTCTATGCTTTGTGGAACGTTACATCCTTGATTAATGTTGTAAGTTGCAATATCTGCCCCTTAAGATACGGGTTGAGTGGTTATAGTTAATTCTTTATCTGGGTTCTGCTTTGCAACCCTTCCTTCACCCAATGAACGTAGTAGAAGCTGTGAGGAACTTACTTGCTGAAAAGAAATATGAGAAGAACACAAAATCTTCAAATCTGAAGTGGATTTTGTTTAGAATTATGGTTTGAATCTGACAAAGTTATTATATTTTTTTAGTTTGTTCTCTTGACACTGAATGGATCACAATATGTATAGAAATGTACAAACACACATTCTCTCAAATGGCAGTCCAAAAATGAGATTAGGATACACAGCAAAAAGGGAGCCCTCCCCCATCTCTTAAACCTCAGAATTTCTAGGTCTTTAATTAAGCGTGGTGATAGCTTCTATCTTGTCTGTCTCTTAACGAAAGTGATACATTATTACCTTATGATCTTCTTTCAGGTGGTTGCTTTTGTTTGTGGATATCTGCACTATTACTCTCAATTACCACCTAATAGAAAGCATGCGAACTTTCAGCCATGGAATATTAGCATGTGAGGGATTCTTTAATCTTTGAAAAAATTTCTTTATGTTGTTAGGCACCCCAATTAACAGTTTCTGATTATTTTCATGGTACTTGTTGGCACAGGGACGAAAGTGAATGGTGGCTATTTCCTGGTGGACTGCTTTTATGTAAATTCTTCCAGTCCCGCCTTATAAATTGGCATGTGGCAAATCTGGAGATTCATGACCGTTCATTGTATAGTAGCAATTTTGAGCTGTTCTGGCATTCGTAGAATTATGGCTCTCAACAAGATGACATGTCAACCTTAACTTGTACCTTTTTTCTGTTAGGTATTTCTGTATGTTCTGTGAGAGTAGGTGAGTGATTGACATAGAGATTACAGATGTAAAGAAAGGTAAAGGAAAATGAAAATGGAGAGAGAGAGAGAGAGAGAGAGAGAGAGAGAGATTCATTGTTCTAATACTTCGTTGAAGAAACAATGAAAGCAATGTGTAATCTTTTTTCTTTTTATTAACAATGTAAATGGAAAGTGCAATATCCCTAACTTTTTTAGTTTTCTTTCTATTTCTTCGATTGAAGTTTGTCATACTTTCATTAATGGGTTTTTTTTTTTTTTTTAATTGAATAAGGAAAGGGCTACAGGGAAGGATCTTTTTCACTTCTGATCCGATCATTAGAAGAAGTGAGAGATCCTGAAAACGAAAAAGGGGTGGGCTTCCCAACAATAAACCCAAAATAAACTAAAACAACACAGAAATAAAAACAGGAGGGAAGGCCACCCCAACAACAAAGCCCAAATGGTAAAAAACACAAGTTCTGGATCCAGTCCAAAAGGACCAAACATCCAAACATCAGGCAATGGTAATTACCAATGATCCCAAAAGAATCATAAGCAAGCCGGATTTTTCCATCCATAGTCCACGTGCTTATGGTAAAATGATTGGAAACTATTTACCGTAGTTTTTGTATCATCTATCAATTGTCTCTATCTACTCCAATAGCTTCCTTCCCTTCTTATAGCATGTATTACATGAGTGTGTTTGTTAAACGCTTTTGATCCGATACTATTCATCTTACTTTTTTATTTTTTTAGTATTCTCTTGATTTTTACATCACATCAATCACTTTTTATTACTATTTAAATAAAAAAAATCACTACAAAATAAATTTTTTTTTTCATTTTTTCATTCCAAACATTCTTACTTTTTCATTTTTTTTTTTACATCAATCAATTTTTGCTACAGTATCGGATCAAAATCTTTTAACAAACACACCCCTAGTGCGTCTCTTTCAGAACAGGATCCTCTCCAGTCCGTTCTGGACTGGAGAATATCTAATTAATGGTCAGGATCTCTATAAGGCCATAAATATGACATATGTTCTATTAATAAAAAAAAATTATAAAACAAAGTTATAAAAAATTAAGGGGTTGCTGGCTACCCATTGGGGGTGGCTTCATGGCTGTTGGGGGTGGTCCGGCCACCCCTGGCCAGCCATTAGGGTGGCTCTCAAGCCACTCCTAGCTAAAATGAGGTGGTCTAGCCTCCCCCTATGGCCAAGATGGGGGTGTTCAGTCACCTTTTATTTTTTTATTATTTTTTTTAATTTGAAATCTTGTTTTTTTTTGGTAGTGGGATAAATGTCCTATTTGTCGTTGTATAATTTTTAAGAAGAAATTTCAGCCATGAACTGAATATTCTTCAGTTCATAGTCCATTATGAACTGGAGAAGATCCTATTCCGTCTCTTTCGATCATAACACGTTGGAAGCCTATCTCTACAAAATTCTATGGCATTCCATCGCCACAGTTACAGTTGGATCAGTTACTCCAAACTTTGTGCTAAAAAACAAGCCAACACGTTTCCCTTGATACACAAAATTGTATAGCAACCGGGCCTGTTGGGGTAGCATTTGAGATGCGGAAGAAAAACTCCCAAACTAAGGGCCTGGTGGTTGGTGGGAAGAGCGGTGGACAACCGAAATCAAAGGATCATACATCTATGGAGAATAAATAATATGTATATAATGTCAAAAAAAAATAATATGTATATATTTCATTTCAAATAAAAAAGAAACAGAAAAGTTTGAATGTTATTAGTGCAAGAATAATAGCAGGCACATGAAATGAGACACCTACTGATGCTGATGTTGTGTGTCTATTTCACACAACTCATATATTCAAGATATATTTTGTCACGTGTTGACGATTAAATATCAGAATATGATCAATTCTACTCCATATTTTTATGTGGAAAAAACTAATTAAGCACAAAAAATTAGGGGGTTCTACTCCAAAAACTGACAAATGATATCGTTAATTACTAAAACAAGTAGAAGAAATATAGAATTCATATACAAACTTAATTATGGACCAACTCCAACTTCATGAGACTCGAGCTGTAATTTTTGTCTCTACTTCTCATACACATTGACGATGAAGTTGGTCTTAAGAGTGAATTGTGATTCATATGATTTGTGTAGAAACCTCTAATGGGTTTTCTATTATTACACGACACTCAAAAGTAAATTAGGTAGTTGGGCATAGAGTGTCCATTCGACTCATTTAATACTAATATCTTTCAATCCTATTAGTATTAACTAAATGAGACGAGTTCCCTCTCTCTAGCCCCCTCTCCTCTCTATTAGGGTTTTATCTTTAGTAGCCGTCGGAGGGGGAGAACCTTTGTTTTCCCCCTCCAGCCCTCCTCCCCTCTCCCTCTTCTGCCTCTCCCCTCCTCTCCTATCGCCCTCTTTCGCTTAGCAAGCTAACCTATTTACTTGATGCCCCTAACTCTTTCGGTGATTTTTTCCTTTCCCTTCCTCTCCGCCTCTTCCCCCTCCTTTGGCCCTAGTTTTTTTTGTTTCTTTTTTTATTTGCTTTTGTTGTTTTTTCTACTTATATAGGTATGCTTTGTGGGTAATGCTCTTGAGGTTTCACTCAAACTTCCCCCTCCATTTTAGTGCGCCGCCGATCTCCTCCGTGTGCTCCACCATCCACGGTCTTCTCCTAGGCCTTTTCTTGCGCCTCCACCGCGATGAGCTTCCAACGCCTCTTCCATTTTCGGTTTCCGGCGAGCATGCGATCGGCTCTTCTTTTCGGCTACTGTCATCCTCTTTGTGTGCTTTTTATGTTGTTTATTTCCCTGTAATTTTGTCTAGCTTTCTTTTTTTTTTGTTCTTTCTGTCTTGTTTTGTTTTTCTGTAATCGTTTTTGTTTTTGCTTGTAATAATGCTCGGTCCTCTCTCTCGATTTGGCCGCCTGATGCCCTTCGGGTTTGTTGCTTTGGTCCAGACCTTTAGGTTGTAAATGTGAACGTTATCTTGACTTTCGAGTTGAGGAGGATTAGCTTTGGTTTGGGGTTCTCTACCCTCAATGCCAAGAAATAAGAGTTACATATGCATTTGTTTGAATCTGTTTGGCACAGACTTGTTGTTTAATTTGAAAATTAGTTATAGGTTAGCGGATTTTGTTTGAATCTAGAATGTAATACGTCATCTTTGATGCTTGTAACCTCGTAGCTTCAGCTATGGTTGTTTCAGAGCTTTTGCTCTGTGTTATTTGAGCTATAAGCTTGTTTATCAATGAATGAGACTGAATTGATTCCTTAAAAAAAAAAAAAAAAACTAAATGAGATGAGTAGGATAAGATTCAAATGGTCCCTCTTGTGCAGCTCTCAGACGTATGAGAGCTACATTTAGACCTGTTTGAGTTAAAAATAATAAAATAACAAAAAAATAATAATAATAATTTTGTGAAGCTACTTCCTTAACACGTTATGCCTTCTAACGTAAATAATGGATTGTCTCTATCTGAGTTATGCAATTCCCACCCTTCTACGTGTGCGTGTGTATATATATATATATTGCTGTTGAAGTTATTATTGCTTTTTTATCTACCAACACTACACGACGGATCTGCTTTTACTAATAATTTTTTACTGATGTAATTTTCTTTTACCTATTGTAATTCGCCTATAAAAGGACGAACCCTCTCATTGTTGAGGCAAAACTTTCAGCCAAGTTCTAAAATTCCTCTCATTCTCTCTGTTTGTAATCTGTTCTGCTCCTTGATTTCTTAGTATCCTCTCCTGTTATTAATTTTATAAGTGTTCTCTGCTGTTGTAATAATACTTTTGCGAGCATTAACTTTTGTGCTTATTATTCCTTTATTTATTCACTCCAATTTCGCACTTACTTGTAATTTTATTTTTGCACTACATTCCCGCAATTGTGAATTACCGCCGGCATCCCATATTTAATTACTATTCTTTTCATTACTGCATAATTTTTGCTATTAATTTTAATTAATTAATCTTTAATTAATTTTACCATTCCCCTCCATAATCTTAACTACTGCGCTTCTTTTCCCCTCCATGTATATATATATATATATATATATATATGATGTCATTAATTGCTGTGCTTTGTGTATATAAGTTTAATTTCCAGCAAATAACCAACGATCCATGAGAAGAGAACAAATACAAAAAATTCACTATTAATTATTAATTAATATGCTTAAAGCATGCAAACAGCAGGACAGCAACCTGTAAAGTATTAACAGGAAAACTCCATCCGTACACAAACAAACAAACTAAACCTCACCCCAAACAAAACAAACAAAAAACCATGGTCGGTCCATTCCCGCAGCCAATCAAATCAAAACAGAACAGAACAGAACGCCACGTGTACGTACACTCGATTGATCACATTCAAGCACGTTGCGTAGCCTCTTGAGCCTTGTGTTGCACGTAGTTCCCATACTCCTTAGCCCTCTCCGTCATATCCCTAGCCTTATCCGCGATTCTCATTCTTGCATAATCCAGCTTCTCAGCTCCCGGCGGGCACTTGCCCGTCACATAATTATATATCCACGTCAGCGCCGACAGCGCCGCCACCCCGCACCCGCCGGAGAACAAGAAACCCGCCACCACAAGGAATATGACAAACCCGGCAGGGACTAGGATCGGGCTAAACAGGACAAGAACTGGGGTTGCCATGATCAACGCTATCACTGTCCCGGTTAAGGTTAACCCTGACAGGATTAACAGCGTGGCGCCAACTGTCACCGCCGTCAAGAACTTCACCGTCTGGCGTGAAGACGGAGCAGAATCGTAGAGCCTCTGGCTCACCGGCCTTGATTGATCAGATGACATGGCTTTAATTTGTGAAAGAGCGTGAATGATGATGATGATGATTGTTGGAGAAGTGGTGGAGATGGAAGGAGTACTTAAAGAGAAGCGGTGGGGGTGACGCATAGCAGCATTTGAGGGCGAGCGCGGCGTGGCAACTTTGCATGGATAACACATGTAAGATTTGATGGGAGTCCACCATTTTTGTCTCCTTCAAATATGCAAATATGCATGGGATGGGAGGATTTGACGTCAAAACTAACAAACCAAAGCAAAGGGAAGTTTTGTCCAACATTTGTTGAATATTTCAAAACCAACCTTCCTTATATATATATATCTTTTTTTTTTTTAAAAGCAAAAGCATTCTTATCTCATTAATAGAGGAATCAAGAGCATTAAAACTCTTACAATAACAGAACATAACGTTCTGAAAGATCCTAGCCGAAGTTAAAAGATCAAAGTCGTAACTAAAAGATTACACATCAAAGACGCCAAACATCTGCTAACCTATAACTAATCTTCAGTTGGAATAACATATCTGAGCTAGGCAGACACAAACTAATGCATAGGTAGCTCTTATTCCTCGACCCTGGGATCAAAAGGAACCCATGCCGACACACATCCTCCTGAACTTGAAAGCCAGGATATCGTTCACATCCACAACCCCAGGGGTCTGGACCAAAATAACAAGCGAGGAGATCAAGAAAGAGGACATGGCCTTATTACAAGCAGCAAGAAAAACAAGAAAAATACAGGAAAAATCAAAGCAATACAACTAAAAATTTAAAAATAAGAGCACACTAGACGGATGACAACAGCCGAAAGAAAAATCGATCGCGTGCTTGCCAGAAACCGATGCGTAGATGGCGTTGGAAGCACATCGCAGTGGGGACGCGTGAAAAGATCCAGCAGAAGATAGTAAACGGCAAAGCTGGCGCGGAGGAGATCGGCGGCGCACTCAAAGAAATTGGGGGGAAGTTTGAGTGAATCCCCCATGAACGGCACCCACAAAGTGTGCCCAAACAAACACCTAACAAGAAAAAATAAACAAGCAAACAAAGAACAACAATAGGGAAAAGAAAGCGAAATCCAAAAACAAACACAAAAAATAAAAGAAACGCAGATCGGGGAAGAGAGGGGGGGAAGGAAAATGGGGAAGGGAGGGAGGAACAGATCAAGGAAAGAGAGGAGAAAAGAGAGGAGGGGGGGAGGGGGAGAAACCCCCATATATATATATATATATATATATATATATATGTGTGTGTGTGTTTGCGCGCGCTCATTCAAAACGTTATTAAATTAATTTTCAATTATAAATTAAATATAATTGAGATGTTTACAGCATAATTTAATCTGTTTGATAGATGAAAGTTGATTTTTATCTCGTGTTATAGAATTTTAAGAGTCTACGTGTCAAAATCTTTATATGACATGTTCTCGTAGGCACTTGCATTGGACTCTGAAAAAATTTCGCTAAAGAATTATATTTTTTATTTATTTTTACTATCAATTTGTTCAAAGCACTTATTACCGGCTTAGTAGTTTAATTATTCATTTTCACTATTGTATTTAAATATTATTTCTTCAACAATTAAATTAATCTTTTTTTCTAACTTATACTTTTCATATTTTTTTCACAAAAAAGATGTTTATTCGATTGCTGGATGGGATTTGTTTTTCCCATGGAGATAACTTGGTCATAAATTATGTAGTGTTTATTTTTTTTTCTTTTTTATTTTTAGATTCAGGATATTGTGTAAATTTTGAATCATAAATTACATCTTTTTAATCATTTATGTAAGAGAAAACGGAAATTATTGATGGAGTGGCTACATTGAAAATTTTATAAACTTGGTTAGGGTACATTGCCAAATTTTAAGCAAGATTGAAAGAGAAGTGAAACTTCGAGAGGTGAAATGCATTTTTGCCTAATACATTGAGAGACATCAAAAATAATTAGGGCTCTCATTGTTTAGTGGTTAAACGATATGAATTATGGAAAACTTATATAACGTCGTCATTTAACCACTAAACAACATATATAATAATTTATTAAACAAAATGAGAATACTATATTTAGTATTCCCATTTTTTTTTTAAGAAAAATATCACAAAATTCCCTTGAACTTTCATGCGTTTTGAAAATACCTTCGAAGTTTAAAAACTCTTAATTAAGGGTATCAAACTTTCAATTACCCTATTCCGTTAGAATTTTCTGTAAATCTCGTCAAAATTTTCAAAATAGCCATTTTTTTAATTATAAAATAAGGTTAAATGCAATTTTAGTACCTATGGTTAGGCCCAAAATCAAACAAACCCATTGATTTCAAAAAGTGTCCCAACTGGTACCTATGAATATTAAAAAGACAAACTTAATACTTCCCTCCAAAAATTTAACGGAATTACACCTCAGCACGCTTAAAATGGTGACACCTGTCGTGAATGCCACATATTAATGTCAAATCAACAGATTGGCTGATGTGGCATTATATTATAGGTGGTACCTATGCTTTTGACGCTACATATGCTTAAAAAAAAAAAAAAAAAAAAAGTAAAATAATGGAAAAAATAAATTTTAAAAAAAATAAAATGAAAAAATAGTAACCCCAATTAACAAAAATAAAATAAAATTATGGAAAATTTTTGGTGGCTGGCCACCCCCATTTTAGTTAGAGCCACCCCCAATGGCCAGCCAGGGGGTGGTTCGAGTGGTGGCCGAATCATCCCCAAAAGCCTTGGGGGTGGCTTCGGCCACTTGAGACCGTTAGGTTTGGGGTTGGCCGAACCACCCCCAAAGGCCAACCCTATATATATATATATAGGGTTCCCCTTTTTCTATGTTTAGAGGCCTATTTTTAGGAATTAGGAGAACCTTAAAACCCTAAAAAAATCGTAGGTCAGTCTCCTAGTCCAAGTGGGAGACTGAAAACCTAATCCAAGCTGGGAAAAGTCTCGTGCCGCAATCTGGAAAGCCGCATGCACTCAATCCCAAGGGACTTGCGCTCGAGCGCAAGTGCGCTCGATCCCAAGTGTATTGCGCTCGAGCTTAGGCCATGATGCGCTCGAGTGCTGGAGCCTTGTTGATGGGCGCTCGATCCCAAGTCTCCAGAATGCTCCCAAATTGTCCTTTTTTAGCCCAATTTCCACTGAAATTCTTGCATCTGTCATTTAAAACCCTGAAACACAAAAACAAAATAAAATCAAATAAATAACAATACTAAGGCATTAATATATACGAGTTAAGGGGCTTGAATGTGCAACATTCGGCGCTCATCAGGGACCACCCAAACGTTCGCCTTTAACCTAAGTACGATTGCTTGTTTGGGGGACCACCATGAGTGTTTGTTGACCAGTCTTTGAGCCATTGGGTGATACCCAAATGTACGGCATACGAGTAAGGCATACGATAGAGTGGAGTGGGGGTTCCTAATGGCCGTGATGCAACGAATGGGTTTTGACCCAAAATGGATTCAGTTGATATCCATGTGTATCAAAACAGTTTCATATGCGGTTCTTATGAATGGTGTTCCAAGGGGCCAAATCAATCCAACATGAGGTCTAAGACAGGGTGATCCCATCTCACCGTACTTGTTCCTCATATGTGCCGAAGCCCTTAGTTCTCTTCTTACAAGAGCCGATCGCGAGGGTGTATTGAGCGGGGTTCCTACTTCCAAAAGGGGACCTCGCATCAACCACTTTTTCTTTGCAGATGACAGTTTGTTGTTTTGTAGGGCAAACCTCCGCCATTGGAATCGTATGACAAAATTATTAACCACTTATGAGAGAGCATCGGGTCAACGCATTAATCGGGATAAAACTGCTATTTTCTTTAGTAGAAATACTCCATTGGTGGATAGACATAAAATCATTGAAGCTGCTAGAATTCCAGTTACTCAACAATATGACAAGTATCTTGGTCTTCCCGCCCTTGTAGGGAAATCAAGAACAAAAGAGTTCCAACATATTCTTGATAGGATATGGAAGCGCTTGCAAGATTGGAAGAACAAGCTCCTCTCTCAAGCGGGAAAGGAGATTTTGCTCAAAGCGGTAATCCAAGCGATCCCTACTTATTGTATGTCTATTTTTCAGCTCCCTAAATGCTTTTGTAGTAAGATTAATTCTCTCATGCAAAGGTTTTGGTGGGGGTCAAATAAAAAAGAAAGAGGTATACATTGGATGTAATGGGAAAGGTTGGGTTTTAGGGATATTAGTGCTTTTAACAAAGCACTCCTATCTAAACAAGTTTGGAGATTGTGGAAAGTTCCTGACAGCCTCACTGCCCAAATTCTGAAAGCTAAATATTACTCGGATGTTGAGGTCCTTGATGCAGGTTTGGGTAATAAACCTTCCTTTGCATGGAGAAGTATCGTTGGAGCTAGTGAGGTGATTAGAAATGGGCTGATTTGGAGAATTGGTAATGGTAATAAGGTAGATATTTAGGGCAGTAAATGGGTACCTCGTCCATCTACCTACATGATCCAATCACCTAGATCTTTATTACCTCCAGATGCAAAAGTGAAGGACCTTATTGACAGTAACACAAAGGGGTGGAACCATACTTTGTTGAAGGAGCTTTTCTGGCCTGAAGAAGTTACATCCATCCTTACTGTTCCTCTTAGTAACACTGATCAACCAGATCGATAAATTTGGAGAGGAACTTTAAATGGAGAGTTCTCTGTCCGAAGTGCGCATCATTTGTGGAAAGAAAATATTTGCCAGTCAAGTGCGGAAGGATCGAAGAAAAACGAAGACAGCAAAATATGGCGTAAAGTGTGGAAGTTGGGTATCCCGAATGCATGGAAAATGTTTTTTTGGCGGGCATGCCATGATCTGCTTCCTACTCGGGCAAATCTGGTGAGTCGACGGGTGACAGAGGATCTAAGGTGCCCCATATACGGTCTGGAGGAGGAAACTACACTCCATATTCTGTGGAGCTGTGAATCTGCAAAGGATGTGTGGTGTACTATGGGTCGCCAATTCCAGAAGAGTTGGTGTAGAGGACCTAGCTTCCTGGCAGTGGTTGAAGACTTGCTAGGAAAATGTGATGATGAAGCCTTACAGTTGTTAGTGGGAGTTACTCGTAATATTTGGAGAAGAAGAAATGAATGGATTCATGAGGGCAAGTTCATTTCCCCAAATAATATTGTGAGAATAACGAACAGCGGAGTGGAGGAGTATATGAAGGCGAACCTGCACAACCATAGCCAAAGAGGTGATGATGAAAGCCCAACTCGGTGGAAGGCTCCTGCCAATGGCTGGGTCAAAGTGAATTGGGAAATTGCGTTGGATAAAGCCAATGGCCGAATTGGAGTAGGAGTGATTGTGAGGAATGAGGTGGGGGCAGTAATAGCAGCAAAGGGTTCCACAAGATTGGGCTTACAAGACGCCACTGCCGCTGAAGCTTTGGGTGCCTTTTTGGCTGTGTGCTTATGTAAAGGCTTAAGGTTTACCCAAATCTATCTGGAAGGAGATGCCAAAATAGTGGTTGATGCGGTAACAGCGGGGGAACCATCTTCTCAAAATTTTGGCCAACTGATTGATGATATTCGAGCATTGTTGGCTCTCTTTCCGAATTGGCGTATTGGTCATGTAAGACGTTGTGGTAATAATGCAGCTCATGTATTAGCCAAGGAGGCTATGAAGCGAGTCATTGATAAGCTTTGGATTGATGAAATCCCAATGTGTATCTCTGATATTATTTTGGAAGAGCAAATTGCTCTCTCCAATTGAGTTTGAATACAAGTGATCCATTATTCAAAAAAAAAAAAAACCCAAATGTACGACTGAACCCTTTGATCCATTGTTTAATAGTACCTGAATGTTTGCCATATAGTACCTAAACGTTCGCCCTTTAGTATCTGAACATTCGCTGACAACTTTAAAAAGTAATTTTAACCCATTCTCCACATTTTCAGAGGAGAGCAGGCCCCAAGGCCATATATAAACCGCTCCCTTTGACCCTTAGCCCCTTCCTCACACCAAAAACCCCAACCCTAGAGTGATGAGTGATGAGTGATTTTGAAGTAGAAGGAGAAAGTCTTGGTGGAGTTTTTCCATCATTAAGGTATTTTCTTGTCCATTTCCTTAGCCTTCATGTTGTTCTTACTGCTTACTTAGTATTACAAGTTTTGAAGATGCCTTAACAAAGTTCTTGTACCCATTTTCTTTCAAAGGCCAAAAATGTTTTAAAAAAGTTTACAACCTGCCTTTGATTTCTTTAAGTTTGCATGTTTTGTTACTTTTCATGTGTCCATTAGGAGCCTAGGATGAGATGTACCATATGTTGGGAACAAGTATGCAAATCGAAAATTTGCGCAGCAGAAATGAATCGTATTTCCATCCCCAATAATTCTTTATGAAGAACATACAAAGAATGGATGGCTATTTAAAAATAGCAAGAACAAGAATGACTTACATCGAAGATCAACAGCCACTTCTATGGATTTTGACAAAATAACTTTTTCTTTGTTCTTCAAGAACTCAAAAGATTGTAACCTCTAGATCTTCTCACCAATAAGTGATTATGACCAAGAGAGTGTGGGCTCTTGCTTGCCTCCTTAAAATTTAAACTTTTGTTCTTCGTGAGTAAACACAAAGAACTAATATAGTTTTTAGAGAATTTCTGAAAACTATGATCAAGAACACTTGATCAAATATTTTGAGAGCCCTAGGCTCCTCTCTATTTATAGGCACAACTGAGGAGAGAAATTCCAGATCTTAGCAATGTGGGATAGGAATCAAAATAAGAGTTCTAGTCATACTAGAACAGCATGGACGGCTAGGGTTTAAACCTTAGCCTCCTCCATGCTTGCCGTATGGTCCAGGGAAAAAATTCCCTGAGCCATGCGTCCACTTGTCTTGGGAGTTGGGCCTGAGATTTTAATCCCAGGCCTTTCTCATTGTACCCATTACACAAGCTCATAAATAAATTTCGAGCCTTATTTATGCCTTCATGCTTTATTTAAATTCCATGAGTTTTATCCCAAGCCCAACTTTAAATAATTTCTCTAGCCCATATTTTAAATAAAACGTATAGCCCAAACATAAATAAAAGAGCCTATTATATGGTTAACATATATGTCAGCTTGGTGAGGGACCTAAAGGAAAAAAAATCATTAGCTTAAATATTTCCATAATCATGTCTTCCTACATTCGTTATACGATGATATTTTAATCACAATTAATTCCACTAAATAATTGTGAGTATACTCCAATAAATATTTTTGCTTAAAACAATTAATTCATTTGACTTAATAATAACTTGTGACTCCAAGGAGTTGCTTAAGACAACTCCTTGGTCCGTTCAGTGCTTTAGGAACTCAGCACACTACACATCAATCCCGAAGACGCTACTTCTATTGATCAAGGTAGATCACAAGGATTCGATGTGTAACGGTCTTATCAAAATGGAATGTCCATTTCCATTTACTGACTACGAACTTTAAACCTTTAAGGATACAAGGATTTATGGACTAAGACCTTGTGTAATAACAACGTTACTCAAACCCTTATCCATATTCAATGTGATTCTAGGACCTTTTCACATGCATGATGAACAATAAGGTAATAGGAATGTAAAAGATAGTATATGTCATAGCTCAATGATGATAGAATGAATAAACAATGTATTCATTTATAAACATGGAATATCTTCATGGATTAAAAATTTACTAGGATTATGAGCATAATCCCAACACCACACCCTAGAATCATAGGGCCATATTTGGGACTTCTGGTTGAGTGTCTTACTCTCTGTGGCCGAACGTTCTCCCCCAAGGCCGAGCGTTTGCCCAGAGAGCATAACACACGCCCACAAACCCGAATGTGCGAGCTTAGGGTTTTGACAGCCCATTTCGTTGGGTAGAACTTATTGTATCACTCGAGAATTTCTCTAGTGCTGTATATAACGATGTGTCGTATTTTGTTATAGTAGGGATTTGTGATGTCAGAGGACTCAAGCGAGGGCACAAGGTAAGTAAACACTTACGACTACTTTCCTTAAAAACGTGCAATATATCAACGAACTGAGCACGCGTATGATATGAGTATGCCTATATTTTTGTATAACTTGGTAATTGCCTTAATAACTGGTTGGTACGATGTATCGTATGACATGGTACACCAGTACGTGCGGTATAATGGTCATGGGCTCACTATATAAACTTGATTCTATGGTCAAACGTGTGTATGAATGAGATATAAGAGCATTGGATCCAATGGTTATTTCGTGACTGGCATAACCTTAATTGGCGGGTCACTATAGGATGTACATCATTAGTAACGTAGGCCACCTGATGTCGGACTCGATCAGGCTGCTAGTGTTATGGGCGGTAGTGTACAATGGTCGGGGTACCGGCATTATATTACATGTCCCTCGGGACAGCGTCAAACCTGCTGAGAAAGAGTAATATCTCAGGTAGAGCAGATATGATAGTTATGTAATACCCCGACAAAACATCCATTTTCAAGGATATAGAGTTATTACTTAAACAGTTAATGTTTCTGTAAAACAAAGCCTTATACCAAGAGATCTAAGTCTTTTTCAAAATAATCCAAACTCCTTGAGACTTTTAGAAGCAAAAACCCCAAAATCACCCTCACTGGCCGAGCAGTCGCTAGGGACCACACGAGTGCTCGGTCTTGGCCTAAGTGCGAGCACTCGTTTGAGGACCACATGAACGCTTGCTAACCAGTCTTCAATCCATTGGGCGAAACCCAAACGTACGCCTGAATCTTTTTACCCATTGTGTAAATAGTACCCGAGCGCTCGCTGCTATTTTTGAAAAGTAATTTTAACTCATTCTCCACTTTTTAGACCCAAAGCACGCCTCCACCCTCTATATAAGCCTTACCCTTCGACCCTCAGCCACCTTCAACCTCAGAAAACCTAACCCTAACGTGAGGAGAGACTTGGAGAAAGAAAGAAGAGAGCTTGGTGCCCTTGGTATCTTCTAAGGTGATTTCTTGACCCTTCCTTTATGCCTTTTTATTTTTATTACTGCTTTCCTAGTATTACAAGTTTTACAATGCTTTGACAAGTTCTTGCACCCATTTTCTTACAAAACCAAGAATGATTTCGAAAAGCTTCCAACCCACCCTTATTTCCTTTAAAGTTGCATGATAGTATGTTTTGTTCTTGGATGTGTCTATCTAGAGCCTAGGAAGAGATGTACCAACCCATAGCTTTAGATAGAAGCCTAAAACACATTGATGAGTGCCAAATATTGCATATTTGAACCCCTTAATTTATATTTGTTAATCCTTTAACTGTGTTATAATCTAATGTTTTGTGTTAGTTATTTGTTTTTAGTGTTTTGTAGGTTGCTAAGGGAAAAGAAATGAATAAAAATAAGAAATAAGAAGAAAACAAAGAAAAGTTTAATTGTCAACTAATAAGACAAATTGTCTAATAAGTTGATGGCATGCAGAATTGCTTCAAAGCTAGAGTTGCTTATGCATGGGAGCAGCCAAAGATACATTGGATGATTTAAATTAAATCAGGTCCTTTGTGATTTGTACAAAGAACGAATACTTTGGATGATTTGATTCATTTATTTTGTAAAAATAGAACATACATAAAATGTGTCGTTGAAAACCTTGGAAAATATTGATGAACATGAAAGTTGTTGCTATAAGTTGTGAGGGCTGATTCCAAAACCTTAGTATTTTATCTTTTGATTATTTCATTTTGTTTAAGTTTATGTTTGTTTATTTTCAATTTAAAAATCACAACCTTTTTCAGAACTAGGTTAAGATTTTGATTGGTTTAGATAAAAATTGTTTTCAAAAATACATTTTCCTATGGATTCGACCCTTCACTTGCAAAAGTTATATTGCAAACGACTCGTGTACTTGTGAGTAACATTAAAACTCACAACACACATTTTGAGAGTTTCTGGTCGAGCCTTAACTCTCTACCCGAACACTCGTCCTAGGGAGTGAGCACTCGCCCATAGAGCAAGACATATGCCTCTTAGCCCAAAAAAGTGATACGAAGGTTTTTAGTAGCCATTTTCGTTAGATGGAACCTCGTAGAGTCGTAGAGTTCTCTAATACTGCTTATAACGATAAGTCGTGTTTCGTTATAGCAGTGATTTGTGATGTCGGAGGATTCAAGTGAGCACACGAGGTAAATAAATACTTAAGAACAATTTCCTTAAAAAAAACGTACGATATATACGAGCGGACTAAGCACGCATATGATACGAGCATGCCTATATTTTGTACAACTTGGTAACTACTTTAATAACTAATTGATAAGATGCATTATATGACATGGTACACTGATAAGTGTGGTATAATGGTCGTGGGCTTACTATATAGACTTGATTCTATGGTCAAACAATATGAATGTGTTATATGGGCCTTGGATCCAATGGTTATTTCGTAACTAGCGGATCACTACAGGACTTACATCATTAGTAGCGTGGGCGACCTGAGGTCGGACTCGATCAGGCTGTTAGTGTTATTACAATGGTTGGGGCTTCGTCATTGTATTACAGGTCTCTCAAGACAACGCCAACCCTACTGAGAAGGGGTAATATCTCAGGTAGACCATATATAATAGTTACAACCTATAAAGCATTAGTTTTCTACATTAAAATACTCTTAGGCCTATGTGCTGGATTATAATGGTTAAGGCTTGGGATAAAACCCAAGCTTAGGACCCATGGACCAAAGTGGACGCATGGCAGAGAATTATTCCCTGGCCCTATGCGTATTTAAAATAGGAAAAGAAACAAGTAGAGTCTAGGGTTTTATCCCCCCTAGCCGTCCACTACTCCTAGTAGCACTAGGAGTAGTTTCTCCACCTCTTATCCCACATGGTTTAAATCTCCACCTCTGCTAGCATGCTAAACCTATAAATAGAGAAGAGCCTAAGCTCTCAAATCACTAATCAAGTTCTCTTGATAATTAATTTTAAGAAATAGTTTTCGCCACCTCTTGTCCCACATGGTTTAAATCTCCACATCTGCTACCATGCTAAGCCTATAAATAAAGAAAAGCTTAAGCTCTCAAATCACTAATCAAGTTCTCTTGATAATTAATTTTCAGAAACTCTTTGAGAATTAATGGTTCTTGTGTTAACTCATGAAAAACAAAAGTTTAGATTTGAAGAGCCAAGTAAGAGTTCACACTCTCTAGGTTATTGTTAGTCATCGGTGAGAAAATCTAAATGTCTCATTATCCATGAGATCTGTTGTGTTCTTGAAGAAGAAGAAGAAGCAAAAAGATTTTGCCTAAAGCCAGGTGTGGCTATTGATGTCTAAGTAAGTATTCTTCGCTCTTGCGCTATAATTTTAAATAGCAATTGTTGTTCACGTGTTCTTTTTAAAGTTGTTCTTGGGCATAGGAATTTGAATTTTCCGTTGTGCAATCTTTGATTTGCATACTTATTCCTAGCAGTTGGGTGCACATGATATTGGGGCGTACATACTCTAGAGGTCAGAGCCTCTTGCAACATTATCACCTCCATTTGGGCCAGTAAAACAATTAAATTATAGATTGGTACTTATCCAACGAAACATACTATGATATCAACTACTAAAATGCATGCACTTACTATTTTTTCCACAACAACATCATTGACAAGGGTTATTATAAATTGTTTGATGAAGACTGTGCACTTTCGACCAATTAGGACAACCATTGATATAAGGCTGGCAATTTTGACACGACCGAACAACTCGACACGAACACGACACGAAATTACCGAGTTTAGGTTTACCCTAAATGGGTTTGGGTCATAAACGGGTCGACCCGTTTATTTTGTGTCTGGAGGGTCAACCCGCGGGTCACCCGTGGTTGACCCACTAGACCCATCTATATATATATATATATATTCTAAGTTGGATTTTGATTTTTAGTTTTTAACCCATTCACTCATCCTTATCACCTAGAAACTCTAAGTCTTGATTCACGCAATTTCATTGTTTTCCACCACTTTCTCCTTTTCTTTTTCTTATTTTTTTCTCCTCTCTTTTCTTCCTCTACCGACAACCTCACCCACCCCCATCTCCTTCATTTTTTTTACCTTTCTTTTTCTCCTTGTTCTTCTTGCTCCCACAGTCCCACCTTCTCTCTATATCCCTCTCTCAGAGACACAGACTTACTCACTCTTAAGTCTTGATGCATCATTCTTTCTCCCACCTTCTCTCTTTCTCCCTCTCACAAACTTACTCTTGACGTGTCCTTCTTCTCTCCCACTGCTTTTAGCCTATTACCCACACAGCTACAAGGCCCACACCAACATATCTTTCTTCTACAAAATCATAGAAATTTTTTTCATTCAAAAATGGGTTTCTACCATACCTTCACGTTGATGGGTTTCTAGCTAGTGGAGATGAGAGAGATGAACCAGACAAAGAGATGGAGACGACTCAGACAAGAGAGTGAAAGCAAAAGAGTTTCAAGAAGAAAAAAAAATTATTTTAAACGGGTTAAACGAGTCATGTCGGGTGACCCGTAAATTACTATGTCATGTCCGGGTTTGGTGGGGCTGACCCGTTAGATAAACGGGTTGTGTTTGGGTTTACCCTAAACGAGGTCGCGGGTCATTACGGGTCATAAATGGGTTGACCAGCCGACTCGTTTTACCAGCTCTACTTTGATATGAGCCAAGTTGCTCAGATCTACATTGATGAGATTGTCCAAGTTCATGGAGTTCCAATGTCCATAATGTCGGACCCTAATCCTCATTTTAGGTCAAGATTTTGGCAGTCTTTAGTCCGTCATGGGAATAGAAGTATAGTACAATTTTTCATCTGCATATGGACAGTCAGTCAGAGAGGATTATTCAGGTCTTGGAAGCTATGTTAGGAGCCCGCATTTGGATTTAAAGGGTAGTTAGATTTAGTTTTTTTTTTTTATAATATAATTTGTCTACAACAACAGTTACCAAGCGAGTATCGAAATGGCTCCATACAAAGCTCTTTATGGAAAAAAGTGTCAATCACCATTATATTAGGATAAAGTGGGTGAGAGGTACCCAAAAAATTTTAGCGAAAATAAGAAAAAGAAAAGTTTTCTCTCTAGGAACCCTAGGAGAGAAGGAAAAGTTTTCCATGTCTCTTTCAACCTTTGTAAGTAAACTGTTTTTTAGTTGTGGAATTTTTGTGATCATGGCGGAGGATTTGTCAAAGATGTGGATGAAGCTTTCATTGACAGAAGAAGAAAGTGTGGACTTGGATACATCGGAGGAAGAACTTCATGATGGCGTCATGAGGGGAAAGTTTTGTGTCTTGGGAAAATTGATAGCTGATTGCATGATGAGTAAGGAGACAATCAAAACAACCTTGTTGCGCTGGTGGAAATTATCGGGTACACTTTCATTCCAAGTGCTGAGGGAAAATATATTCTAGATAGAATTCACAGACATGGGGGATAAGAAACGGATCTTGGAGGGTAGACCATGGATTTTTTAAGTTTGTTTATCATCGAAGACTTTGATGGTATTTCTTCACCATCATCATTCAATTTTGATAGAACGGGCTTTTGGGTGAGAATGATGGACCTACCCTTAGCATGTATGAACCAAACCACTGGTAAAAGGATTGGTTCCATAGTAGGACTGGTGGAGGTGGTTGACACGGGGATGGATGGTATTGGTTGGGGGGAATTCTTGAGAGTGAAGATAGTGGTGGATTTGTCCAAGCCTCTAGCACAGGGGAGAGTGCTCAAAATACAAGGAAAATCAAACTAGATAGCGTTCCAATATGAACGCCTTCCAAAGTTCTGTTTCCACTGTGCTATTATAAACCATGGTAAAACTGGATGTCCATTTTGGAGTTCGATGCACCACCAGGAGAATTCGACTGAATATGGTCCATGGTTGCGGGCATCTTCACCAACGCGAAGGCAGGAAAAGGGAGGAGGAAGACAACCAACATGGTTAGGGCCACCCAAGTATGAGAAGCCGGTCAAGGAGGGTTTATAGAACAATGTTTTCGGCGCCGAGGAGTTGGGAAAGGAGGATGGCGGCGGCTTTATTGGGGTTTCTCCAAACTTAGACGACCAAGGTTTTAGAATGAAAAGATTGTACATGTAGACATGAGTTACAAGAATGAAGATTTCCTTTCTAGGCGTAAGCCGTCGGATCCAAGTATGGAAGGTGGTCATATAGGCGCTGATTGTGGAAACACTAAGTCGCCGGGGGGAGAGGGGAGGGGTGGGTAATTGTGATCCGAAATGGAAGGTATTTGGCGAAAAAATGGTAGCTATTGTGGGGAAAGAAATATTGATAATTATGAGGAGAATATGGACTATACCAGGGGAAAATTTGATGGGGTTGCTGGAGGACTATTTAATGAGAATGAGGTGGCGAAGGAGAAAGTCGATGATGTTGCCCACGTGTCTGAAAAGAAGCAAGTGGAAGACAATACATCAAAGGGTGAAAACGTGGAAGGTATATATGCAAAATGGCCTACTGGAATGGACACCAAGGCAAACAGTAAGTTTTGCCCTGGTTTTACCATAGCTGATGTGGAAAAAAAAAATTAAAAGGAGCAAATGAGGGGGAAGGTTCAGGGAGAAGATAGGCCAGTGACAATGTTACTTGGAGATGTAGAGAGAGGATGGGACATGATGTGATTCAGGTGAGCAAAAGTGTGACGCTCCAAGGAAAATGAAAGAAAGGTGAAAACAATTATGAGGGGCTTGAGATACAGAAAAAGGGGCGTACAAAAAGTGGACACGTTCAAAAGTCCAATGGAGTGGTGTTGTGAGAAGAAGGGAATGGATCGGCGGCGGCTACTTTGTAGCCCTGCCGACTGCAAAGAATATTGTAAGCTAGAACTACTATGGGCTTGGGAACCCTTGGACAATTCGGGACCTTCGCCGGATGGTAAAGAAAAAGAGCCCAAAATGGTTTTCCTTATGGAAACCAAGTCACGGAATATTAAGATGGAACGGGTGAGGATTCAGTTGGGGTTTGACAATACTTTTGTGCAGGATTGCGTGGGTAGAAGTGGGGATCTAGCCCTACTATGGATGACTGAAGCTGGAATGGAAATAAAAAATTTCAGCCGTAGGCACATTAATGCTGTTGTTAGCTCCCCCATGTTGGTTGTACCTTGGAAGTTCACAGTTTTCTATGGTCACCCGAATGCTAGTAAGAGATCAGAAGCATGGAGTTTACTTCGATTTCTAGCACAGATGGAGCCGGCTCCTTGGGTTTGCCTAGGGGATTTCAATGAAATTCTACACCTGTCAGAAAAATTTGGAGGGAAAGGTCGTTCACGAGGACTGATGTAAAATTTTCAGAATGCTTTGGAGGAATGTAGGATGTCGGATTTGGGGTTTAGGGGTCCAAAATTTACCTGGAGTAATGGCCAAGAGGGGTCTGGTTATACTAAGGAAAGGTTGGATAGGGTAATGGCAAATCGGGACTAGTGTGAGGGCAGACGTCTTAGTGGGGGCTGACATCATTTCTAACCATTCTCCTATATTCTTAAACTTAGTGGGGCAAGGTAGTGGGGGGCAGAGGAGAAGGGAATTCTAGTATGAGGCTGGATGGGAGTTGGACAAGCAATGCCATGACATTATTGTGAAGGCATGGAGGAAAGGCCAGCATCACACTGATCCATGGGACAATCTGTCAAGCAAGATTTTTTCTTGTAAAACCGAATTGTTGAAATGGAGACGTGAGCTGGTGGGTAAACCCAGGCAAGATTTTCCTGAGCAATGCGACTAGCTTGCTAAGGTGTAAGGTGATGCGAACAACCCTGATTTAAGGAAGGCTTCAAAGCTCCAAGATGACATCTAGCTCATTATGGAGCAGGAGGATCTGCGATGGCGCCAATGTGCTAAGGTTGATTGGTTAAAATTTGGCGATAAAACACCAAATTTTACCATGCGTGTGTCAACCAGAGGTGTAAGGCTAACAAAATCAATACCATTATGGATGAGTAGGGTAGGTCCTGGAGTACACAGGAGGAAATTGGAGAAGCTTTTGATAGCTATTTCATTAATCTGTTCACTACAGGGGGTGTAGAGAATATTGAGGCTTGCTTGGATGGAATAGAGGGGAGGGTCACGACAACAATGAACAATTCCCTATTGAGGCCATTCTTGGAAGAGGAGGTTAGGGTTGCTTTATTTCAAATTGGCCCTCTCAAAGCGCCGGGACCGGACGGACTTAATGCTGGATTTTTTTTTTTTTTTCAGAAAAACTGACATATTGTGGGCCCTGAGGTTTGTAAAGCTATTCTTGATTGCCTCAATAGTGGTGTTATGAACTGTGACCTAAATTCTACTTTTTTAGCTCTTAACCCTAAGAATAAAAACCCCATTAGTGTTACTGATTTTAGACCCATTAGTCTATGCAATGTCCTTTATAAAATTATTTAAAAGGTCTTTGCGAATAGACTAAAGTTGATTTGCCAAACGTAATTTCCCCGACACAAAGCGTCTTTATTTAGGGGAGGTTGATTACGGATAATGTCATGGCTACTTATGAGACCCTCCATATGATGCATTCCCGGATGAGGGGTAAACAGGGTTATATGGCTGTGAAAATTGATATGAGTAACGCGTACGACAACGTGGAATGGAGTTTTTTGGAAGCAATTATGGGGAGGATGGGTTTTGATCCGAATTGGATTAAACTGATTATGATGTGTGTTCAATCGGCACATTATGTGGTCTTGGTGAATAGGATACCAACAGGGAGGATCAGCCCATCTAGAGGTATTTGGTAAGAAGACCCAATCTCACCATACTTATTCCTGATTTGTGCAGAAGCCTTGAGCTGCTGTCCCAAGCCGACAGTGATGGTGTGTTGAGGGGGGTCCCTTCATCTAAGGAGGGTCTACACCTAAACCACCTATTTTTTGTTGATGACAATTTACTATTTTGCAAAGCAGATATGTGTCATTGGAGCAAGTTGACAAACTTGCTCAGTGTATATGAGATAGCCTCAGGGCAACGTTTGAATACGTACAAGACGGCCATTTTCTTTAGCCGAAATACTCCTTTGGAAATAAAGGAGCAATTATTGGAAGTGTTGAGGATTCCCAGCTCACAAAGATATGATAAATACATGACATTGCTAGCTTTGGTGAGGAAATCGCGCACAAATGAATTTAAGGGCATTATTGACCGAGTTTGGAAACGCCTTCAAGATTGAAAGATAAAATTCCTTTCCCAAGCAGGGAAAGAGATTTTATTAAAGGCGGTAATCCAAGCTATCCCTACGTATTGTTTGAGTGTTTTTATGCTCCCCAAAGTCTTATGTTCAAAAATTAATTCTCTCATGCAAAAATTTTGGTGGGGAGAGTCTCGTATTCCTTGAATGAGTTGGAAAAAGTTGGGGGAATCAAAGGCACAAGGTGGAAAGGGATTTAGGGACTTTTTGTGTTTCAATAAAGCCTTGCTAGCCAAACAGTGTTGGCGACTTTGGCAGGATCCGGACAACCTTGTTTCCAAAATTTTGAAGGTGAAATATTACCCAAATAGTTTCGTTCTTGAGGCTCGTTTGGGAAATAAATCGTCTTTTGCATGGAGGAGCATAGTGGGATCATGTGAATTAGTAAAAAAGGGTCATTTTTGGCGGATTGGGAATAGCCAGACAACAAGAATATGGGGGGATAAAGGGGTTCCTATACCTGCAACTTTTTCCATCCAATCCTCTCCTCGGTCATTAAATTCGGATGCCAAAGTTTAAGTTAATAGATAGAGATACATTGTAGTCGAACAAATGGTTACTGGATAAGCTATTTCTACATTATGAGGTGAAGGCAATTTTGTCTATACCCCTTAGCTGCACAAATTGTAATGATTGCTTGATCTGGAGGGGAATTGCGAAGGGTACCTTTTCGGTTAAAAGTGCCTATCATTTGGCTAAGGAGGGAGAGGTGTTGATGCAAGTTGAATGCTCAGAAAAATGGGAGTTTGGTGACTTCTGGAGAACACTTTGGAAGCTAAGAGTCCCTAACACTGAGAAAAACTTCCTATGGTGTGCATGTAAGGAGATCCTGCCTACCAAAGGGAACTTGTGTAAAATAAAGGTAGTAGATGACCCACTTTGTCCTATCTGTGGGTTAACTACTGAGACTAGTCTTCATATTTTGTGGGAATGCCCCTCTGCAAGAGACGTGTGGTGTGCTAGTGGAAGGAAATTGCAAAAGAGCTCTATTGGGGGCCCAACTTTCTGTCAAGTGGTGAAGGAGATCTTCAACAGCTATGGCGAGGATGAAATAAAGCTCTTTGTGGGCCTAGTGAGAAAAATTTGGTTCAGGAGGAACAAAGTGCTTCATGGAGGTTCTTTTGCTCATCCAAACCTATTGGTTCAACAAGTGATGACTGCAGTGGTTGATTTCTTCGCAGCACAAATAGGGGAGGGCGTTGAGAAGGTAGACGTTACGTCTGGTTTGTTGACGAGATGGATAGCTCCACCTCTAGGTTGGTACAAGTTAAACTGGGATGCAGCCTTATGCGCCCAAAATGGAATGTTTAGAATGGGGGCGGTTATTCGTGACTGGGAAGGGAAGGTCGTTGGCAAAGTAGGGCTTCCTTGATCCTTCGGCTGCTAAGGCTTTAGCGGGAGTCCAAGCCTTAAGTTTTGGAAAGGAGATGGGACTTTCTCGACTTATACTAGAAGGGGATGCTAAAGTGGTAGTGGATGCGGTTAATTATGAAGCTACAGACTGGAGCAAAACCGGACACCTTATTGAGGATATGAAGATGTTACTATCTGCTTTCTCACAGTGGCAGGTGAAAGGGGTGGGCTGTGCTATCAATAGTGCAGCTCATACCACTGCAAAAATGGCTGCTAGGGAGGGGGTAGATAGGACTTGGTTGGGTACTTTCCCTGAATGTATACGTGAGCTTATCTTGAGGAAGTTTTCTGCTCCCTTAATTTGATTGATTTATAAGAAGTGATTAAGATTTTTCTCAAAAAAAAAAAAGTGGGTGAGAGGTGATTGAATGAAACAAATATCATTCAGGACACCTAAGATAAAGTGGCATTTGTTTGTTAGAGAATAGATGCAGCTTAGAGTTGACATAAAAGTTAAGCTGATAATTGACTCCGAGAGTCAGAGTTTGATGTTGGCAACAAAGTTCTCTTGAAAGTTGCACCTATGAAGGGAATCTCTCGTTTTGGAAAGAGATAAGTTGAATTCGTGCTACATCGGCCTGCTTGAAATCTTGGAGACTATTAGTTCAATGGCTTTTCGATTAGCATTACTACCCATTTTGGTGGGGATTCATAATGTACTTCATGTATCAATGCTCCAAAAGTATGTACCTAACCCGTTGCATGTACTAGACAATGAGTTGCTCCAAATTAGCCAAGATCTGACCTATGAAGAAGTACCTATTCGGATAGTCTACTATAAGGACAATGAGTTATGTCGAAGGAAGACTCTTATGAAAAGGTGATATGGAGTCATCAATAAACACTGACAAAAGATTCGTGAGAGCTAGAGGAAGAAATGAGATCTAAGTATCCTCAAGTATTTGAGTGACCTTGGATATGGAACAATGCATTTAAAATGATAAGATTTTCATGAAATAATGTTTTATTGGATTTTTTGCACTGTTATTAGTTGTTTGTTATATATTGTTATTGTTGTTCATGTGTATGGCACCTATGGCTTCAACATGCCGTCATCATATTTTGATGTGACTTTTGAGTATCGTGTGAATCCTAAACATATTCTACGTCATTGGATCACGATGTGTCTTCGATGTGATTACGAGATTATTAGCTTGAAGCCATTTGACATGCGCACTCCCCAACTAGGGAGAGGGACACTACCACAACTCTATGTGAAGACTCAGCCAATCAAACAAGTGAGATTCCATCTAAAGTCAGTCGGATTTCTCTAGAGGCTTGAGGAAAAGTATACACTGCTACCAACCGACGACTGAGAGAGTGTCTAAAGATGCAGGACATTTACCAGCTGATTGACAACGTTGATTATAATGCCCCCAAAACTGGCATTGACCATTATAGTAGGGTTACTGGCAATTCCTCCAATTGAGTTAACTTGTAACTAATTGAATGGATCGTCTGTCTAACATACTTAGAGAAAGTGTAGATTTGGAGCTACTAATAATCATATTGAGGTATCTAATAATCATATAGTATGCATGCATTTACATCGATCATAGATTTGGAGCTACTAATCAATACATTCATTCCAGGTATATGCAAAATAGATTCTAGGCTTTTTCTTTTAAAAGTTCTCTTAACAGATAACTTGATAAGCCACAAATATTGCGTAAGTCTAAGACCTAGTAAGTAAATCTCACAGTTGAGTATAAAATGAGCTCTTACTTATATGAAGAAGTAAACATGTACTTTCATTCTAGGCTCTTAGTAAAGTTCATACAAACACAACAACCCATATTATCATGCAAGCCTAAGAAAACAAGAGGTGTTTTAAAACATTTGAACTCTTTGCTTTTTAAAGAGAGTAATAGCACAAACTCATCATGTCACTCTAAAACTTTGTGAGAAACATTAAAATCACATGATCAATATGAAACCAACTCATTATGGAGGGTTTCACCTTGGAGATGGCAACCTTACTTCAAAATCTCATCCTCCTCTCTCTATAATCTCTTTCTCACTCTATGATTAAGGCTTCTGGTGCCAGGGATAAATTTTGGGGCGAGGAGGGGTGGTATTTATAGGGGGAGGGGCATGCATAAAGCTGAAAATGTGGATAATGGGTAAAAATTGATTTCAAATTGTCATCAAACATTTGATACTACACCCCAAACCAGTCGGCCTTCGGCCACCCCTATGGGCCAAATGAAAAAAGAAGAAGAGTTTTTTATGGTTTGCCTTTGGGGGTGGCTCAAGGGCCATGGGGTGGCCGACCGGCCACTCCTAGGGCAATTTATTTATTTATTTTTTTTATTTGGCCCTTGGGGGTGGTGCCAAGATGGGGTGGCCAGCCACCCAATTATTTGTTTTTATTATTTTTTAATATTTTTTTTAATCATAAATAATATTTTTTTATTTTTTTATTTTATTAATGAGACATGTGTCCTATTTGTGGCCTTAAAATTTCTAAGAAAAAATCCTAGCCATTAATTAGATACTTGGACTGAAGATGATCTGAATCCCTCTACATGTGCCTTGTTTCACTTAGCAGTCAAAATTATCGGCTTTCGTGCCAACTATTCATTTAATGTATTCATTTTTTATCTTTGTTTACGGAACAGGATCCTCTCCAGTCCATTATGGACTGGAGAATATACAGTTCATGGCTAGGATTTCATCTCAGAAATCCTATGGTCACAAATAGGACACACATCCCATCAATAAAAATAATAATAAAATATTATTTTAAATTAAAAAGATTTTAATAAAACAATTAAGAAAGAAAAAAGAAAAAGAAAAAAAAGAAAAGGGTGGCTCAATGGCGCTAGAGTGTGAGGTCATGCTTGGGGTGGTTAAAACCCACCCAAGGAATGAATTAAGGATTGGCCCTTGGGGTGTGAGACCATCCCAAGAGGCTGGCTCCTGGGGTGACCATTGGGGGTGGCTCTACCCAAAATGGTGGTGGCCAGCCACCCCCTTCTTTTCTTTTTCTTTTTCTTTTTTCTTTCTTAATTTTTTTATTAAAATCTTTTTAATTTAAAATAATATTTTTTTATTATTTTTATTGATGGGATGTGTGTCCTATTTGTGGCCATAAGATTTATGAGATGAAATTCTAATCATGAATTGAATATTCTCCAGTCCATAATGGATTGGAGAGGATCCTGTTCCTTTGTTTACTCTGTTTGTTTGTCTATTTGTTTTTGGGATACTCAGATTTTGTTGTTGTTTCTTATTGTAATTTTGTTTGATGTACTAAAAAAAAAAAAGAAGAGAGAGTAACTTTAAATATTTTGTATTTTCAACTATTTGCCCTTTATGTTCTTCGCCGAAAACCACTCCCCTATGTCTATGTCCCCTCGGATCCGATCTTTAAAAGTAAAAACCAGTGTCCTTTTGGCGATTCCAACGGTAGACTTTACAGTACAGCCCCGCCAGCTGTTTTCGCGAAACAGGCCACGCGAATGAAACGCTAAATTTAGGTGCGTATCACCTACAATATACTTTAAATAAACTTCCAAAAACCAATGGATCTCAACCGTAAAAACCATTACGTTCATTTGGCGATGATATCACGAGCCGTCAGGATTCACTGCAAGACCCATGGGATCAACCACTGTCGCATGCCCTGGTGGCACACTATAAATAGCTAAATACCGCTTCATTTTCTGCATTTTGCAATCGTACCCCTCCACTGTGCACCATATTCCGCTTCTTCAAAAAAGCGCCCAGATATTATTTCAAACAGGATTTTCTCGGCGTTTCCGGTTCCTTTCTGGAAGGATGGGGATGGCTTGTTCCGAGAACTCGGTCTTGAAAGCAGTTAGCGGCGAAGCTGGTTACGTGCTCGAAGATGTTCCTCACCTCACCGATTACATTCCTGATCTTCCTGTATCTCTCTCTCTCTCTGAGTTTTTTATTTTGTGGATTTGTTTAGGTTTAATTTTGTTCTACCAACTGACGGTCGTTGTTTGGATCAATGTTGTTTAAGCGATCAATTGACATTCTATTGAATTTCCGAAATGTTCTAGCAATCGCTCAGTTTCGATGTATAGAATAAAGTGTGAGCTCCTATATGTTTGATTTCTTTATTTCTTAAATTTTATTCTGATGGGTGCTGGGTTGTATGGCAGACTTGTCCTAATCCATTGCAATTCAATCCTGCTTACTCGGTGGTCAAGTAAGTAAAAGTTTCATGGCGATTGATTTTTTTTTTTTTTTATCTTTTGTGGTTACTAATTTCTTTTATTTAATGGTTTTGGCTCGACAATATGATCATTTTTTACGCCGCTTTTTTTTTTTTTTTTTTTTTTTCAGGCAGTATTTTGTTAATTCGGATGATACGGTTACTCAGAAGGTCAATTCTCTGTTCTTTAAGTTGATTTATTTCCTACATCTCGTTGTAAAAAAAAAATGCATATATATATATATATATATATATATATATATATATATATATATATTCTATTAGAGAAGTTGGTATTGTAAGACTATGCTCTAATTGTATTGCACACGATATTATCACTAGCTAGGTTTTGCAATTTTGGTGTAAACAATTTTCAAAAGCAAGCTGATTTTCCTTATTCTTGGGAACTCATTTACAGATTGTTGTTCACAAGAGTAGCCCAAGAGGGATACACTTTCGGCGTGCTGGACCTCGCCAAAAGGTATTGCTTCCCGTCGTGTTTGAATGCTGTTGAAGTAACTTCAAGTCATGTTCATGTTAGTAATATATACCTATTATGTTACTCAGGTCTATTTTGAACCAGATGAAGTGCATGCGTGTATTGTAACATGTGGTGGTCTGTGCCCCGGGCTCAACACGGTGATCAGGGAAATTGTGTGTGGTCTTTATAACATGTACGGTGTCAATAGGATCCTCGGGATAGATGTGAGTAGTGATATTGATTGATGCTTTGCTAGAAAAATTTGAGCTCTTGTTACTATTTCTTCTTTTTCTTTCATACATGTTTGTGCTGCTTCTTGTTTTCCAGATAAGAGTTGTGTAGGTCAATCTTTATGGTAATCCAGGCCCCCTCCTTCCTTTTAGTCAAGAAGGGGAAAAAAGAAAGAAAAATGGTAATTTTGAGATCAGAATTAACTTCTGTGAGTGGAACGAGAACATAATAGTGTTTATTATCATGTCTGAAAATAGTCTAAAAGTCAGATTATCAATCTTCCTAGAGCTTTAATGGCATTTCCTCCCCCTATAAGAATGGGGTGAGGGTGAGGTTCTGGGCTTAAAAGGCATTACGTGCATGTGGAGAGAGAGACAGAGAATGTCACTGTATGCAACTGTTATCCACGTCATGTATATATGTATGCATCTTTTTCAATTAGAAATATGCTAGTAGGAGCAGACAACATAAAGGTTAGTGGTTCTAATTAAGTCTGGATGCAGCAAAAGCTAAGATCTTGAGGTGGACCAGCCATGAATGTGTTGTCATTGGACTTATCAAAAAAAAATGAATGTGTTGTCATTGGAATTTAAAGATGCCATATTTGGTAATGGTTTTTGAGTACTTCTGGCAGCATGTGCTCAAAGCTTGTAGAAATTTGAATGATGCTACTTACTAATTAAAGATACTATATCTTATCAAAAAAAAAAAAAAAAATTAAAGATAAAAATTTAAATGAGTCTTATGAGCCTGATATGTCAACTAGCTTCATATGCTTTGTATTTCCTTTTGGTTTGATTACAATTTTTGTTTTCGTTTGTGATAGATCTATGGTATATCTTGGTATACAGCACAGATGCCAGGTTTTTAGGTGTCCTATGACTTTTAATACGTTGACTTTCATATGTCACAAGGATGCGGGACAGGGCCATTCCAAGAAATTTCATTGGAAACTAATCAATTCTGGAATAGGTCCAAGGACCAAAAGCCTAATTTTTTGCGTTGCAATATATTCTTCCTTCATTGTGACTCTTGTCTAGGTTGACCAACACAATTTTGTGATATAACTTTTTAAATGTCATCAGCACCTTGTTCTGTGAACCCATGACATCACACTGGCCTACACACGTTGAATGGACATGATATAAGTATAGGTTACTAGATGCTTCTTGCATCTCAGTTATTGAAAGTGTGAAATATAGTAAACGTGCAAGTATGACACATTGATATCTAATTGTGCATAACAACATGGCTGAATCCAAAGTTATGGGTTAGCACTTGCGAGGTGTGTTGTACCTGGCGTCCATTTCCAAGTGTTGCTGAAGCTGAGGTCTTGAAAATTTCAGCATATTGTTATTAAACATATCTTGGTAATACAAGTTTTGCAGATAAAGTTTTGAGATGAGCAAGGGGAAAGTTTTGACATTTTGTTAAACAGAATATTTATGCTTCATAATTTGAGACTCACTTCTTGATTCAGTGGCTCACTAACAAATTCTGTTTGATGTGTATTTAGGGAGGATACAGGGGCTTCTATGCCCGAAATACCATTACTTTAACACCAAAGGTTGTTAATGATATCCATAAACGTGGTGGTACCATCATTGGGACCTCACGAGGAGGCCATGATACCTCAAAGATAGTTGACAGCATTCAGGATCGTGGAATTAATCAGGTATGGAAAGGCTTGCTATATTCAAGTAATTATTCTGCAATGTTTTTTGTATAAATCAATAAACTCAAAAGTTCATTTTATATATTTGTTTGAGCCACACACAATTCCTTTGGTTTGAGTATTTGTCATTGCTGTTATGTAATCTAGGTTTATATAATTGGAGGAGATGGAACTCAAAAAGGAGCAGCTGTCATATACGAGGTAATTTTATTTAGTAAATTAGAGAAAGTATGAATGTTGGAGAGAATCAATTTGATAATGTAATATATGGCCTTCTCAATTGTGGACATGTTGCCTCCTAAGCATGAGGATAAACTGCTTAGCCCGTCAGGGGTGAAAGCTCCTGGATTACCTGGTAACTGGTTTTGGCGGGTGGGGTCAGTTACCCGTAGGAATTTGATTAATGGTGAGGATTGTTGTACAGTATGCGTTTGCGACGTGCAATTAATCTGAGTAAAGTTCTCTTATGTTATTAAAAAAAAAAAAAAATTGTGGACATGTTGATTGTGATAGCTGGGGCTACTTAGTTAAAGGGATGTACTCGACCTTTCTGTTTTCGAATTTCTGCAAAACAGTATATGTGTGTGGACCCCACAATTTTATGACCAACTTTGCCTGATCTTAATGATCAGCAGTCAAATCTCTCTCTCTTTCTCTCTCTCTCTTCACAAATACACAAATTTAAGAGCCACTGACTTCAATGGTTTGATAGGTTTTATGTGATAATTCCAAGCCTTTAATCATTTGGTGTCTACAAATGTCCTTGGGCTGTGCGAAGTAGTATAAAATGTTTGTAGAACTTTCTTTTGCTTTCTTACATTTTTCATAATTTTGTCTGCATGTGTCCCTGTCATTTACCAAAGAAACAAAGTGTGGGTCCCTGTTACTGTATAACGTTATTTTCTACTCACTTACCCAAAAAATAAGAAATAAATAATCAATCCCCTTCCCCCTCTTCCTCTCTCCTCTCTCTACCTAAATGATTGATCGCGTACTTTGAATGTAAAAAATAGGGGTTGTGATCAAACCAACCCATGAACCTGCCCATTGTTGGCTCGCACTCTCTTGACCCACTTTTAGTGTTGGGTCTGACCGACCCTCCCATCCTTATCCAACAAGTCATTGTACTATAACTAGACACCGTAAAATATGTATTGAATATAAAACATATCTTAATTATTATATTATTTTATTGTCTTTAGGAGTTTTTCAACGTATTAATATTAGGGAAAAGGTGAGCTTTAGTTTTTACCATCAAACTCTGTGTTCACAGAAATACTGTGCTTCTTTATTAACATATTGCCAAATCTAAAATTATAATGAAGATAACTGGTTATATGTGGTAGTCCATGTTGATGGTATCTTTTTTATTTTTAATAAGTAATTGGTCCGTGTTGATGGTATTTTAGATGAGTTTTTGAGTTTGGGCTTTATGACCTTCTATTAAATGGGTCAGGTTAGACTTGTTAAAGAAAATACTAAAAAGTTCAGGTTAAGTTGCGTTCATGTTATCATCTAAGTGCTTGATCTAACCTGAACTGACTTATAGCCATGCTTAGCCCACCATTTTTCTTGTGTCTTAGTTATTTAAATGTTTTACTTCTTACTGAGCAGGAAATTAAACGGCGTGGACTCAAAGTTGCAGTTGCTGGAATTCCTAAGACGATAGATAACGACATTCCGGTACTTCTTATCCATAAACTGGACTGGATCCAATGATCTAATGTTTGCTCATTGTTTTTGTTTGCATTAATCCTTGAAATAACTTGTGTGACCTTCCATTGACTCAGGTTATTGACAGGTCCTTTGGATTTGATACTGCGGTTGAGGAAGCCCAACGTGCCATCAATGCAGCCCATGTTGAAGCTGGAAGTATTGAGAATGGTGTTGGTGTTGTAAAATTAATGGGACGCTTCAGTGGTATGCTCTGTGTTTATGTTTGATATTCTTGTAGGTTTTAAAGCTTTGGGTTTATGATTTAATGTTAATTATATAGCGTTTACATGTTTGTAATAATTATCATGTCTATTTTTTCTTTTTTGTCTTTTTTACTATCTAACAGGATCCTAATGCAGGTTTCATTGCTATGTATGCTACTCTTGCCAGCCGTGATGTGGACTGTTGTTTAATTCCCGAGTCTCCCTTCTATCTTGAAGGAAAAGGTGGACTTTTTGAATATATCGAAAGACGACTCAAAGAAAATGGGCATATGGTTATTGTGATGGCCGAGGGAGCAGGACAGGATCTTCTTTCAGAGAGTTTGCAATCCATGAACTTGAAAGATGCTTCAGGGAACAAGCTACTACAAGATGTTGGGCTATGGATGTCTCAGAGGATCAAGGTATCTCTTATAAAAGGACAAACATACTACATTTTTTTTTAAAACAAAATGGTTTTAAATCTCTTTTGTGCAATACTAGGTTTGTGGCTCACATGTGCACATCTTATCTATGTCCACATTGCGGGTGTAAAAATACTGGACTTTCTCTGTTGTGCAATTGGCTTGTGACTGGCACATGCAGATCTTATCTATGTCTTTATTAGGGGGTGTTCTAAATAAATTACCTTTTGATTTAACATGATTAAAAGCATAATGATATGCTACTTGGAATTAGGTTCCACAAGATTTTACTTCCATATCCATTCTTGATGTGATGGTAATGGCACGTCAAGGCATGTCACGACGAGATAGCCATCAAAATTTTGCAATTTTGTTTTTTTGGTCGACGATGGGTTATTTTTATGCTAAATCAAATTGTTTGAGCTTATGACAGATAAGGGGGATGGAGGTCTTTGTTTTGTTGAGAGGAGCAAAGGGGTATCTCGAGCATGAAGTGGTTGTTGAATATGGTGGAGGAGATGATTAAAGGGGAGAATTTGAGAGAGTTTATAGGACTTACGGTTGGTAGCAGAGCGTATGTTGCACAGAGTTGTGCAAATGGTCATGGAAGGTATTTAGCAGTGGTGGAATATGGTGGAGGGCGGAGAGGTTTCAATCTCATTCCAGAGGACAGAGAAGGTAGGAGGTGGGGAATTGTGTTGTGGAGATGAGAAAGGTAGTAGATTATCCAAAGTTGTATGTCATTGTTGATAGTAGGTCTAGTAAGTCGCATGGTTGCTCAAAATCAATGGGGGTGCGTGGTAATCTGCTGATGCCACAAAATATGATTTTGATTGTGGATTGTAGATGATGGTCGTATGTGGAAGCTCTGGTAGGGAGGGGGCATTATCAAGAATTTGAGTCTAAGGGTAGAATGGGTACTTCAAAGATGCAAATGGTAAAAGGTAAGGACAGATGTGGTAAGGAGGTGTGGCTGTTACTCAGAAATTTTGGTGTGCAAGTTGTTGGTGACAGCTTGAAGTTCCCTTCGGTGGTTATGGACATTTTCCTTGATTTACGGAATGTGAAATATTTGCTGGTACCCCTCAAAAGTGAAGTGGAACAGTGTCTGGTAAGAATAGAGGTGGGCCAAAGACTGATGAAGCAAAGGGATCGACGACGTACTACAGGGGATGAGTTACTTGTTTGTGTTTATCTACAGCCAGTTTATGTTCCATCATCAAGTGGTGGAGTATGTCGTGGAATTTTAGCATTGAAAAGTCAGCATAGAGTTTAGTTGCGAAGGGTGTTTATGCTCATAAGAAGTATTTTGGCTACAAAAGTTGCAAACCAAGAAAGTTTCTCTTTTGCGTCAATGTTATGTTGAAGATCCTATAATCTTCTACTGCTACATCACCTTGTTGTAGTCTAGTTCTTTATCTCTTGGAAGTTTAGTTCTGTTATGTTTCATATTTCTTGAATAAGTAGATATTATATAAGGACCTTGTACCCTATGATTTTGGCATTATGAATGAAGAAGCTTATTTCTGTATAAGCTTATATACTATAGGCATATCTAATTGGATTGAAAAACTTTAGAGGGACTTTTTATTGGGTGGAATTGGTGGATTTTAAATTCCATTTAGTTAATTGGTCGAAGATTTTTTTTCAATGCTATCCGGTGGTTGGGGAGTAAGAAATTTGATTCAATTTAACTAAGCTCTCCTTGGAAAATGGTTATGGTGTTACGCTATGGAGGAGGAGGTTTTGTGGAGATTGTTGGTGGAGACTAAATACGATAGCATGAGGGGAGATTGATGTTCCAAGGAGATAGCATGGCCTGTCGAAGGAGTGGGAGCGTGGAAATATATAACGTGAGTGGGGAGTTTTCTTGAGTTTTGTTAGATTTAAGCTGGGAGATGGGTTCAAGATCAGATTTTAGCATGATTTGTAGTGTGCGGACCATCCTTTGAAGACATCTTTTCTGGACCTGTTTAGTATTGTGCGTTGTAAGGACACATGGATGGTAGATCATATGTAGTTCCATAAAGGAAATTTCTAGCGGAGTATATCTTTTACAGGACCAGTGCATATGATTGGGAGGTGGATTTGGTTTCTTCTTTCTTTGAGCTTTTGTATTCTATTAGGCTGAGGCAAGGCAGTGAGGATATAATTTGTTGGATCCCCTCGGGTTAAATTTACTTTACCCAGTTTTTCAATTCGAACTTCAATGTTTAAAAATTGGCAATATACCCCCCTAATGTTTCAAAAATTTTCAATTTAGTCCATCTGTTACTAATTTCCATCAAATTGGACAGAAATTAAAAAAAAAAAAAAAAAAAAGCATCAAGGGTAATTACGTAATTTTATAGATTTCCGTCCAATTTGACGGAAATTAGTAATGGAAGGTCTGAATTGAAAATTTTTTAAACATTAGGAGGGGTAAATTGCCAATTTTTAAACATTAGGGTTCGAATTGAAAAACCCCTGGAAGTTCAGGGGAGTAAAGTGAATTTAACCCGATCCCTTCCAAAAAGCGGAAGTTTGAAGTGAGGTCCTTTTATCGTGTGTTGTCCACTCCTGCTAGTTTTCCATTTTCCTTGAGGAGTATTTTGGATAGTCGAGGCTTCAAGATTGCCATTCTTTGTGTCTTGATTGCATCGGTAAAATCTTACTTTGGATAACTTGAGGAAGAGGAAGATCCTAGTGGTGGATTAGTGTCGTAGATGCAAAAAGAGTGAGGAGTTCATTGATCATCTTCTACTTCACTGTGAAATAGCAAGAGAGTTATGAAATATGCTTTTTAGTCTTTTTGGTGTTGAATGGGTTATACTTAGTTAGAAGGATAATAGAGTTGGCTGGTTGGAGAGGTCAGTTGGGATGCCATAACATTTTGGAAGTTGGCGGATGGTACTTTTGTGCTTAATGTGGTATATTTGGAGAGGAGAATGCAAGGAGCTTTGAAAATTGCGATATTTCGGTGGTAGAGCTAAAAATGTTATGTTCAAATCCCTTTATACACGGATCGCGACATATAATAGTTTGCATTTTTCTAATTTTTTTATTTTTGGACTTCTGTTCTTTCTTTTCTCTAATACGGGGTTTTTCTCTAATGAGATTGTATTCCTTATTAAAATAAAAATTTTACATGATTAAGTTTTTATAGCACATCTAGAGATTATTAGACTTCCTTTCTAAGTTGAGATTCATTAAAGATAAAAGGAGTATACTTTCCTTCATGTGTTTCCCCTAGAAATTTCACCATCTATATAAATGTGTAAAACATTACGATATATTTAAAATACATAATATATTGTCGTGTCCTGCTGTGTTTATTCCACCTGCTGAAGAATTGCTGTATCAGTATATCCATTTTATATCTATATTATCAGTAGCACCATATGCTTCATCTTCTGTACCATATATAGCAATGTTTCAAAAAGTTCTGCTTCAGACAAGATCCTGCAGGGGTTAGAACCTGAGCTGCTGCACTGTGTGGTGTCAGGTTCATTTAAATTTCTAAAATTAAAATCCTTAAAGTGGTATTAAGTTGTTTTCTTTCTGCATATGGCATATCAAGTAACTGATGAAAGTCTTTTGCTGGGAAATATTTTTGTTCAACCATCAGGTTGCAACAAGACTGCTAATTTAGTTTTAGTAAAGAGACATCATATTATTGCCTCTATTTTTTGAGATATTCTCTTGCATATTTCTCAGAGGGTTAATATAGATGTCTTTTGGTTATAACAGTTTTCTGTTTCTCTTGCCGTAGGATCATTTCGCATTGCAAACTAAGATGGTCCTTAATCTTAAATATATAGGTCAGTGCCCTCAAATTGGCCTCCTTTTTGTGTGTGTTTGTTTCCTTTTCTTGTTTTTTTCAAATGGGTCTTTTATTCGACATGGCTGTACAACCAATTAATCTTGCAGATCCTACATACATGATCCGGGCAATTCCAGGCAATGCTTCTGACAATGTCTACTGCACGCTTCTTGCTCAAAGTGCAGTTCACGGAGCAATGGCTGGGTATACAGGCTTCACAGTCGGGCCTGTCAATGGCAGACATGCTTATATTCCTTTCTATGTAAGTAATTCTGTGCCCTTATATAATCACGTTTAGTCAGAAGTAATGGATTTTTGCCATCTTGTTTGTTAAAAGCAACCAACTCATTTTGATCCAAATTCATGTTGTTGGTTACCAACACTCTATTTGAATCTAAAATTCTGAGGAAACGATTCCTTTAAACGGAAAAATCATAGAAGTAATGAACTCATTTAAGTGTTAAGATTTAATGAACTCATTTAAGTGTTAAGATTCTTATCTTTCCTGATCCTCTTAATCTCTCTGGAGGTGACCTTAGAGATAACCTTTCACGTACACAACCTATTTCCTTCAAATATGCAATAATGCCATTCCCAATAGATAGAGAAAGCAAAAGATAACCTAAAAGTATATTGTTTTGGCATAACCAGGACTTGGTGCTAAATCTTTTATCTGAATTTGTATCAACAGCGTGTCACGGAGAAGACGAATCAGGTCGTGATTACCGACAGGATGTGGGCAAGACTCCTTGCTTCGACCAACCAGCCAAGCTTTGGGACCACCCCCAAAGATGTAACTGAAGTGATGAAAGAGGAAGAGCCTCAGGCACCATTGTTGGACGGGGACAGTTGTAACGAAGACAAGTTATTTTGACCAAAGACATTCCTAGTATGTCATAGAAGGTGCTCAGCACACAGCACACTAGTTTGGTAAAACGTACTATTATTACAGTTAGTAGCTACTCTTAGTTGGATGCCTTCCCTCTAATATTGGTTTTACAGGAATTTGCATTCGATTAATGTTGTAACATTGAGAGGTTATATGTGGTTATTCTGGGAGCAAAATTTTCATTTCAAGTTCTATTCTGACACTTCTTCGAAAGGACTGCATTAAGATTAGGGTTAATATGGTGTAGTACTTTCACTATTTTTTATATATATAATAGGGAGGAATATAATAATGGTTGAAATTGTTTTGTTTTCCTTTATTACAAGAATCTCTCTTCGGATACTCCCTCTTAAACTATATATATAAGTCCGGCTTGAAATAAACTCTAACCGGTTATGGCACAAAGACTTTGAAACACATTAGTTTGTTGGGCTTCAGATTTTCTACACCCCGTTCGTGAAATGAAATGATAATTAACTTCAATGCATTTTAGTCCTTTCGTGAAATGGATTAGAAATAGTATGTAGTGTAACTTGATTATTGTAATAGTAAGATTCGAAAGGTGAGTCTCCTAAAAAATTACCATGTTAGTTCACTAGTGCCATGAGTTATGGCTCTGTACTCAGTTTCTGCGTTAGAGCATCAAGCATTTTATCTAAGAAAAATAGCATAATTTTTTTACTTTATTTATTACTTTTACGATACAAATTCCAATAGATTTTCTATTCAATTTTCTATTTCTTTAAATGATTTTTTACTATTTGTTTATTGGTTTTTTAAACCACCAAGAGAGGAGAGAGAAATGATTAAAAACATAATACATAAGCTCTAGTGCTGGCCTAAAAGTAACCAATAAGAAGACAAGTAGTTGGACATGATTTTTGCTTCATATTAGTTAAGTATAACACAATACGAAGGTTTTAGAGCATCTACCGAAGATGCTCTTAGATATATATAATTTTTTTATTTTTTTTCTAATAAGAAGATGCTCTTAGATTGTATTACCATGAGTAGTGATAATCATAACACCAATGTGAGTAAACAGTCACTCACGTCGGTGTATTTTATAATATTATTTTTTTAATATTACTGTTCATTTTTTAAAATAATATAATAATATTATAATACAATTACTCACGCTGGTGTTATGATTATCAGTACTCTATTACCATTGTCTATTATCTTACTTTTACATGTGATCAAATTACTGCCTAAGAACGTCCATTTGAAGGAGGACCATTTTTGGTGTAGCATAAGCATTTTCCATTTCCATGGCTCGTCTGCAAACTGAATTAGATAGTGCATCCTCAATTGTTCTAGGAATAGAAAATACTAGAAAGTTGGGAGGTTAAGCATGAAAAAGGAAGGGAACAATGAATTGAGGTGATACAAAGAATGAATGGGTATCTTTCTCTTTCTATAGAGTAATAATATCCAGTACGTTGAACAGGATTTAGGGATGACAAGGAAGATGATGGTTAAGGCATGGGAACCGATGATCGTGAGCACATGAGTAAACTTTGTAATGGAGGTGTAGAAAATGATGGCGAACACTGCGGATGAGAAGATGAAATAACATGAAGTGGGGATGGTAAGACACTCATAATAGGAAGGCAATAGATGAGGTAGATGACTCATCACACACGCGCGCACACACACACACACACACATACACACACACACACACACACACATATATATATATATATATATATAAAAGTCGAAACCCCTCTCAGAAGTGCCTTAAAATTGCGACATGTCACGTGAATCTAATTTTTTTTTTTTTTAAGGCATAATTTTTTAATCGATTTTTTAAGAGTGAACCGATTTTTTCCTGGTCATTAATTAGCGACATTAATTGCGTTAATTATATTTCAAGTGTTTTTCATATATAAATTATTCAATAAATTAAGTATTATTAATGTTTGAATCAAATAAAGAAACAAATAATATAAATCAAATTATTATGTATTAATACGTTTAGTCAATTTAATTTGTATATTAATATGTTTAGGATTCTCAAAAAGGGGAAAAAAAAAAAAAAAAGACGTCATATATATATATATAAAACCGGTTTTTTTCTTAAAAACCCGGTCATTAATTAGCGCCATTAATTGCATTAATTGTATTTCAATATATTAATTGCGTTAATTATATCTATATGACATCATTATTTGCGTTAATTATATTTTAATATAATCCATATGTCATTAATTAACGTCATTAATTGTGTTAACTATATTATAATCCATGTATTCTTCTTGCTATTTTTTTTTTCTTTATACAATTCATTTTAAATTATATATACTTACAAGAACAAAGATTTATTATTATTATTTTTTATTTAAAGATGTGAGATATATTTTTATACGTCTTTTTAACTATGAAAAATGATGTATTTAAATTTTAAAATTATATTATAATAAAGAATCCCGCGCATAACGTGGGTTATATATATATATAGGGAATCCATATCAGTCTCATTCATAGAAATCATTATGAGCATAAAGCTCTTACAAACAACCATAGCCAAAGCTACGAGGTTACAAGCGTCACAGATGACGTATTACATTCCAAACCCAAAACCAATCCACTAACTCATGACTAATCTAAATATTAAAAAACAGATCTATGCCAAACAGACTTAAATTAATGCATAAGTAGTGCTTATTCCTTAGAACTAAGGGTAGACAAATCCCTAACTGAAATACTTCCTCCTCGACCCGAAAGTCAAGAGTCAGGATAACGTTCACATCCACAACCCAAAGGTCTGGACCATAGCAAATAACTCAGTAGGCATTAGACATGCAGATCGAGAGGGGAAAGAGCCTTATTACAAGCAAAAAACAGGAAATAAAAGCGTACAGGGAAATAAAGGGATAAAAACAGAATAGAAAAAATCGGACAAACAATAAATGGAAACCAACAGAACAGGGAAAAAACCGAAGAATCACACTAAGCGGGAAACGGCAGCTGGAAGGAAGCCGATCACGTGCTGGCCGGAAACCGACGCAGAAGGTGGCATCGGAGCTCACCGCGAGGCACCCCTAAGTGGTTTGGGGTGGCCAAGGGTGGCTTCTGGCCACCTCTTCTATTTTTTTTTTAAAAAATTTAAATTAAATTAATAAAAAATTATTATGCTGACGTGGCAAAACAGTGCGTTTCAACCAAACTAATGGCAGTTAAAAAATTTTGACGGTTGGGATTTGCTTGACATTTTGATTGACCCAGGGAGTAAATTGTCGGGAAAAAAAAAACTTAGGGACAAAAAATTTTTGGCGTGTTTATCCAAGACGTTTTGATATAATTTCCCTAAAATTTATCCACCTTAATCAAGAAATCCTCAATTATTGCCCGTGGAACCTTCACTAACCTGTCAGCCAATTGGAGTGTCATCGATGTGGGCTTCAATTCCCCTAACCCCAACTGTAAGTAGATTGAGTAGGGCAAAAGATTTACACTTGCTCCAAGATCCAATAATGCCCTTTCAATACGACTGACTCCTATTATGCAAGAAATAGTAGGACACCTAGGGTCCTTGTACTTGATGGGCAACTTTCATTGCAGGATTAAGCTAACCTACTTGGTCAGGAATGCCTTCTTTGGGGCATTCGTCCTCCTCTTGACAGTTATGAAGTCTTTCAAGAACTTGGCATATGACAGCACTTGCTGGATGGTGTCCAAAAATGGGATATTGGTTTGGACTTGCTTGAACACCTCCAAAATATCCTCAAACTTCCTTCCTTTCTTAGGTGCTCATAACCTGTTAGGGTAAGGTTCTTTAGGCAAAAATGAGCTAGGAGGATTCTCAACAACAGGTGTGGCTTTGGATGGCTCAGCATCTCTCTTCTCCTTGTTGCCACTCTCTTACCCTTGTGGCACAGTAGGGTTCTCTTCTGGTAGAACCACTTGATTGTCAGCTTGTCTATCTAACCTCAGTGTGACAATCTATTGCACCTGTTCCTACCCGTGCGTAGGATTTGATGAACTTCCAACCCCAAACTGTCCCTTTGGGTTGGGCACGGGCAAACTAGGGAACTTTCCTTTCTCTCTTCCACCCAAGTGACTTACATGTTGACCCATCTGACTCTCCAGCTTGGCAATCACTTGGGTGTTTACCATTATTGCACTCCTCACTTCATTGATGGATTGGCAATCATCTTCATCAAATCCTTGAGAGTGTCTTTCAACGACTGTGAAACTGAGGTTGGCACTTGAGTGGGAGCTTGGTAAGCAAGTGATGGCGCTGAATGGGCCGAGCGACCATGATTCAGAACCGGTGGAAGAAATCTAGGAGGGTATTGATTTTGAGCATAATGGGGAGCTCCTCCCTGATTCACCGGTTGGTTCTGCTTCAACGGAAAATTAGGGTGGTTCTGCCACCCTGGATTGTATGTCTCAGAGTATGGTCCATTTGACTGCTTCCGATAGTCATTGAAAGCGTTCACTTGTTCCATAGGATACTCGGCAAAAGCCAGCATAGATGGACAATTCTGTGCTAAGTGCATAGGACTAGCATATATGGAACGGCTATCAACATTGAAAGTTTTGGCAACATTGATGGACTGACCCACAGTGAGAGCGTCAACCTTCTTGGTCTGGGCATCTATCTTCATCTTCAACTCAGTGTCTTCTTTTAACTCATAGATGCCTCATTTCTTGGGGATACGGGCTGATCTGTCCCGACAACTTGAAAAATCCCACTACTAGGAATTGTCAGAAAACTTATTCAATGCCTTGTATGCTTCATCACCCGTCAAACTTAGAAATGCTACCCCATTTATAGACTCGATCATGCTATGGTTGGATTGAGTCAATCCTTGGTATAAGAACTGAACGAGTCTCTACTTCTCATATCCATGAGGAGGGCACTTTATCAGCAGATCCTTAAATCCCTCCCAACTCTCAGAAAATCTCTCATCTTCCTCCTAAGTTAAAGAGTTGATCTCCTTATGGCTCTCATTCACTTTCGACATCGGGAGAAACTTGTTGTAAAACTTGCTCAACAAGATTTCCCAAGATGTAATGGATCCGGGCGTGTGGGAATCCAACCATGCCCAGGCTTTATCCTGTAGAGAGAAAGGGAAGAGTCTAAGGTGGATAGACTCTTCAGAAAAATTCTGAAATTTGAAAGTGGCACAGATGTCCTTGAATTTCTTTACATGACTGTAAGGATTTTCAAGTTCCAAGCCATGGAATGAGGGTAGGAGTTGGATGACATGTGGCTTCAGATCAAAATGGGTGGCATTGGTTGGTGGCAACACTATGCATGAAGGGCAGTTAGTCGCAACGGGTGCGAACAAATCCCTAAGGGATGTAGTGTAATCCACATTCCAAGCTCTAGCTTGGTTTACATTCTTAGCTCTCGCATCCTCATTCTCAACCCTAGGTTACTCCACATTTCGGTGTATGTTATCTTCCATCTCAACTGGTGCTCTCCAATTTCTCCTAAGGGTTCTATCAATGTTGGGATCTAAGGGTATCAACTCTAGATTCAAGGATCTCCGACCAAGCATACACCAAACAAAAACTCTAAAATAAACTAATTAACAAGAAACAAAATATTCACAAAATGAGAAAAAACAAAAACAGAAACAACTATTCACTAAATAAATGAAAAAGAAAGAAAAAAAAAATGAAAAACTTTCCTACTTAGCTGCAGCTGGTCTGCTGAAGCTGGTTGCAGAGTTGCTCTCGAGCGCAGGTGAGGTGTGATCGAGAGCAGATGCGCACGGGATGCTTGCTGCGATGGGCTTGAGTGCGCTCGAGCATACTAACAGGGACTAGGCTCCTCTGATATGCACACAAGAAAATAGCAACCAAACTTTTTTTTTTTTTTTTTATTAGATCAAAGCACAGAAACAAATAAAATAAAAATAAAATGAAACAACAAAAATAAAACAAAAATGCTAATTATAACTAGTAGAAAAACAAAATTAATTTAAACAAAAATCAATTTTTTCAAAAACAAACAACTCTCTAGCAACGGCGCTAAAAACTTGATGTGTAAATTTAAAATACTCGCAAGCACACGAGTCATGTGCAAGTGCGAGGTCGATCTACAGGGAATTGCGTTGCAAAAATCAATTTTTAATCTAAATCAATCCTATTTTAACCTAGTTCCGCAATTGTGTCTTCTTTGTCGTGCAAAATAAAATAAACTAAATTAAATGATGAAAAACAATTGATAGAAAAACACTAAGGTTTTCTGAATCCACCTCGCCAAATCAAACAACACATTCTTGTATTTTATACACATAACCGACAAACAAATTGGTCTTGTACATTGTTCAAAGTTCCGTAAAAATGCATATTAAATCATTCAATGAATCCAACCGTTAAACGAATCACAACGAATACCCAATTGAGATCAAATCATCCACTATATCCGTTTGATATACGAATTACAATGGATATATGTTCTCAATCGAATGATTCGATGTATCCATCGACGAAACACATCGAATATCCAACTTTTTATAAATAAGAGTCACAACATTCAATCAAATGAAATTTGAGTAAACATCGGAATTGTATAAATAAAATAACAAGAACGTGATTGTTTATCAATGGTGAAGCTTCATCTTCAACCTTAGTTGAAGGTTTTAGCCTCTCATGGTGACAAAACTCATGATAATGTGAATTGAAATTATAAAAAACATAAAACTTACAAAGAGAAATGTAGACAAAGCGTAAGAACGACAATAGGTCAAAAATGAGCTCTAAACGGAGCCTCCCAACGTAGGTTTACAATAAAAAAGTATGCTATAAATACTAAAAATCTAGGGCTTCAGCGCTGCCAGGTCAGCACGGGTGCGCTTGATAGCACACTAGGGCTCGAGCGCACTCCAAGTTCTCTGCGGTGCACAACTTAGGCACTACGTGTTTAGGTGAATGCAAGGTGCACTTGATCGTGGTCTCCATGCGCTCGAGCGCACTTCCAGAGATGCTCTTCTTCAATTTCTTTACAATTTTCACATAAAAGACTGCAGTTTTCTCTCATTGACCTGCAAAACACTAAAACACCAAAACTAACCAAAAACATCATAAAATAACAAAGCTAAAGGTTTAGCAAATACAAGTTAAGGGGCCCAAATATGCAATATTTGGCACTCATCACAAGTCAACCACGACCAATAGCCATGAAAAACTAATGAAAAAAATTCATCCCAAGAAGACATTAAGCTTTGATACCAACTTATGCAGGGTGGGCGTAGTGGGTTCGCAACAGCCAACAACAATGGAATCACAACTCTTCTTAAACCAAGATTCTATCAAGAAATTAACGCAAAAGGGATAGAAAATCACTCATAGAGTGTTTCATTGATAGATTAATCAAAATTCATAAAATCTATCTCTTACATATTAGGTATGTTGTATTTATAAGAATAAGCAAACTTGGAGCAAAAGTAAACCTAAGACTATTATGGAAATTTTTAGAATAATAAAGGAAAAATTACAATTAAATAAAATCATAATTTAAATAACATAAATAATAAAACAAAATATATTTGATAGCTTGATTATCTGAGTTGCTGGAATAAAATCTTCATTAATGTCCCCAATAGGGCAATCAAATATTTCCTTATTTGATTATTGCCTTCATTTCCGTCCATCTTTTTAATCTTTACTGTGTAGCCCGTTTTAACCTAGTAAACATCAGAATTAGCCAAAGCTTGTGAAACATGACTTTGTAGATCTTTGAATTATTTTTCCAATGCCACCAAGCTTGCTCAAATCCAATATCCAAAACTTGAGATATAACCTTCTTAGTAAAACTCGTCAAGTGCGAATTTAAACAAAATGGGTAAAACTAGCTTGCATCATTCTCAACGAGTTGGAGAGAATTCGTCCTTGAATTCTGATGATTCTTTACCCGATCCTTCGAATGACTAATCAATCCCTTCCATCCATTTCTCTTCAAAAGTAAAATAATGTAACATCCAGATATAAATAACACTCCCTTAATTAACACAAGAATGTGAGTATCATCTTGAAAATTCTTTACAACAAGTTGAGATAATGCAATCTTCACACATGCTCCACTTATTTTCTCCATTTCACATGCCATGAAGATCTCCCAAAAGGGATCAATGATCTCTTCTGTTTAATAAATTTTATTAAACAGAAGAGAAGTATTGTGGTATGCTTTTCCTTTTCCTTGTAATTTAGGAGATGTCTAACCTATATAAAGGTATCTAGTCTTTGTTATATGAGAATTCAATTTATACTATTAATTAAATTTAAGTGTTTCAAAGTTATTCCTATGTTTGCTTATGTGGGGCAATTAAAGACTTTTTATTCTCTATTTGTTATTTTCTCTCTTCCTGAATTCCCTTTTCAACCTTCAATTATTAGTTTCTGGTGCTATCATACGCTGTCAGGACAATCTTAATTCTCCCTGGCATCATTTTTTTTATTTTAAAATGTGAAATATATTTTTATATATCTTTTTTAATCTATAATGAAAGTATAATATTTACATATATTTTTATGTCTTTTTTTATTATCAGATGTGAAATATATTTTTATATGTATTTTTTTTTTAATAATAAAGATGCATTTAAATTTTAAAATTAAATTATCACGAAGAATCCCGCACAAAGCGCTGATTATAAGCTATGCATAATTTTTTAACAAATTTTTTAAAAGTGAACCGGTCACTAAATTAGCTTAAGAGCATTTAATTATATTTCAATATTTTTCCTTCTATGTGATTTCATTAAGTTTAAAAATATAATGTACAAAATTTATTTCTCATAATTTATTACTTTCCAAAACTATATAAAGACAACATTCAGAATTTAAAAACATACTACATTAATTAACTACACATAATCGGGCCATAAAAGTCATAAAAAAAAATAAAAAATAAAAAAAAAATAAAAAAAATAAAATGGCCTTATAGCCCTTTTTTTAAATGGCTATTTTTTTTTTCTTTATACTTTTCATTTTAAACCATGCATACCTATAGGAACAAATTTTTATTAAGAAAAAAAAAATTGTTTATTTTCCTCTGTATTTTTTTTTTTTTTTTTCAAATGTTCAAAATTATATGTGTTTGATTAGTATTGAAATATTATAGATGCCACACTAAAAATATTAAATATTCCTGCTAATTTTCTATATTATATCCATGTATTCTTCTTGCTATATTTTTTTAAAAAAATCGTAGTATAATATATATATATATATAGGATTTTTTAAAATTTTTCTAACAATATATAGGATTTGCTGCTAGGAAATTGGAAACGGATTACCAAAGTGCTAATATGTTTTTTTCAATAGATATCACAATAAAAATATTAAATATTCATACTAATTTTCTACATTATAATTCATGTATTCTTCTTGCTTTATATATATATACTTTTCATTTTAAATTATATATACTTATACGAACAAAGATTTAAACATGTTTTAATGTATATGAATTAAAATAAAATAATGGCTCTTATGTTTTATGGGATTTTTTGTTTTGTTTAGTCGATTTTACCTATTTTTCTTATTTGGTTAAAGATTAGGTGTTTGTATACTCTTAGAAAATCGTAGGAGGATAAGTAGACAATATAATATATCTTCATATGCTAATCTTTAAAATTGTAAGGCTCTACTTTTGGGGGAGTGTTTTTTTGTTTTTAATTTGAAAAAGTATTTTGAAGTGATATAAATGTGAAATTTTTTTCTATTTTTAAAATTTTTTGGTGTTTGAATTGTTTGTTAGTGTTTTTTTTTTTTTTTTTTTTTTTTAAGAAGAGAAAACGAACAAAAAAATAAATAAATATAAAAATAACAAGCGAAGCAGTAATCTTTTCTAATTAACTAGACAGTCATGTTTTGTGCATGAAGTGTTCCCAATGGTTCTCAACCTAAACAATATGTTTTTCGTTACTTCGATAAAAAATAATGCAAATGACATTCATAATTCTTTTTAGCATTACTCTCTAGACGTTCCAACTTTTAAAACTTTATTTTGTTTTGAACTTGACTTTATTCATTGTATTGTTTTTTGTTATTAAGTTGACAATTCAAAAGAAAAAGGAAGAGACATTTTAAAATCTTTAATTGTCAATTTAGTAGCATAAAAGGTTAATAAGATGTTTATTGGTTCAAATCTAATAACCCTTTGAAATATACAATGGTTGATGGCCCATCACTACTTGGTGCAGTATTTGGAAAATCCAAGCTTGAAACAAAGGGACTTTTGCGATAAATATTGCTTTTCCCCATTGCATTTGGCATAAGGGAGAAGAAGTATGACTAGAATCAGAATATATATTTTTATCTTTTTTATCCTCTTCATCTCCGTATTTCCTATGAATGGGGGTAAGTAGTTTCAGTTTAATTTGTTATGCTTATAATTAGCATTCGATATAGCCTTTAACTTCGAATCCGTTGAGCCAAAAGTAGTTTGTATCATTATTAGACATGTTATATAAAGTTTTTTTCTTCTTTTAATTATTGTTATAACATTAACTAAATGATTAAATCAACAATTTTCTATACGTTTAAATGTTTGGGATAAATAGTAATTTAACATGGTATAATAAGAGCAGTCATTCTAAGTTCGAACTTTGACTCTACAGATTACCCAATTTCAATTAAATATTTGAAGTATTAGGCCATGGTTAGAATACAAGTTAAATGATTAAATTAAATTTTTCTATCAACTTAAACTTTTGAGGCAATTGTTAATTTAATATGGTATCAAAGAAAAGTCTTAAGTTCGAATCATGTCTTCATAATTCACCTCTTCTTTTAAATAAATATTTCTCGTATTGGGTAGCACGTGTGATTTAAAAATCTTATGATTATTATTTCAACCCTTATCATTTTTAAATTTTCACTCATTGATATTTCACCATCAACGTCGAATATTTTGCAGCTCTAAACCTTTAGTAATTTCTAGGTGAATTTCACTCCAATGGTAGTAATGTTAAGAAAATTTTCTCTGAAAACTGTTATATAAAAAAATAACGTTATGTGTATCGATGTTTTGGAAATTATATATATAGACTTAACATGATTTTATAATTTACAATGTCACGTCAATAGCCACAAGAATATTGAGCAAATAACGATCTTTCTTTCTTTGTCAAATTGGCTTTAAAACTTTCTCATCTTGTAAAAGGTACTCAAGGTGAATCTCGTCGAATAAAGGGGAAATATCCATATTATGAAGTAAGCAAACGATTCAAGGGAAGTTGTCAGAAGAGGAAAAATAACGGGTTGGAAATAATCAGGTGTGAGGCTCTTTGCAAATTGGAGGGTGCCGAAGTGGGATTATGCATCAAACTTCAGTGTCATTGCTTCTACATGCAACTCCCAACATGCGACCTCTCACACCCTAGAGGCCAGTGGATCAAGGCTAGCCTAGAGATCTACAATGAGATTAAAATAGGGAAAAGGAGAGAGATAATGCACAATGAGTATTGTCTTACTAAAATAAATTGTGCACATGATTGAGTTATATGATTGCGAATGTATATTGCACTATTAAAAATAAATAAATAATTTTACTCTCCAGCAACAGTTACTTTCGAGCAGTATTGGAAGATGAGGATTGCTTCAATTTGGGAGCAACACCTAAGATGGTGTCGAGCATCATAAAGGCTACGTACTGTTTAGAGACCTAAAAAAGGCTTGAAAGACTAAAATATGCCTAAAATACCCGTAACCTAATATGCAGATGGTGGATAATAATTAACCACAATAACCGCACTTGATGCGATTAGTAATTACATAATATGAATATCGATACCTAAAAAAGATAACTACATTATATAGATACGAATATTATTAAAAATCGTATCTGCGCATATATACAACTCTAAAAAAGACAACTTTTCATGTCATTATGAGAGTTACGATTTACTTCAAACGCTACCCACCAGAAATATATATATATATATAACTGGATGAGGGTGTAAGAATTTGGGAGAAAATTATATAAACATAAACATAAAAAAAAAAACAAAAAAACAAAAAAACAAAAAAACAAAAAAAACTAACCTCAGGCCATTATTGTTTAAGCACTTGAATTGAATACTTGTTGAATATTTGCTAAATTCACAATCCTAGAACCCTCAATTCGCAATCCTAGAACCCTCACTTTGTTGGAGAGTGATAGATAGGGATTTTTGGCCTATATGTTTTTCACGTTAAAGATGTGATCAATGAATATCACAGGCTTGTCTTTTATATAGGCCAAGACTCCTATCCATTTATCTTACGTTGCTTCCTTCCATCAAGGGAGACAACACTTGGTGAAAATAAAACATATTTTCACCTTTAGTAGTTAACTGTACTTTAATTACCCAAAGTTTTTTGTTTAATAAAAACTATATATAATATACTATATACATATAATATATGTGACATGTGGGCCACCTCAAGTCTCCTGATGGAATATTAATTCTAATATTCTCCCACTTGGCTCACATGACACATTTTAAAATCGTTTGGGTAACTAAAACTGTATATGGCCAAATTGAAAACTACTAAAGCTTTAGTTTCGCTTTAAAGAGAGATACAATACACGAATCATGGCGGTTATGTTATTATATCAACATTTCCTTCCATGTATTACAATGTATGAATCTTTCAAAAATAAAATATGTTTATGGTATAATTCTTTATAAATAACTTCCAATAAGTTATTATGGGTATAACTGTATTGGAGCAAATACTTTATGTGCACAAAAATAAACATTGTTTTGACAATGAACGAGTACTCTAAATAACAAGAATTTAATCAAGCATAAAATAAGCTCACTAATCCCATGCTCTCTACATGTTTCGAAAATGTCTTTATTGAGAGCCCTTTCGTCATGGGATCTGCAATCATAGAAGTTGTACTTGTATGCTCTATAGATACTTCTTGTTGCTTAATTCTCTCTCTGACATCAAGATACTTTATGTCAATATGTTTGGTTCTACTCCCACTTTTGTTATTCTTATAAAAGAAAACTGCTGCCAAATTATCACAGTAAATTCGTAACGGCTTGGATATTGAATCCACAACTTGAAGCCCTGTGATAAAATTTCTTAACCATTTTGCCTGTGAAGTCCCTTCAAAGCATGCTATGAACTCTGCCTCCATGGTAGAGGATGCAATTATCGTCTGTTTGGTGCTCTTCCATGATATAGCACCTCCTACCAACATAAAGACATATCCTGAAGTGGACTTTCTAAAGTCTTTACAACTCTCAAAGTCTGAGTCTGAATATCCAACCACTTCTAGATAATCTACATTCTTATAAGTCAACATATGATTTTTCGTTCCTTGTAAATATCTCATAACCTTTTTAGCAGCCTTCCAGTGTTCCATTCCCGGATTACTTTGATATCTTCCTAACATTCCTACTGCATATGCAATGTTAGGTCTTAAACAAACTTGTGCATGCATTAAACTACTAACAGCAAATGCATAAGGAATGCTTTCCATTTCTTTCTTTTCCAAAACATTTTTCGAACATTGACTTAAATTGAATGTATCACCCTTCAATATGGGTGCCGCATTGGGTGTACACAGTGGCGGACCCACGTATGGGCCAGTGGTGGCCACGGCCCCCCCAAGGGAAATTACAAAAAAAAAAAAAATTTAAGCACAAGTTGAGGCTGTTTAGCTGCTGACCACTCATCCATCTAGCTACATACTAATATACGGCCCCCACAATTCCACATTTCCACAAAGAATTTTGTTTTTTAAAAAACTTTAGACACTTGTCTGGAGCACCGAGCACACGACCAGCTACAAAGGGGCCCCTCCAAGTATTAAAAAAAAAAACATTTATTGCTGGTCTGCAGTAGCCCCAAAAGCTATTAAAAAAAAAAAAAATTATTTTCCCTCTTTCTCAAGACTCACGCACTCGCCTCTCGGCTTCTGTTCTCTGAGTTCTTAGTTCTCTCCCTTTCTCTTTTCTGAAAGGCTGAATCTCCGTCGCTCTCCAGCCTCTTCTTCAGTGATGATAAATTGCATTTGTAACTTATAACAGTAAAGGTTTGAAGATCAGATATCAAGTGGGTTTTGCATCCTTTGTTCCCTTAAAAATTAGAATTGATTTAGGGTTAATTTTATGCATTAAATCTTGATTTGTTTTCTCTTGATGAAAGAAGAGTATCCAAAAATTGTTTATAATTTAAATGGGTGTCATACTGTTATGTCTTTTTAGGGCAGCAATGAAAGTCCGAAACTGATTATTGATTCAATCAGTCTGATTGGGATTTGGCCCATTTGGGGACTTGGATTTTTACCGACGACAGCTGCGAGCCTGCAACACTAAGGTATTCCATAATCCCAAGAATCTGGTTTCTATTTTGGAAGTGTTATATTGATGATATTCAGGTTGTTCAACTATTGTGTTATGACATTGTTTATCAATTAAGAGAATAATACATGTTAGTGTATTGATTTTTCCCCCTTAAGGCTTAATGGGTGTCATGTATGTTCAGGGCAGAAAATAGGTGGTCACTGGTCAGATTGACAAATTGGATTGGGTCCATTGGGAGATTGGATTTTTACCGGAAACACTGAGGTAGGTATCCCAAGAATCTGCTTAATTTTTTTTATTTTGATTCTTGAAAGTGTTATATTGCTGTTTAGCCTCTTTGGCTCTTTAGGCTTTGATTAACTTAAGAGAAAAAAAAAATGAATAATACAAGTTAGTGGTACCCATTAATCATTATAAATAGACATCAATTTGATGTATAACAATTAAACAATACGGCAAAAATTGTAGCATAATTGAAAGTCTGAAAACTTGAAACTGGGCGAAAATTGTTGTTGTGTTATTGTTTAGCCTTTTTAGGCTTTGATCAAATTAAGAGAATAATAATACATGTTAGTGGTACTAGCCATCATAAATAGTTGCATTTGTTCTATTATCGGTAATGTATATTGGAAATTTGATCGTCTATCTTACGGGGTTGTGATTTAACTTGAAAATTTTAGGTTCATGCATCATGTCAAAGTTTAAAACTATTGATTCATTCTTTAAAATGAAAGAAGCCGACATTTCGAAAAGTAATACGCCGTTGGATCTTAATGCCGAAACTTCAAATCCCGATGAGTGTCATCTTAAATCTTCAAGGGTTGAAGATGAAGAACATCCTTGCGGAGAATCTCTAATTGCGGAGACACAAGAGGCTCATTTTAAATTATCCACACTTAATGTTGATGAAGTTGATGCTTCTTTTATAGAACGAGATCCTGGATTACGTCCTCCGATCTGGGACTATCCAGTCAATCAATGGGATGAAATAAGGCGGGCTTATTTGCAACATGGTCCATATCAACCTATTCTTCGAAAGGAACAATATCCACTTTCTGGACCAGAAAAGCACCCTCGTCACTTTCAAGCTTCTTGGTTCACACAATTTTCAACTTGGCTTGAGTATTCTCGTTCTACGGATGCTGCATATTGCCTACCATGCTATCTTTTTTCTATGAAAGCACTTGGACGTCCTGGATGGGATGTATTTACTATAAATGGGTTTAGAAGTTGGAAAAAAGTTCATGATGGAAAAAATTGTGCCTTCTTGACTCATATTGGGGAGGATCCTTGTTCACCTCATAATAATGTTGTGAAATATTGTGAGGATTTGAGAAATCAAGCACAGCATATTGATAAAGTATTGAATGCACAAAGTACCGAACAAATTCTAAATAATCGACTTCGTGTGAAAACTTCTATTGATGTTGCTCGGTGGCTTACATTTCTAGGATGTCCTTTGAGAGGTCATGATGAGACTCCTGCTTCAAAAAATCGAGGTAATTTTCTTGAGATGATTCAAATTTTGGCTTCATATAATGAGAAAGTTGCAAGTGTTGTTTTGGAAAATGCTCCACAATTTGCAAAGTATACTTCACATACAATTCAAAAGGAGATTTTGCATGTCATTGCAAGTAAAGTGCGAAATAAAATTCGTGAAGATATTGGAGACTCTAAATTTTGCATTATTGTTGATGAAGCACGAGATGAGTCTAAGAGAGAGCAAATGGCTATTGTTTTGAGATTTGTTGATAAAGATGGTTTTATACAAGAACGTTTCTTTAATATAGTTCATGTTAAAGACACATCGGCATTGACTCTAAAGAATGGAATATCTGATGTTCTCTCTCATTATTGCCTTGATATTCAAAATATTCGTGGACAAGGATATGATGGTGCTAGTAACATGCGTGGTGAATGGAAAGGATTGCAAGCATTATTTCTTAATGATTGTCCTTGTGCATACTATATTCATTGTTTTGCTCATCGATTACAATTAGCATTAGTTGCTGCATCTAGAGAGGTGGATTATGTTCATGTGTTCTTCACAAATTTGAATTTTATTATCAATGTGGCCAGTGCTTCATGTAAACGTCATGATCTACTACAAGTTGTTCATGCAACACATATTGCACATATGCAAGCTATTGGTGAGCTTGAAACTAGAAAATGGGCTAACCAAATTGGCACTTTGAAACGAACTGGTGATTCTCGTTGGGGTTCTCATTTTAATTCTATTTGTAGCATTATAAGGATGTTTGATGCTACTTGTATAGTGCTTGAAGATGTTCAAAGAGAATGAGGTACTTACTCTCAACGAGGAGATGCTAAGGCTGCTTATAAAATGCTTACATCCTTCGAGTTTATATTTATTTTACATTTAATGAAGGAACTCATGGGCATTACTGATGTTCTTTGTCAAGTGTTGCAGCAAAAATCTCTAGACATTTTGAATGCTATTCATTCAATTTCTATTGCGAAAAAACTTATCCAAAAGTTGAGAGATGATGGTTGGGATAATTTACTTGAGAACATTGTCTGTTTCTGCAAGAAATCTGAAATTGACATTCCGGATTTGAGTGCTCGTTATATTGAAGGTCGAGGTCGTAATCAAAAGGATCACATTACAGTGGAGCATCATTATCATTTTGACATATTCAATACTGCCATCGACTTTCAATTGCAAGAGCTTGATAGTAGGTTTAGTGAAAAGGTGATGGAACTTTTGATACTTAGCTCTGCTTTGGATCCAAAAGATGCTTATAAATCTTTCAAAATTGACGATATATGTATCCTTGCGGAGAAGTATTATCCTCTTGATTTTTCTGAGTTGGAGAAAATTAATTTGAGATATCTGTTGAGGTATTTTGAATTTGATGCCCGCATCGATCCAACATTACAAAATTTGTCTTCTATTGCAGAATTATGCCAAGGATTGGCAAAGACAAAAAAATCAAAGACATACTATCTTATTGATAGATTGATTCGTCTTATTTTGACTCTGCCAGTATCTATAGCAACTACCGAACGAGCATTTTCAGCAATGAAAATTGTTAAAACACGACTACGCAACAAAATGGAGGATGATTTTCTTGCAAATAGTTTAGTTATTTATATTGAAAGGGAAATTGCTGAGAGTTTCAATTTAGATTCGATACTTGATGATTTTGTACTTCTAAAAGACCGTAAAGTGCAGTTCTAGACACTTTTTTGTATTTCTATCTTTTTGATATAGTGCTAACATGTTATATTTCTAATATATCAATTTGAGCACATATTTATGAACTTTTATAGATTTTTTTTTGTGATGCATATACTATGTGAATTACCAATTTTTCAATGTGAACAAAATTTTTAGGACGCAAAAAAAAAAAAAAAAATTTAGGATGTGAAATTTTTTTTTACGGCCCCTACATTCTTAAACATCTGGCTCCGCCACTGGGTGTACTTTCATGCATTCTGAATTGTTCCAAAACTCTTTCAATATAGGCTTTATGAGACAGACCTAACATCTTTTGAGACCTGTCTCTATGAATCTCAATGCCTAAGACATAAGAAGCTTCACCTAAATCCTTCATTTAAAAGTTCTGGGAAAGAAATTGTTTAGTGTCATGCAGTAGACCCAAATCATTAGTTGCAAGTAAGATATCATCAACATATAGGACTAAGAAAACAAATTTACTCCCACTAAATTTTTGTTATATGCAATTATCCACAATGTTCTCCGCAAATCCACATGAAGTAATAACATTGTGAAATTTTAAATACCATTGACGAGATGCTTGTTTTAGTCCATATATAGATTTCTTTAACCTACAGACTAATTGATCACCTTTATCAAAACAAAACCCTTCAGGTTGTTTCATGTACACCTCTTCTTCAAGACTCCCATTAAGGAAAGCCGTTTTCACATCCATCTAATGTAGCTCTAAATCAAAATGAGCTACTAATGCCATGATTATTCTAAAGGAATCCTTTTTAGAAACTGGAGAGAAAGTATCATGGTAATCAATATCTTCTTTGTGTGAATCCCTTAGCTACAAGTCTAGCCTTATATCGATCAATTTTACCATTTTATTCTTCCTTGGTTTTATAAACCCATTTACAACCAATGGCTTTAACTTTTTTAGGTAACTCGACAATTTCCAAAACTTGATTTTTAGCCATAGATTCTATTTCTTCTATCATGGCATTATACCAAAATTTTGAGTTTTCATCACTCATGGCATGTGAAAATGAAATTGGGTCATCCATAGGTCCGACACCAAAGTCAGATTCTAATAGGTATACATAATAATCACCAGAAATGCTTGGCCTCCTTACTCTTGAGGATCTTCTTAATTCTACAGTGTCATCCACATTATGTAGATATTGACTTACAGACTCCACATTGATATGTTCCTCTTGAGGTGGTGGTAGTTCTTGAAGGATATCTTGTTGATTTTCTTGAAAAACAGTCAACTTATTTTGATTCACGGATGTTGTATCTAAATTCTGTGTTTCCTCCCACTCTATCTTTTGAGGAACATTACTCCCACTAATGTCAAGAGCCTCAATAAATTTTGCATTTCTAGCTTCAACAATTCTAGGTGTATGTGAGGGACAATAAAATCTATAACCCTTAAAGTTTTCTGCATAGCCAATGAAATATCCACTGACTGTTCTCGGATCCAATTTCTTTAATTGTAGATAGTAAACCCTAACCTCAACTAGACAACCCCATATATGAAAATGTCTTAAACTAGGTTTCCATCCTTTCCATAACTCAAATGGTGTTTTGGGAACAACCTTAGATGGAACTCTATTTAAGATATATACAGAAGTTTTTAAGGTCTCACTCCACAAAAGTAAAGGAAGATCACTATTGCTAAGCATACTTCTTACCATATCCATAAGGGTACGGTTTCGCCTTTCAGCAACACCATTTTGGTAAGGTGAACCCAGCATTGTAAATTGAGCAATAATCTCTTCTTCTTTGAGAAAGTTGGCAAATGGACCCGGTCTTTGCCTTGACTCTGTGTATCTACCATAATATTCTCCACCCCTATCAAATCTTACGATCTTAATTTTCTTTTCTAATTGCCTCTCTACTTCCCTTTTATATGTTTTGAAAGCATCTAGTGCTTCAGACTTATTAAAGAGGTAAAGATACATAAATCGTGAATAGTCTTCAATAAATGAGATAAAGTATCTCTGACCATTCAAACATGGGGTACTAAATGGTCCACAGATGTCAATGTGTATAATTCAAGTATTTCTTCACTCCTCTTAGTACCTTTACTGGTCTTGTTGGTTTGCTTTCCTTTTATGTAATCCACACAAGTACCAAAATCTGAAAAATCTAGAGCCTAAAGGACTCCATCATTTATTAGTCTTTTGATTCTCTCTACAGAGATATGTCCCAATCTCTTATGCCATAACATAGAGGATGACTCATCAATAATGTTGCATTTTAAGAGACTTTGTTCATAAATGGGATCTAAATTTAATTTATATAAATCATTGACTAAGATTCCTGAGCCAACATCTGTAGAGTTTTTAAACAAATAGACATTTGACCCAATAAAATTAGATTCAAACCCCAAAGGTACTAGTTTAGATATAGAAATTAAATTTTTTGAAAATGAAGGAACATAAAAGGTGTTTACAAGGTCTAAAATATCCATTTTCTAAAACAAGTCTAAAGGTTCCTACAGCCTTGATATGCGAATGCATCCCATTTCTTGAATAGATGCCTTGTCCACTTCCCATCGGTTTCCTTAGGCTGAGAAATCCCTGCATGATATTGACAACGTGAATTGTAGTACCCGAATCAATCCATCATGTATTATGATGAGTATCTATGAAGTTAGATTCATAACACACAAGAGAATCGAGATTACCTTTTTTCTCGAGCCATTTTTTGTACTTTAGGCAATCCTTCTTTTTGTGCCCCTTTTTATTACAGAAGAAACATGTATCTTTATTTCCATAAGGCTTGAATGATGCTTGTTCATCCTTCTTCCATTTAATTTCAGCACCTTTGCCCTTTTTATGAGTCATAAAATGTGCACTCTCCAATTTTCATGTGTCAACCTCTCATCTTCTTGTACACGCATTGTTAAAAGTTCATTAATGGACCACTTTTCCTTATGTGTGTTGTAAGAAATCTTAAATGGTCCATATTCAGCAGGGAGAGAATTGAGTATGAAATGGACAAGGAATGACTCTGAAATCTCAATTTCTAAGGACTTAAGTTGTGCAGCAATGTCCCTCATCTCAGTTATGTGCTCACGCACACTCCTAAATTTGTCATGTTTCATAATTGACAACTTGTTCATTAGAGTGCTAGCTAATGCCTTATCAGAACTGACAAATTGTTCTTCAATGGCCTTTAAGTAGTCCTTTACCTTATCACATGGAGGAATTGAACCTCTAATGCTCTTACTAATATGTGACTTAATGAGCATTAGACTTAATCGGTTTGACCGCTTCCACTTTTCATATGTAGTTTTTTCTACTAACGAACTTGTTTCAGTGGGCACGAGTGGTTCCTCCACACGCAATGCAAAGTCTAGGTCTGTGCACCCTAATGTCAAGAGAATTTTGTCTTTCCAGTCCGAAAAATTATCTCCGTTTAAGAATGGAATATGAGAAGATTCATTATTTAAAACAGAAGAAACAATAGCTGCAATAACCAAGAATAGGCATTAACACTTTGAAATAAACACAAATTATAGTATGAATCAACCAATGTCAAATTCATAAACAAATCAAAATCTCTCTGTGGGTAAAGATCGCATTATGCATAAGATTTGTTTGTATATCTTCATAATAAGACTAGTAAATTCTATAAATGCTTAAGAAAAATAGATCTTGCACCTGTGGGTATTAGGTATCCAATTTTTCTAATATCTTTTTTTACTATCTTATTCTAATTAAGTCATATAAAATGATCACTTCCTTGTAGGGCCAAGTAATCACTATGACAACTTAATTGCAATATGAAATGCCATTATAAAATTTTACATAATTGTGTTTTAAGATGCTATGGCTATTCTAAATGCACAATAAAAGGCATTTTCCATCATTAAATCTGTAATTTCATAATGGCATAACACTGTATATATAAATAACTAAATGTATATCAAACCAAAACGACACATTGCCTTGATGGTAAAGCTGGCTTGCAGAATCTCGGGTTGTGGGGTTTGAATCCCACAAGCAACTCCTCCATTAAAGCAGGTTTTTTTTTTTTTTTTTTTGTAATGGCGCATGTGCTGGACGCGCCCAACACATGAGTGGGCCTGCATTCGGGTAGGGAACTTCATCCGGGTCTGAAAAACGGATCTGGGTCGGGTCTCGCCCTAAACAGGTCTAAAAACGGGTTTTCTCATTTTTTATCAAATTTTCACACTAAAACCCGATTTTATAACATGGTTTTGGTTCAGAATCATCAAGACTACTAATTTATGGGTTTGAAACATATGGGAATTCAAAAACAATGAAAAGAAATCATCATTTTAAAGAAAAATGGCATGGCCAAAAATCTTAATCTTCTTTTTTTTTTTTAATGATTCCAAAATTGTAAAAATGGAGTATTTTGCACAATAAAAAACAACAAGATTAATCTTCTAAAACCACAAAAGCATCATAAACATTAAATTTTAATGATCCGGCCAAACCATGAAACCATACCCATTATGAAACTTGAAACACAAAACAAAAATCTCACAACAACCGTAGTCCTAATACAAACATTCAATCATTCTACTAAAATTCAATAGATTGATACTAAACAACATGGCACAGAAGTAGGCTCTGATACCGCTAATGTAAGAATTTGGGAGAAAATTATATAAACATAAAAAATAAAATAAAAAATAAAAAATAAAAAAATACTAACCTCTAGCCATTGTTGTTTAAGCACTTGAATTGAATACTTGTTGAACGTTTGCTGAATTCACAATCCTAGAACCCTCAATTCACAATCCTAGAACCCTCACTTTGTTGGAGAGTGATAGATAAAGATTTTTGGCCTATATGTTTTTCACGTTAAAGATTTGATCAATGAATATCACAGGCTTGTCTTTTATATAGGCCAAGACCCCTATCCATTTATCTTACGTTGCTTCCTTCCATCAAGGGAGACAACACTTGGTGAAAATAAAACACATTTTCACCTTTAGTAGTTAACTGTACTTTAATTACCCAAAGTTTTTTTGTTTAATAAAAACTATATATATATATATAATATACTATATACATATAATATATGTGACATGTGGGCCACCTTAAGTCTCCTGGTAGAAGATTAATTCTAGTAGAAGGTCCATGCATCATATTGCTTTAGGGCTTATTTAGTTTTCTAAAATGTAAATGAAAACTAGTGAGCAAAATATTGGTTATTATGTGAATGTTGTTTTTGTATTTTTAGAAGTGTTTTGTATTTGAATTGCTTGTTAGTGTTTTTATTTTGAGAAGAGAAAACGAACAATAAAAAAGAAAAAAAAATAATAACAAGTGGAGCAGTAATCTATTTTAACTACACAGTTGCGTTGTGCGCATGAAGTGTTCCCAATGGCAATGGCTCGCAACCTAAGCAGTATGATTTTTGTTACTTCGACAAAAACAAAAACAAAAAAAAAAGGGAAATGGCATTCGTAATTCTTTCTAGCATTACCCTCTAGATGACATTCTAGCTTTTTAAAAACTTTATTTGTTTTGAACTTGATTTTATTCAATGTATTGTTCTTTGTTATGTTCAACTTCAGTAATTTCAGAACTCTCTCTTGTGTCCCTCTTGAATCCCTCCAAGAATGATGTGGCTATTAAAATTACAATTTAATCATTTTAAGGGTATTTTTGTCTTATTGAAATTTCTATACAGGTAATTTCATCATTTTGTTAAAATTGGGAGCACATTGTTATTGTTTTGATAGTTTGTGGAGGTAAATTGTCATAATTGATAATTTGAGGGGTAGATCATCATTAGGGTGGTAGTTTGAGGGGGTTAAGTGGACTTTACCCAACTTTTTAAATAATAACCCGGCTTTTTTACTCATAATTTTAATACTTGAACCATTCAAAGAGTGCGTGAGATTGAACCGATTTTTAATAATTTCCTGTACTATTTTTGTATGAATTAAATGTCTTAATGCCTTATGATTTCTCTCCTTATTAACACACGATTTTTCCTTTTATTATTTCCATTTAGAGAGTGTGTGAGATGGATCGGGATCCCCGGCAATACTGCCAAAATTGCCCATCAAGTTTTCTTCAAATCCTAGCCATCCAATGCTATCCAACTGCCATTAGCTTGACATGTGTCCCACTCAAGATAAATAATAAAATATTATTTATTTTTTAAAAAGCAAATATAAAATAAAAATATTCAAATATTCAAATTAAAAAAAATAAAACACTGGGCAATGAGGTG
>NC_081548.1:13905766-13913020 GCF_901000735.1 Corylus avellana | reverse complement strand
GGCTTCGGCCACCCCAGGGGGCCAGTTGGGGGTGGCTTTGGCCACCCCCAACCGGCCCCTGGGGGTGGTTCCAGCCACCCCGAGGGCTCAGCTTGGGTGGCAATGGATGGCCAGCCACCCCAGTGTTTTATTTTTTTTTTAATTTTAATATTTTTATTTTTTACTTTACATTTTCTTTTTAAAAAATAAATAATATTTTATTATTTATCTTTAGTGGGACACGTGTCGGGCTGGTGGCTGTTGGATAGCATTGGATGGCTAGGATTTGAAGAAAACTTGATGGGCAATTTTGGCAGTATTGCCAGGGATCGGGATCCGTGTGAGATTGAGCCGGTTTTTAATAATTTCTTTTTCTATTTTTGTTAATAAATTAAGTGTCTTAATGCCTTATGATCTCTCTCTTTATTAACACACGATTTTTCCTTTTATTATTTTTAATGAACAAGTGTCTTAATGCCTTCTAATCTCTCTTTATTAACTCACGTTTTTCTCTCTCACTATAAATTAAAGCACCTCTCTCTCTCTCTATCATCCTATATGAGAATGAGATTTCATTAAACGTTTAGGTTTCTCAATTAAGCATTTGTAGTTGTAGGAAGATTTATAATATATCTTAATGTGAGATATATTATTATATATATATATTCATCATCGCCGGCCGATGAAAATTCCGATTTCGCAGAAACTAGTGGGGACAATGGGAAGGTGCAGCCTTTGAGGTGGTGCTACCCGTTGTCCGTCAAGGCCATTAGGGAGAAATTGGATTTTCGCCGGAGGGGGGCGTTGACAGGATCGACAAGTGCCTTTATTTTTGAGTTTCCCTCATAGTTTTCTCTCTGGGATATTGTATATTCCAAGTGAGAAGGAATAGTTTTCCACGCCAGTCCTGGCGGTGGAAGGAACAAGGAAGATGAATCACGAACAGAAAATGGCAGAGGATCTGTCTCGCATGTGGGCCAATCTATCTCTGTCAGGAGTGGAGGAGGCAGAGTTGGAGATTCAGAATCACGTATGGGAGGTAGGTGCTCAACGGGGGAGGACGTGCGTGGTTGGAAAACTTATCTCCGATCACCTAGTTAGCAAAGAACTAATCTGCTCTACTCTAATGAGAGGATGGAAGCCATCTGGAACACCATCTTTTAAGGTATTGGGAGACAATCTCTTTTTGGTAGAATTTGTGACGGATAGGGACAAAAATCGGGTGTTGGAGGGGAGACCATGGGTCTTTGAAGGGAATCTATTTGCTGTAGAGGAATATGATGGCCTAACCTCTCCAGCTAATTACAGTTTTGATAAAGCATCTTTCTGGGTTAGAATGATTAATCTTCCCCTGGCTTGTATGAGCCTGGCAGTGGGCCAACAGATTGGATCCTCACTGGGACAGGTGGAGGAGGTGGACGTGGATGAGGGAGGCATGGGCTGGGGGGCATTTTTACGAGTCAAAGTCACCATTGATCTCCAAAAACCCCTAGTGAGAGGAAGAATGTTGAAAATCAATGGTTCTTCAACGTTGGTTGGCTTTCAATATGAAAGACTACCAAAGTTTTGTAGCCGATGTGGAGTACTCAAACATGGATTGACTGGGTGTGCAGCACCGTCGGGTTCAAGGAAGCAAAACGCTCCTGTTGAATACAAGGCCTGGCTTCGCGCCCCATCACCGAAGCGAGTCTTTGGTGGCAGATTCGGTCACAAGGGGGACCAACGTGAACAATCAAAGCGAGATTATTCAAAAGACTATGGAAGATCGGGACATAGTACGGGCACCTCCCCCAAGTAGCGCCGCCCGTCACCAGAGGGACAGGACTGGGAGGGAGCGACTTCCGGTGGGGCGGAGAAGGGGTCCGAATCTCCATTTGGGAGTGATTTAAGGAGCAATAAATGTTTTTCAAATGAGAAATCACCAGTTACTAAAAATCCTGGCGGAGATAATGGGGGATCTTCTCCATTTGGCCAGCGGGGAAACAATATCTCCGAGAAAGATGCAGGAATTAATGTCAATGATCGAGCGAATTTTAATGGAGATTATATACCTCGACCAAGAGAGAATCCCGGGCACAATTATGAAGGAATCAAATCTGGCCATCAACCTCATGGCCCCCAAAATCAAAAGGAGACAGACTCCGGTTTTAGCATGGATCACGTGCAGGCTTCTATGCATGGAAATAATATTGGCACTCAACTTGGGGAGGAAGCACGTCAAACAGAAAAGCACGTGAGGGGAATTGGCCAACAAGGTGAGGGGTCTTTTCTTACTTTAGCTGAGGTGGAACATTGCATAACCAATGAAAGACGAAGAGCCAGCGATCCTACGTGGACTCGGGAAACCAAGATGGGGGAGGGAGTGATTTGCCATGGGGAAATTGATGGTGCCAATGGGAAGCGAAAAATAAGAGATTTCTCGGGTGGAGGAAAAGATATGGCAAAAAAAGGGAGGACTCTGGGGGGGAAGAGCAGCAAGCACAGTGGAGGGTATCCAAAAGATAACAAAACTGGTTCGGGAGTGGCGGTGGCTGGGCAACAGCCCCGCCTACCGCAATGAGCATCTTGAGTTGGAACTGCCGAGGGCTTGGGAACCCTCGGACAATTTCAGAGATTCACCGGATGGTGAAGGATAAGAAACCCACAATAGTCTTCTTAATGGAGACTAAACTACGCGCTGACCGTTTGGAATGGGTGAGAGTCAAATTGGGATTTGACTATATGTTTGGGGTGGATTGTAAAGGTAGAAGTGGAGGACTGGCATTGTTTTGGTTGGCTGATATGGGCATCGAAATTCAGAATTACAGCCGACGACACATTAACGCAATAGTTCGTCCCTCTTTAGAGGATTCGCCATGGAAGTTAACTGGATTTTATGGGCACCCGTGTCCTAGCAAGCGTGGGGAATCATGGAGTTTGCTGCGGTACATTGCTAGGTTGGAACCGGGCCCATGGATGTGCATAGGTGATTTCAACGAGATTTTATGTCTCGATGAAAAATATGGTGGCAGTGGACGGTCAAGAAGCCTTATGGAAGCTTTCCAACAGACATTGGTGGATTGTGAACTCTCGGATTTGGGGTATAGGGGTCCTAAATATACATGGAGTAACTGTCGAGAGGGCGAGGATTTTATGAAGGAACGTCTGGACAGGGCGGTAGCTAACCCAGCATGGTGCGAGAGCTTTCATGGCGCAGAAGTAGAAACTGGGGCTGCAGTTTGGTCTGACCATTTTCCTCTCCTATTGACGTTGCATACCTCTGGGGGAAGATGTAGAAGCAGGAGAAATTTCAAATACGAGGCGGGATGGGCACTTGATGGCAATTGCCGAACTCTGATCCAATCGAATTGGAGGTTGCGGTCTAGTAGTCAACTTGGGCCAATTGATAATCCTTGGGCTGTTTTACATACGAACATGCAGTGCTGTAAAAAAGCGTTGCTAACGTGGAGAGCAGCTGAGGAGGGCTTGACGGAGAAAATTATAAGAGCACAGTATAAGGAAGTAGCAGTGAGGCAGGGGGAGGATCGAGCACCAGTCCCGGAACAGGCTGAAAACACAAAAAATAATCTGAGAAGGTTATTGGAAGAAGATGACTTAAAGTGGCGTCAAAGAGCGAAAGTTAATTGGCTGTCTTTTGGTGACAAAAATTCTAAGTATTTTCATGCCTGTGCTAATTACAGAAGGAAAATTAATAAAATCTCCTCAATTGTCGATGAAAGAGGAGAAAAATGGGAGACCCAAGATTTGATGGGAGAGGCTTTTGCCAATTATTTTGACAACCTTTTCACGACTACTGGAGGGGGAGAAGTGGCTAATTTCCTGGAGGGTTTAGAGCAAAAGGTGTCAACAGATATGAATGAGGCTCTGGGAAAGGAGTTTCTTGAAATTGAAATTAAGGAGGCCTTATTCCAAATGGGTCCTCTCAAAGCCCCAGGCCCCGATGGGTACAATGCTGGCTTTTTCCAAACTCATTGGGATATCGTTGGACCCGAGGTTTGTCAAGCTATTCTTTATTCTCTTAATAATGCTATCATTGATAGAGAGTTAAATTCTACTCTTATAGCACTTATCCCCAAAAATATAAACCCCTCTCGTGTTTCGGATTTTCGCCCCATTAGCCTTTGCAATGTGTTATATAAGATTATTTCAAAGGTCCTTGCAAACAGGCTTAAAATGTTTTTACCAGATATTATCTCCCAAAACCAAAGTGCATTTATAAAAGGGCGGTTAATTTCTGACAATATTTTAGTTGCTTACTAAACCCTTCATACAATGCACTCTAGGTTGGGGGGAAAAAAGGGTTATATGGCGGTCAAAATTGATATGAGCAAGGCTTATGACCGGATAGAATGGGGTTTTTTGGAGGCGGTGATGTGCAAGATGGGGTTTGCACCAAATTGGATTCGATTGATTATGGCGTGCGTAACATCGACAAATTTTGAGGTGTTGGTTAATGGAGTTCCTACGAGGCAGATTGTCCCCACTAGAGGGCTTCGGCAAGGAGACCCCCTGTCCCCGTATCTATTTCAACTTTGTGCAGAGGCGTTGAGCTCCCGCCTTAATAAGGCGGAAAGGGAAGGCGTGTTGACCGGGGTTCCCACTTCTAAGCGGGGTCCCCGCATCAACCATTTATTTTTCGCTGATGATTGTTTGCTTTTTTGTAGAGCTGATTTGGCACATTGGGAGAAACTGTCTACCATTCTACGAATGTATGAAGAAGTTTCAGGGCAAAAACTGAATGCCTCCAAGACAGCCATTTATTTTAGTCGAAATGTTTCCTTAACCCATAGACAGCAAATCACCTCAGCTTCAGGAGTCTCTATCTCGCAGAACTACGAGACCTATCTGGGGCTTCCGGCTTTGGTAGGGAAGTCAAGAACCAAAGCTTTCAAAGGGATTATTGACAAAATCTGGAAGAAACTTCAAGACTGGAAGTTAAAATTACTTTCACAAGCCGGTAGGGAGATATTGCTCAAAGCAGTCGTTCAAGCTATACCGACGTACTGTATGAGTGTTTTCAAGCTTCCTAAGGCCCTATGTGCTAAAATTAATTCCCTCATGCAGCAATTTTGGTGGGGTGAGTCAAAAATCCCATGGGTGAGTTGGAAAAAATTGGGCATGTCCAAAGAGCGAGGGGGCTTGGGGTTCCGAGACTTTATTTGTTTCAATACGGCCCTTCTTGCGAAACAATGCTGGCGACTTTGGCATAATCCGGACAGTTTGGTAGCTACCAATTTGCAGGCAAAGTACTATGCTAGTGGTTCCATTCTTGATGCCAAATTGGGTTCTAAACCCTCTTTTGCATGGAGGAGTATATTGGGGGCGTGTGATCTACTCAAGGAGGGTTTGTATAGGCGGATTGGCAATGGAGAGACTACTCGGATTTGGGGTGATAAATGGATCCCCGTCTCGTCCACTTTCTCTATTCAAACACCACCAAGTGTACTGGATGCAAACTCGATGGTGAGTGATCTTATTGATAAGGACATTCAAGGATGGAAGACGGATTTGCTGAAGGTCCTTTTTAATCCGGTTGAAGTTGACGCTATTCTGTCAATTCCGTTGAGTAGTACCAATAGACCAGATGTGATGATCTGGAGAGGGAGTGCCAATGGAATGTTCACGGTCAAATCTGCATATCATATGGCTAAGGGGATGGAGCTTCTTAAGCAGGCTGGTAGTTCTCATGGGGGGGTGTCGGATGACTTCTGGAAATCAATCTGGAAGGTGCAAGGCCCAAATGCAGAGAAACATTTCCTACGGAAAGCATGTAAGGAGATATTACCTTCCAAGGTTAATCTAAGACAAAGGCGTGTTCTCCAGGAGGATAGGTGCCCGATCTGTGGACTACAAGAAGAAACAGGGTTCCACATCCTATGGGACTGTCCTTCCGCTCGCGATGTATGGAGTGTTAGTCCAAAAACTTTTCAAAAGATGGTCCCTGTCGGTCCCACATTTAAACAGGTAGCGGAAATGATGTTACAGAAATGCAATAGGGAGGAGATGGGTCTATTCGGTGGCATTGCAAGACGAGTTTGGCTGAGGCGATGTGAGTTTGTACACGATGGAAAATTCACTCACCCCAGCGTCCTGGTACAACAAGCTTTGGAGGCCCACACGGCATACCTGGCAGTTCAGCCCCAGCATACAACTCAACAACAAGGAGTGGTCGAGGATAATAGATGGCATGCTCCTCCTGAGGGGTATGTTAAAATAAATTGGGACGCGGCAATCTGTTCTAAGCGGGGAATGGTGGGTATGGGAGTGGTGGTCCGAAATAGTGAAGGGAAAGTCTTGGGCGTTCGAAGTAATCTACAACGGGGCCGACTATCTCCTCTAGCGGCTGAAGCGTGGGCTGGTGGAAAGGCTCTACTTTTTGGGAAAGAATTGGGACTGCAAAAGATCATCTTGGAAGGGGACTCCAAGCTGGTGGTGGATGCCATTAATGGTGGCGGAGCTAGGTGGAATGTTCTTGGACATTTGATTGACGATATGCATATACTGTTACAGTCGTTCCATAGTTGGAAGGCTAACGCAGTGCGCCGAGGGGCGAATTTTGCGGCTCATGGGGTTGCACGATTGGCGATCCGGGAGAATGTAGTTAGGACTTGGAATATGGAGTATCCGGATTGTATTCACACAGTTATTCTAGGGGAGACTTCCTCCCCGGAAATTGTTTAAGCAATAAAAAGCCCCATTTCTTTCAAAAAAAAAAAAAAGGTTTCTCAAAAAAAAAAAAAAAAACTTTTAGAGTTTAGGGAATATTTTAAATTTGTAAAAAACTGAGTTGTAATAATTTCCTTTTCTATTTTTGTTAATGAATTAAGTGTCTTAATGCCTTATGATCTCTCTCTTTATTAATATATGATTTTTCAATTTATTTTTTTTAATGAATAAGTGTCTTTAATGCCTTCTGATCTCTTTCTTTATTAACTCATGTTCCTCTCTCTCTCTCTCTCTCTCTCTCTCTCATCTTATTATGAGATTGAAATTTCATTAAATATTTATATAATGTTTAGTTTTCTCCAAAAAAAAAAAAAAATGTTTAGGGTTCAGGGAATATTTTAAAGGGTTAAATGTTTTATAAGTACCTGGGTTTGTAGATTTTTATCTTTTCCCACCTAGAGGTCAAATCCTAATATAAATGGTACCAGACTTACGTTAAAAGACTAACTTAGTACCTCTGTTAGGTTCCGTCACACTGCGTGACACGTGTCATCATATAAAACTACCACATGTCCTAAAAATTATATATATATATATATATATATATAT
>NC_081548.1:13904765-13905706 GCF_901000735.1 Corylus avellana | reverse complement strand
TAGGTTTGATTTTTTAATTTTTTTTAGGACATGTGGCATTTATAGGTGACGACACATGGCATTTTGTTAATTTGGGCTAATGGAACCTAATAGAGGTACTAAGTTGATCTTTTCCCGTAAGCCATGTACCATTTATGATAGAATTTGAACCCTAGGTGGGAAAAAATAAAAATCTGCAAACCCAGGTACTAATAAAGTATTTAACCCTATTTTAAATACCACATCTCTCTCTTTCCCTCTCCACATCTCTCTCTATCTCTTTCCTCTACATCTAGGGCTGTAAATAAACTAGTATGTTCGACAACCCGTTCAATATCCACTCGGTTTAACTCGAACTCGAACTCGAGCTCGATAATGTAGAAACCTACTCAACTAGTAAATGATCTATACCCGACTCACTCAAAAAAACTCAATAGGGACTCACAAGCTCAGCTCGTTTAAATCTCAACCGGTTTGTTTGTCCGACTCGTTAGCTCGTTCATATATATATATATATATATATATATATATATATATATATATATATATATATTACTAATAATTAGTTATATAAATTTAAGTATGTATATTCGTAATTAAGTAATACATGCAATATAAATTACTTAATATTTATATTTATATTATAGATAAATGTCTATAAATTTTTTTAAAATTCAGGCTTAAACTATGCTCGGATCATATATTAATGAATTAAATAACTTAGCTCGAGTTCATGTTGAGCTCAGCTTAGCTCGAATAGCATTCTCAATGAACTCGAGCTTGACCTCGAGCTCGAGCTCGCCCGAACTTTAAACAAGCCAAGATTGAACACACATTCCATAACTCAGCTCGAATAAGCATCCTCAGAAACGAGCAAGTCTTGAAATCCTAAAGCTCAGCTTGATTACAGCCCTATAACTACGTCTTTCTCTTTCACTATGTTCATGTTTCTCAAATTAAAA
>NC_081548.1:13902897-13904725 GCF_901000735.1 Corylus avellana | reverse complement strand
CTTTATTTTTTGACCTATAAGGTTTACTTTTTATCACAGAAAATCCATCTGGTTTGCCTAAAGACGGAGATGGTCCCTCTGTCTAAAATTTGACGGACGTCACGTCAGCACCAATCACAATTTGACACGTTTCTATATAATTAATTAATTAAAAATAATAATTTTTTAAAAAATAAAAACATAAGAAATATTAAAAAATTATATTTAATTAAATTTTTAAAAAGGCACCCCCTTTGGCCATGGGGGCAGTTCGGCCACCCTAGACTGACCGGTCTGGGGGTGGTCGAACCATCCCCAAGGGCCAAATGAATACATATTTTTTTTTTTTTAATTTTCCGGAAGGCCCTTGGGGTGGCTGAACCACCCCCAAGGGCCTTGGGGAGGTGGGGGAGGGGGACCAATTTTTTTTCTTTTTTTTTTTTTCAGTTTGTTGGAAGGCCCTTAGGGGTGGCCGAACCACCCCCGTAATGTTTTTAATTTTTTTTTTAACTTTTTTCTAATTAATTAATTATATGGACACGTGTCAAACTGTGATTGGTGCTAACGTGGCTTTCAGTCAAATTTTGGACGTAGGGACCATTTCCGTTTTTAGGCAAACCAGAGGGACCTCCTGTGATAAAAAGTAAACCCTAAGAGTTAAAAAATAAAGAAGTTAAACCACAAGGTTAAATAAGGTATTTAACAAAAAAAAAAATTTGTTTAGGGTTTAGGAAATATTTTAAATATCACATCTCTCCCTCCTTCTCCAAGTCTCTCTCTTTCCTCTATGTCTCTTTCTTTCTTTCAGTTTTGTTTCTACTATTATTCTTCAGTTATTGTTCTCTCTATTTCTTTCTCTCCACATCTCTTTGTTTCTCTCACTTTTGTTTTTGTTATCATTATTCAGGTTAGTGTGTTTCTCTGCGAAACATTGTGATTGGATATTTACTTATTTGCATGTTCATTTTTTTTTTTTTCCAATTTATATTCTCTATTTATGTTTTTTCTTTGATAAAAATATAGTGTGTTTTTGTTTGACTTTTATGTTTTGTATTGTTAATATGAATTAGCAATACTCATACTCTCTATATTTTTTCTTTAATAAAGATTGCAACTTCAAAATTAAGAGAATAAATTAGGTGGATTTTTAGTGGGCTAATAGACGATTATAATATTAACTGTATTTAATCAAAAATTCTATTGCTTTGATGTATAAATTTTTCTCACGACTATGAATTAATTATTTTTATGTATATTTTTCAAGAAATTTTCTTTTTACCATATACCAATTTGAATTTGGGTTTGGGTTGAGATCTGAATATGTTTCCGTTTTATTTGTTAAATTTTTTGTTGAGATGGTATTCATTTAAATTTTTAAACGCTAAATAAATAATTAAGCATTAAATATGATATTAGATAATTGATATATATATATAGTTAAAGTCCACATACCCCCCTCAAACTACCACCTAATTGACAATGTACCCCCCAAACTTTCAATTATGATAATGTCCCCCCCTCCCCCAAACTACCAAAACATTATCAATGTCCCACCCTAAGGCTAGCAAAAAGATAAAAATGCTCTTATGTATTTTTCAATAAGACTAAAATACTCCTATAAATTCAAATAAATAAATAAATAAATAATTTTTTTAAAAAAAAATTAATTAATTTAAAAATATTTTAAAAAAAATTATTTTTTAAACGAAATATTTAAATTTAAAAAAAAAAACGATTTTTTTTTTTTAAAAAATGATTTTTTCTTTAAACATAAATTTTAATTTAAAAGAAACATTAAAAAAAAAAATTGTTTTAGAAACAAAATTTTTTATTTTCTTAAACAGAAATT
>NC_081548.1:13884365-13902797 GCF_901000735.1 Corylus avellana | reverse complement strand
TTTTAGTATTTTTTTTTTGTTTTTTATTTTACTAAGGGTAGTTTTGTCATTAGAACGTTATTGATTTTGAGTAGTAGTTTTAGGGGAGGGGACATTGTCAATTGAGTGATAGTTTGTGAGAATATGTAGACTTTCCTATATATATATATATAAGAATTTTGTTTATTTTACTTTGTATTTTTTTTTTCTAATGTTCATAATTATGAGTTTTACTTTGATTGAAATATAATAGGTGACATATTTAAAGATGTGCGATAGATTTTTTTTACAACCTATTATAAAAATTATGATGAAAATGTATTTAAGTTTTTTAATTAAATTATAATGGAGAATCCCACACATAGCGCTAGTTATGAGCTAGTTGAGTATAATCACCAAAAGATTTCTCTCGTAACCCTTTTCCGTCTTATATTAGAAAAAATAAGAATAAGAACTAATAACTGAAAATATGGTTTGGACTTAACAAATGTGACATTAACAATTGTGAAGTATCATTGAACTACCAAACTATAACAATAATAACATTTTTACAGCTTATTTATGATTGTGTTAAGAAACTTAAAAAATATTTTTAATACTTATAAAGTTGGTCTGTAAAAGAAAACTCCAAAAATACTTTTTGACTTTTTTATTTGTCCAAAACACACTTTTGAAAAATATCCAACTTTCACCAGCTTCATGCCAAGAAGGGACATTATGGTTTAGTAGGTAAGAATGTAATCAAACAAGAATGTTGAATGGTCTATGGTGACCTCACACTGTGTGGCTTGCCACACTAATGGGTCTCAAAGAGGACTGACGGCAAAGGTGGGACAAAGTTTTCTTCTAAATTAGGTAAGAGGAATTTCCTACAATTTAGTCTATAAAAGTGACATGTGTCCCATTTTTTTAATAACGTGTAATATGCACATAAGTTTTTAATAAAATTTATTTCAACTTTGTCCCTACTATTAAAAAAGCATATATTTTTTATATGTTCAATGGACACACATTACTTTTATAGACTAAGTTGAAAAAAATTCCTTCAACACAGTTTTGAAAAAAAACTCTATCTATTAAAAAAATGACACATGTCACTTTTAAAAATTAGATTGAAAAAAATTCTTCTAACCTAATTTGGAAAAACACTCTGTCCAACATTACCCATTAGCGAATGCCTATATTACTACGGAGGGATTAGCCATTCGTTGCTGAACTAGGGAAAAGCTTGTCCTGCTCTACAGGACAACAACCACCGAATCACATTCACTCTCCCTTACTTCCTACTTTCTTCATTTGTTATGTATTTGTATCGTATTACCATCTTGAATATCACCTGATGAAATGCATGAAATACTTCTTTGAACCACTTGACCTTTGAACCTTTGAACGTTTGATGATTGCATTATAATTTATAACACTATTAGATACTTTACTATTTCATCACCCAGCAAAGCTATTCCCACCAATCACTTGGGGCCGACCCTCTTGTATCATTGCGAGAATTCGTGCACCCATTGATTTGGTTGCAAGCCTTTTTGCCTTAATAGCCATCACTTGGGGCTTGACTATCCCGACTCATTACAAACTTGGGCCCAAATCCGTAAAGGCCACAATACACACAACCATAGGTCCATAGCCATAATCATGACAGAGATACCAATTTTCTTTTATTATATGTACTAGGTACTACCCTTCATAACAGATTCAAACTGGTTAGAAACCTTTTCTGGTTCTTGGTGGTCATTGAGGTTTGAGGTTCCAATATGTTCCCTTGAATGTTGTGAAACTAAAATTGGTTATGGCAATGGTGCTATTTTTGGTGGTTTTACCGGTTTGCTTATGCATATATCATTCCAAATTTACTATTGTCACTATCGGATACTTTACTATTGTATCATTTCAAATTTATCTTTATTTTCAAATTAAAAATAAAAAATAAAAAATCACAAGGTGGTGTCACCTTGTGACCCTTTTTTTCTTTCTTTATTTATTTTTTAAAAGAAAAAAAGGAAAATTAACGGATAATTTGGTCTTTTTAGGAATTTTCATTACGATGTTTAACAACAAAAATTGACGGAAGAGGTAAATTGCATCAAAATGAAAGTTTGACGGGTGAAATTGATAGAGTTTTTCAAATTTGAGGTCTTTTCAAAATGCCTTTACAAGTCAAGGGTTCTTTGTAAAATTTCTCCTTCATTTTATTAGGACTCATTCAAATTATTATCAAGTCAGGGAATTTTCTCACAAAAGTAACGGAGTTTTATTTTCTCACGAAGACCCTTTTTGATTATTGTTACTTATTCTTCCGTGGTACACTTCAAAGAAATTCAAATAAGCAAATTTGCAAAAATAAATGACCTTTTTCATAGAGCCAAGAGACAACTGCAATGTATTGCATGGGAGGAACAACAATGCTACAATGGAATATATCCTCAAAAGAATCGACAAATTCATGTTATGAACTGTTTATGTCACAAATGCAATGAAGAAGACTGAATGGAGAAGTTTTTAAACTCCAAAGGAACCTGCTACAATGACAAGATATATGCCTTCCATTACCAACATCTGAAAAGGCAGATTAAAACCTATATATACCAGAGGGCTCAGCGTTCTGAACAATCCATGGATGTTCAAGAAGCTTATGTAGCGGCAGACGGTCAGAAGAATCCTTGACAAGCATCTGTAAGTTAAAAAGGCAAGAAAAATCAGGCATAGCAATAACTATTAAATGAAAATTTTAAGAATGTTGAGCGATTGAAATAAGTTGAAAGCAAAAAGGTGGAAACCTGACTAATGAGGTCCTTTGCAGCAGAAGAGACAATTGGTTTAGGAGGAAACTTGAGATCAACTTGCACAATCCTGTATAAGCAATAAATAGGGGAAACTTACACCTTAGAAAATACTTATAATATATCACTATTAGAACATAATTATTAAATGATAAGAAGACTACACAAAAATCTAAAGTCTATTATACTTCCGTCCGCTTCAAATATTACCAAAGTTCATTCCATCTCACCTTCTAATAGTTACAGAAAATGAATAGTCTCAATTAATGTAGGTTATTTAATTGTTATTTAATACACATGTAAGAATGTATCTATTTAAATGAATGAAGAAGTCTTCAATGTAATGAAGTGTGAGAGACAATGATAATCAGAGTTTATTGGAGTTCTATTAATCACCAATACTTTTAAATTTTAGCATTACATGTCTCTCAACAAAAAGCATTAAATAGGGGGGTGGTGGAAAATTAAAAGATGCTAATCTTGATCATGCTAATGCATTCTGCGAGCCATGCTGCTTACCTTCTATACGTATCAGAGTGTTCCTTGGCCTCAAAAGGAGGTACCCCATAGAGGAACTCGTAGCAAAGGACACCAAGACTCCAGATATCCACACTTGCATCATGCTCTACACTCTCCACTGTTAGGCACCACCAAAGTATTAGTAGAGTATAAATTAGTTGTGTATCATGTAAGCTATGTAAAGCAATTCTCAACATGTGTTATCTATGACATAGCAAATTAACTTTTTCGAGAAACAGAACTAATGTGACCCACAAATGATTCATAGAGATGAAACCAAAGATAAGAGGATAGAAATCGAATGTCTAATAATACATACCCATCTCAGGGGGCAAGTAATCCAGAGTACCACACATGGTTCGCCTGCGATTGAATGTGTGCACAGACCACCCAAAATCTGCAATTTTAAGTTCACCCTGACACAGAAAACCCACAATGACATCAGAATACAAGGTAAGGTACCTTCTTTAAGTCAAAAGGGCCAAGAAACAGATAGTGGTCTAGAAGTTGGTCATCACCTGTGCACCAATTAAAAGGTTCTCTGGTTTAATATCTCTGTGTATCACGTGCTTTCCATGGCAATATATGAGGGCACGGGCTAATGATGCAACATACTGTCATGCGCCACAATAACTTATGATCAGTTTTGCATTAAAAAATCCTGAAAAGATTAGAATACTGCAAAAAAAAAACAAAGGAAAAGAAAAAGGTCTCCACCCCCCACCATATTCTTTTGGATACGCAAGTAACAGTACACTACTATACCATCTTTAAAAGTACCTTTAGGATTAGGAACTTCACTTAACTAGAAATGTGAAAAAGGAAAGGAACAAAAAATCAGGTAGCATAAATAGAACTTACAGTAGCAGCACGTCTTTCACTGAAGTATTTACACTTCTGAAGTTCCTTGTAAAGTTCACCTTTGGCTGCATACTCTAATATCAAATAAACTCTTTTCTGCAATAACCACATTTAAAAAATAAAAGGTCAATAGCAGGCATATTTCCCCGCTTCAGCAATTCATTCTTCTCACACAACTGAGTGGCTAAAGATCACCATTTACCTGATCATAGAAGTATCCATAAAGGCGTAAAATATTCGGATGTCGGAGATGACTTTGTATTTCAACTTCCCTGCGAAGCTGATGCTCAACCTGAGACTGTTGCAGCTGGCTCTTAAAGAGGACTTTCAGTGCCACAATATGATTGCTCTGTTTCAGGGTTACATACAGATCAATCAGGTAGGATAATTTAACAAGAGTAACCAAGAAGTACGAAATGATTGATGTAGAAATAACAATAAAATATATATGAACATTCACTGACATGAAGAAGAAACACATTCTGGGGAAGCTTAAGAAATAGTAGTTCTTTGATTCGCTAGACATTTTAGAAATAAAATCTGAAAATTATTTAGGACAAAAGAATCAAATATTTCACAGAAGTAACCAAGACCATTCACTGACATGAAGAAACACATTCTGGGGAAGCTTAAGAAATAGTACTTCTTTGATTCGCTAGACATTTTAGAAATAAAACCTGAAAATTATTTAGGACAAAAGAATCAAATACCACCCACCCCACTCTTTACACTAAGCTCACTAGGGAAGCTTAAACATTCAAATTAAAAAAGTTATATGCATTTTCGTTTCCTTAATTTCATCAGCAGAGGTACAAAGGACAAAAGCAAGAACTAAAGTGTGTTCGAATTGGATAGAACCCAAAATCCTTGATATATTAATTAACTAACCCATAAGTACTGATGATAATAGATTAAATGTGCACAATTTTTATTTATTTATTTATTATTATTTTTTAAAAAGTAACTACCATAACCTTATTTTATAATAATTCTTGTAGTTTAGAGTTAATTGTGGAATATTGTTTAATTAGAAATCTTAAGCTTAAATAGTGTATTAATGCTAAAAATCAATCTTTTTGACGCAGCTTGGAAAATTTGAAGATGTTTCAAAGCATGTGAAAACTAACCCTCTTTTCTCTTGCCAAATAGACATGACCAAACTTTCCCCGTCCGAGGGGTTTTCCAATGTCAAAGTCATTAAGACTCCATCTTCTTTTCTCCACTGAAGAAACGTCTGAAGAAGCCTGTACAATAAAGCACATTAGTTATCACCAACTAAGAAAAGAGTCCAGAACAAATAGCAGATATTATTGTAGACAAACACAACAATCAGAACTCTGTTTGCTTTCAACCAAAAAAGAGAAAAGATAACAAGCAGAGAAAATTTGGGGGGCTTTGTTTCTCAGGAAAGAATGAGAAGGTGTGACAGAAAATGCTAAAGAATTCTTCCTCTTGAGCCATTTTAGGGATTTTCCTTCATCCATTCCCGAATCCCAAAAGGAGCAAAAAGAGAAATAAAGAACGTTAATTTCTTTTGCATAGGCGAAGACAAGGGAGATCAAGCAAAGAACAAACTTAGATTCGTGAAGAGACCTCGCGAAGAAACCCTAGCTTTCAAACCAGATGGTACATAACCCACAAAGATTGCGATTCAAACTTAGATTTCGTCCACACTAGACCAAGAAACTCCACAAATTTCACAAAAGAAACAAAAAAATCCATTAATTTAAAAAATCGAGAAAATGGCGCATTCAAATTAGCGAAATGAAACTTCAAAAAACAAAAACCTTACTTTCAGATCAGAGAAATCAAAGAAACACAAGGAATACAGATCAAAACCCTAACTTGAATGCATTATCTATTTAATTTACCTTCTCTTGAGCCTGGGTTTCTGCAGCGATCGCCATGCGGGGAGAGAGAGAGAGAGAGAGAGAGAGAGAGAGAGAGAGATTGACGGGGATGAAGATGGCAGACAAGGCAAGGAAAGGAATGGTGGATTGGATGATTGAATAAGCACATTGCAACGGTCGAGTTCGCTGGGAGCGCCACGTGGTCCAATCCCGCTCACGACTCTATTCAAATTTTTTTTGGCATTTTCTGTATCTCATGCGGCTGGAGCGTCTCTCAGGACTCAGGATGATCCACAAAGAATTATGACTATCTTGACCTGCACGTGATGCACATTGGGATCATATATATTATATTATATATATATATATATTTTTTTTTCTTTTTTTCTTTTTTTTTTACGTATATCTTTTTCTTTTGTTTCCCAACGTACAGAGCTCAAGTTCACAAAACAGAAATGAATAGAGCTTTAGCCTTTAAGGCAAAGATTTAAATTTTGAGAAAAATTATAGTTTATATTTGATTTGAATTTAATTATTGTATGTCTAATTTTAATAATATGTTGATTAGGTTTTTCCCAAATTTCAATAAAACTTAAAAACTTAAGAGCTAAATATGATCATTTTCTTTTTCTTTTTAATAAATTTTATGGTATAGGAGTGCTATATTAATTTCATCCCCTCAATTTGTTTCAAAAAATAATTCATCCCCTCAAATATATTAAGTTAAATAAAAATAACTGGTTCTAAATTATATGGCTTTTCAGATGTTTTAAGATTTGTGAAAATTAAAATATTTATACTCTGGTAGTAAGTTGTTTGGTTTGGCTTTGAAAGTTGTAATATTTAGTATTTACAGCAGCAAAGCACTCATAACCCAAATCTATATCAATTTGATATCAGAGCTAAACACCGTTGTTTTTCATAACAGCAAAACGACCCCAACCCCACCATCATCTTAAGTTCTTAACCAACCCCATTTTTCATTTTTCCCCAATTAAGTCGACACCCACGTTTTGGTCTTCTTCCCCCACCCAACTCAAATTTCTTTCAATCCTCCCAACGCCAACAAAATCCGTCCTTTAGTTTTTTTTGTTCTTTTACTCCACCAAGACAACAAGCACGTATTTTTGTTCAACCCAGCCACCAATTCACAAACACCAACAAACCAAGGCACATCTTTGAGAAAACCTCCACCAACACACACCCATAAGCTTCACTCAAAAAACCAAAAACAAATCCACACCAGGTTATTTTTCCCAAAAAAATAAAAAGATCACGACAACCAGATTCCCATACCAGCCTTTCCTCCTTTTAGCCCAACCCAATCACCACAACACCCAACGTGTAACCCACTAGTTTTTTATTGAAAAAATTTCACTTTAGACTCCCAAAGTATCATACATTTTGAAAAGACTCTCAGAATTTTAAAAACTTTCAATTTGATGCTATATACTCCCATCTGTCAATTTTCAAATGTTAAATGTGATAAAATGACCATTATATCCCTGACTTTTTTATAAAATTTTAAATTTACCCTTATTTTCAAATTAAAATTTTTTTTAAAACAAATTATTATTAAAAAATCACAAGGTGGCCCACCCCTTGTGACCCTTTTTTTTCTTCATTTTCTTTTTCTTTTTTTTTTAAAAAAAAAAGGAAAATCGAAGGGTAATTTGGTATTTTTAGGGGTTTCTGTTAGGGTTTAATGGCAAAAACTGACGGAATGGCATAAATTGCATCAAATTGACAGTTCGAGGGGTGAAATTAAGAGTTTTTTAAATTTGAGGGGTCTTCTCAAAACGCGTTGTAATTCAGGAGTTATTTGTGTAATTTCCCCTTTTTTATTTATTTAAAAAAAAAAAAAAAAAAAAAAAGTCTTTGTTTTGTTGTTTCTTTGGTCAACCGGACAACCGAGAGCATATAGAGCAATTGGCAGAAGCACCACAAAACAACTTGCCCGCAATGGTGAGACAAGATTGTGGTCACAATAGAAAGATTATGAGACTCAATTTGTCTATTGTGTTCGTAAGTTTTCTTTGGTTTAAAATTTCGACTCATGTATTTTTCATCCCAAACTCAAGGCAATCGACTCGCAATTGTAGTGCTCCAGGTAATTTCTATGTTGTGTTTAGGTTAATTAGTTAGCAATAATGTCCAGTTCATTAAGGATTGTTAGGAGTAAAATTTTTGGATTTTAGGGTTTTGGCCGAACGTTCGCAGGGGTAATCACCGAACGTTCACTTTGGAACCCTAGAAGTATTGGGTAATAGTACACCAAACATTTGCTATGGGACCATTGAATATTCATTGATCAAATTATGGACCATTGGGTAGTGACCAAATGTTCGACCAGCAACCCGACAACCACTATGCAACAATACCCGAACGTTCGCCCATAAGTACATCAAACGTTTGCTGACCTACAAACCTATCCTAACAGTGCCCTCAACTTTTCCAACTCTATAAATACCCCATTTCATGCTCTTCTAAGCTTCATTCTGCCCTCTAAGCCATAAAGAATATTTGCTTGAGTGTTTTGTGAGTTGTGAGAAGGAGAAGGAGAAGGAAGGCTTTTTTAGAGGTTCTTGCTCTAAAGTCTAGAGAGGTAATTTCCTTATCTTGGCTTATTCTTTACCTAGTTGTTACTCTCAAAGAACACAACATATTTCTTACCAATGACTAATAATAGCAAAGAGACTCTGGGATCTTAGAGCACTCACAATGGGCTCTTTATATTTAGTTTTTCTCTAAAATTTAACAAAACTCATGAAAACACCAATTTAACAAGCTTCATTCTCTACTTTATATTTAACTCTTGTAATAGATGTTCCCTATATACTAAAAGCCAAAAAGCTAAAGTTATATAATTTTTTAAGCTTATTTTTTACTCTTCTCTCTCTTAATTGATTTAAAACTAATTAAATAATAATATTTAACTAAAGTAGAGAAATGTATAAAGAGTTTGATATTTTACTCATTTTAAAAGTGTCTCTCTAAAATTGATAAAGCGATTTTTTCTCCTAAAATTTGGCTTTTATTTTAGGAGTTCATTGTGAATGCTCTTACTTGGCTCTTTAAATCTTAAACTTTTGTTCTTGGTGAATTAACACAAGAACTATTAATTCTCATAGTGTTTTTGAAAATTTATTATCAATGGAAACTTGATGAGTAATATGAGAGCTTAGGCTCTTTTCTATTTATAAGCTTAATAGGCTAGTAGATGTTGAGAAATAATCAATGTGGGGCAAGTGGTAGTTCTAATTAAATTAGAACTAGGAGAAGCTAATCCTAGCTTCACTGAGATTGAGGTGGAGGACTAGGGTTGAGAAACCTTAGCCTCCACTTCTCCTTAAAGTGACACATGGGGCCAGGGATATTTTCCCTGGCCTCATGCTTCTCCCTAGGGATTTGGGCCTTAGGTTTTATTCAACCCAATCCCTTCAATTACCAACTTAAATGGCCAGGAAATTTTTCCTGGGCTTATATGTTCCACTTGATCCTTAGACTTAAGGATTTTATCCCAATCCCAATTCTCCAATATATGTACCACTGCATTATATCTCTCTAACCCATGTTTTAAATAAATAAAACAAGCACGACAATAAATAAGAAAACTTAACTTTAGTTAAATTACATTAGTTTTGTGAGGGACCTAAAGGGAAAAATTATTATTGGTTTAAATATATCTGTAATCATGTCTCCCTGACATTGGTTACGCAACAGTATTTTAATCACAAATAATTTCACTAAATAATTATGACTGCACTTCAATAAATATTTTTGATTAAACAATCAATCCCTTTGACTTACTTAATGTTGACTTATGATCACTTCATGAAATATTCTATTGCAAAATTAAGGTTAATGATATTGCTACTTAAATCTCTACCTCTTTATCCTTGAGTAATTGATTTTACGTTATTCTCATACTTGTAAAAGCATGTGTATATATTTTGGTATGCCAACCAAAATGCCCCTGGTCGAGGACTCTGAGAATAATATCTATAAAATCTATCTCAATAAGAAATTTATTGTCTCTTTGTTCTTCAACAAAGGATTTGGATTCTCTCTTGAAAAAGGCTTTCCCACAATGCTACATGTAATTTCCTAACACACTGGAATTGTTGACCATATATTTGATTTAATCCTTTGGTGTATCAAAGCTATCTCAATGCAACATCTAAATCTACAATCTTCTGAGGATTTAGAATCAAAGTCGTAAATAGTTTTTTAAGGAGTTATTATTTTTCCTTATAGACAATATCTTGTAGAAAGACAATTCATTGGTCCGTTCAATGTCTTAGGGTCATAGCATCTACACATCAATCTGAAGTATCCGCTTCACTTGAATAAGGTAGATCACTAAAATTCAATGTATAACAGTCTTACTTAAAATGAAATGCCCAATTCAATTTACCAACTGCAAACTTTCTATATTTAAGATACAAAAATTATGGACTAAGGCCTTGTATGATAACCATGTTACTCATACCTATAGCCATATTTAATGTAATCTTAGGACCTTTCACATACGTAATAAATATGATGAAATTTGATAATAAGTATGTAAAAGATATTTTATATGCCATATACTCAAATCATTTAATTAGTGAATATAACATATAATTATTATAAACATTTGATATGTTAACATAGATATAAAATCATTGAAATTTAGAGCACAATTCCCAACATATGTGTACTTTTCCCTTCATTTAAATAAATACTTGGGTAAATAGAAGAGGAAGTTTTAGACACACTACAAAAAAAAAGATGGTTACTAACATGGCAAATAGTAACCAAATTTTGCTACGTAAAAAATTATTGACGTGCCACTTTTGGCACGTCAACAATTTTATTTTATTTTTTTGATGTGTTGAATATGACACGTCAATATTTATTGACGTGTTACATTCAACACGTCAGTATTTCTTGACGTGTCAATATTTGACACATTAGGAAATTTAAATTCAATTTAATTTTTTAAAATTTTATTTAAATAACTTAATATTTAAATATTTATTGACGTGCTAAAATTAAACACGTCAATATTTCTTAATTTTTTTTTTTAATATCAGGTTTATATATATATATATATATATATATATATATATATATATATATATTTCTGAGTGCTAAAACTAGCATGTCAGAACAAAAAAATAGCAAGACATTTAACTTTAATTTTTCCTATTCTTTCCCTCTTTTATTATTTATTCTTTCCACCAGAACTTCTTTTCTTATTTAATTCCAGATCTTCTGATGAGATTCAACAAGCACCATTAAAGGATCCATTGCATGTTCCAGTTGGGCCTATTACTAGAGCAAGATCCAAGAAGATCAAAGAAGCACTTAATGGGCTGATTCAAGAGATTTGGGCTGATTCTAAAATGGGGCATTCCAAGCTTGGCCCAAAGGGAGATGAAGGCGTAATAAATTTGATCCAAGCTATTCATGGAGTAGATTGCACAAAATTTCCTTAGCAATGGCATGGATTAATGGTTGATTATGGCTGATTGACTATCCAATTACATACCAATTAATTGGATGATTGACTTGCCAAATTACATGCCAATTAGTTGGTTGATTGACTTACCTATTTCAAGACCTTCCTTAAGCATGATTTAATTGCCAATCTCAGTCTATTTTTGGCATGGAGGAGCTGCAAATTTCAGACCAAATCAACCTTAATTTTAGGCTTTTATTAGTTAGTCCTTTTTTTTACTTTATTTACTTTCCAATGTTGGAACCAATTTAATTTCCTTTCCATAGCAAGTAGGTAGTCATATTTTCAGCCATGCTTATAAATAGCATGCACTCATTGTAATGGAGATCATCAATGAAAAATACAAAAAGTGAGCTTTGCTTCTTCTATTAGTTCTTCAGAGAACTTGTGAACTTATCAAGGATTCTTCCTTGTGGCGTTCAAACCTATACCTTCGGTTTGCGTTTCGTTTATAAACGTTGGGTCGAAGGTTTTTTACTTTTTATACCTTTGGTTCGCGTTTCATATATAAACGTTGGGTCGGGGTTTTCTATCTAAAAATCTGATTTTTAGCTTTCTTGGGTTAATTTCCAATATTGTTTGTTGGGTCTCAAAGCGTGTCGATTGAGGTTCGCATCATCTTCTTTCCCTCTCTCAATCTCCCTCTTCTCTCTGCTCTGGCTCGGCTGGCTACGTGGAAGGAGAAGGATCGTTTGTGGTTCCATGACCCACCTGATGTTATTTATGGAATTATTGTAGCAAAGCAACTAGCTTGCAACCCTGATTCGTTTTTTGCTGAGTATTAATAAAGATACCACGTCTTTTGATCAAAAAAAGCAAAAGCTCTTCTCTCTCAATCTTTCTGCATGGCAGTAGAGCTAGAAGAAAAGCAGAAGAAGAAGAAGAAGAAGAAGAAGAAAAGAAGAAGAGAAGAAGAAGAGAAGTAGAAGAAAAGGAGAAGAGAAGAAGAAGAATAGAAGATAAGAAGATTTTTGGGTTTTTGAAGATTTGTTGGGTTTGACGTTTGGGTTTTTGATTTTTCAGGTTGATTTTTTGATTTAGGTTTTTGATTTTTTGGGTTTGGGTTTTTGAAAATGGAGGAAAGAAGAGAGGGAGAGAGCTGGGGGTGAGTAACGAAAATGGAGAAAAGAAGAGAAAATGGAGAAAAGAAGAGAGGGAGAGAGCTAGGGCAGAGCTTGGGGAGTAACGAAAATGGAGAAAAGAAGAGATGAGGGAGAGAACTAGGGGAGAAAGGACGTACACGGTGGTGAAAATAATTAAAAATATATATATTATTTTAATTGAAAAATAATTTAAATTAATAAATTTTTTAATTGAAAAAAAAATCCAGAAAAAATTTTAAAAAAGAAAAATTATTATTTTTTAATAATTTTTAAATTACTGACGTGCCAATTTTGACACGTCAGGAAATTTTCTGACGTGTCAAAATTTGACACATCAGAAAAAATTTTGACGTGTCAAAAAGTGACACGTTAGAAATTTTTTCTGACGTGGCAATTTTGACACGTTAGAAAATTCTGACGTGTTACATCTGATAGGTCAGAAATTTTTCGTTTCTGACACCCAAAATTTTGACGCCTGACACACATAAAAAAAGCCCTGTCAGGAAAACTTTCTGACGTGTCAAACCCCCTGACATGTCAGAAAAGCCATGTCAGCAAAATATTCATTTTTTGTAGTGACACCAGGAGTTCTCTCTCTATAGACCCTCCTCTCTTTGCTAGGGTTTCATCTCCGGCCCTCCTCCCCTCTCCCTCTTCTGCCTCCTCCCTCTCCTCCCATTGCCCTCTTTCGCTTAGCGACTAGTCTATTTACCTGATGCCCCTAGCTCTTTAGGCGATTTTTTTTCCTTTTCCTTCCTCTCCGCCTCTTCCCCCTCCTTTGGTTCCTAGTTGTTTTTGTTTCTTCCTGTATTTTTTTTTTTTTTTTTTTTTTTTTTTTTTCCTGCTTGTTTAGGTACACTTTGTGGGTGATGCTCTTGGGATTCACTCAAACTTGCCCCTCCATTTGAGTGCGCCGCCGATCTCTTCTGCGTGCTCCACCGCCCACAGTCCTTTACTAGGCCTTTTCTCACGCCCCCACCACAATGAGCTTCCAACGCTCCTTCTGTTTTCGGTTTTCAGCGAGCACGCGATTGGCTCTTTTTTCTGGTTGCTGTCATCCTTTTGGTGTGCTTTTTATATTGTTTATTTCCCTGTAATTTTGTCATGCTTTCATTTTTTTTTGTTTGTTTTTTTCTGTCTTGTTTTGTTTCCCTGTAATCGTTTTTGTTTTTGCTTATAATAATGCTCGGTTCTTTCTCTCAATTTGCCCGCTTGATACCCTTCGGGTTTGTTGCTTTGGTCCAAACCTTTGGGTTGTGGATGTGAATATTATTCTGGCTTGAGGAGGATGAGCTTGACTTGGGATTCTCTACCCTCAATGCTGAGTAATAAAAGTTACCTATACATTGGTTTAAGTTTATTTGGCGCATATTTGCTGTTTAATTTGAAAATTAGTCATAAGTTAGCGGATTTTATTTGAGTCTGAAATGTAATACGTCATCTTTAACGCTTGTAACCTCGTAACTTCGGCTATGGTTACTTCAGAGCTTTTGCTCTATGTTATTTGAGTTTTATGCTCGTTTATTAATGAATGAGATACCTATCAAAAAAATTAATGAATGAGACTAAACTGATTTTTTTTTTTTTTTTTTTAAAAAAAGACGATTTAAAAAAGAAAAAAAAAAAGCTTAAAGACAATTTAATTAAAACAAAAATCTTAAATAAAGACCAATACAATAATAACTGACCGGTAGTTGCAAAAAAAGAAAAAACGTAAAAGACGAGGATAAGCAAATCCAAAACGACATTGAAAGAGAGGAAACGCTGGCAGTGGTAGGCGCACCCAAAGCAGGTTCGTCTATATTTCCGAAACTACTCCATATAAATACAAATGCAGCCATCGACCGAAGCCAACAAATTCAAAGCCAATTCAAAATCGGTCACAAATTACAAATAATACACGACTCTCTCTCTACAATCTCAAGCTTGAGAACTGAAAGTAACAGAATAATGGGAATTCCATCGGAAATGAGGGACTTGTGGGTGAAGAAAAGAAAGGGCTTCGTGATTGCTTCTCCTCTTGAAGATCAGAAGATCCTGAACGCCAGAAATTGCACTCGAGGTTCGACTAATCCGGGCTCAGTTTTATCTAATTTTGTGTCTCTTTTCTTAGTTTATCAATGCCCTGTTTGGTTGCCGAGAATCGGAAAATTTGAGTTTGAACTTTTTTGGAGTGGAGCTTTTGAATTATAGGGTAAGTTTTATTCTATATTTTTGGTTGTTTAGCTGATGGTCTGATTAATTGTTTAATTGTTGATTAAGGCGGCTCGGTTTTGTTGGAATAATATATATATATATATATATATTTTTTTTTTTCTTTTTCTTTTTCAAGTGCTCGGTTTGATTGGTGAGAAATGGTAGAAAAAGGAACGGAAATTTAAGGTTTTAAATCTCTGGAAACTCGGTATCAGCTTGTCGGATTATCTTATGTGCTCTTTTTGGTTCCAGTCAGGGTCTGTTTGGTGGCTTGGAAAAAGGTAGGAGCAGAAAAGTAATTAGAGGTTATTTTATTAATCTTGATTCGTATCTTTTGGGATCTGAAAATAGGGGGAAAAGGTCTAATCAATAAACTTGATACAGCTACTTGGTTAAGTTGAGGTAAACATATGTTAACTAGTTTATACATTTATATGTTCCTCAGTTTTCACAAAACCAGTTAGAGGGTCAATTTCCTTTTATAGGCTAGTGAATTCAACTGGAAATGCGCGTGTACCCTTGCTTGTTTGTGTGCTAGTGTGAGAAAAAATAAGTCAACCATCTAACAGCTGTATCTAGGTTTAGTTGAGTGGAAACTCTCGTTTCTTGCATTCTAATTAATGAAATTTTTGGAATCGTAAATTTTGATTTGGGATATTTACGCTTTCCTCACAAAATACCAGCTCATTTGCAATCCTCCTTTGAACTTTAGATCTCATCACTTGGCTCCCTCGTTCAAAATTTATGCAACACATGAACTGTTTGTTCTTCTGAATTATGTGAAATGTCTAAACAAGCCTTGAGTAGTGGAAATTTAAATAGGAAAAGTTGATGCAGAGGTAGTTGAAGGCACTGCCTGAGACAGGCAAGTCAATGGTGAACTTGCTGCACATTTTTCTTTCATGATTCTTTGCTTTCATAGTTATCCGTTTACATAGGCTGACTGGTCAACAATTGAGAAAATCCATTTAAATCTCCGACATTGGTGTGCATTCTTGGTTGTGGAACTTATACTAACAAGCAGCACTGATTTGTTATACCCACCAATCATGACATGTTTCAGAAACTTTGAGTCCCATGTATTGGATTTTTAAAAGAAATAATTGTGCCCTTCCCACCCCTGGGAGAGGTCAAACAAGCCATTTACAAAATTTACTACATATCCATGAGCAATACAAGATTGGGGAATTGGGTGTTTGAAGAAATCCATGAGAGAGCTGGGGAATGAGGAGGGTGAGGGATTGCGCTGATTTGGAAGTGATTGATGAACGAGGTGTCCATGAAAGGGCTTGTCTTTGCAGTAGGGCCATGCAGTTGAGAGGAGGGTCTTCTAGGAGCTTAATGGGGAGAGAGTCTTCAAGGGTTTCTGCAAGTTGGAGGACAAAGGGCTCAAAAAAAGTTGGGGAGGGTTGGGGTTAGACTCTGTGAAAAATGCTTAACGACTCAAAAATCTTGTTTATCACAATTTATGCGGAATTAATAATATGAAGCAATAAACAATCAATCACCAAAATATATACAAACAACCAATCAATCAATCATACACAAGAATTTTGGTGACGAAGAGAAAACCTTTTAGAAAACACTCTAAAAGTAAAACCTCTCAAATGCAGCCAAACCTAGGAAATCTCTATCAAAAGATTATTCAGAGATTATAGACCTTAGGAACACTTACAACCCTCGTCTCCTTGCTCACAATCTTTTTCAACGTGATTCTTCTTTACCGGATCCTTCCGATAAACTTCTCAATGAAGCGCACAATGAAACTAACAAAATTCCTTTACGAGGAATAATAAGGCTTACAACAATTGATCACTCAAGCACAGCTTCTTACGAACTTTAGGGTTTTAAAATTTGTACATCTCTCTCTATAAAGATGTATATATACTCCCAACAAAACCCTAGACCTGACACACTTAAAATCACGTTTTGGGGCGTAAAACTTACGGGGTGTTCGGACAGGTTAATGGGCTGTCTGGACATGGCCTTGCGGAGCAGAAACAGAGTTTTTGGAACTGCTGTTCGGATAGGGGGAGGGCCTGTCCGGAAAGGGCCTGCAGAGGGTGAAAATCAGCAATCATCAGCAATCTGGAAATTCCGTTGGTCCTTGATCAGCAGCTTCGATTGATGGGTGTTTGTGGTCCAATTGAGCTGAAACTTTGAAGGGACGTTCATGACACATGAATCTACATTAAGAATGGTGAAAATTTGATTCTGAGCATTCTATATCAATGTTTAAGCCCGTGGACAGTAGCCTTTGCATTTTGGAACCGAATTAAGCCAACAAAAATACTAACACTCTGGTTTTGATTCTAGCTTGGGAGCTTTGGTGGGTGTTGAGACTGGTGGGAATGTTGGCTTTGAAGGCTAAAGCAGTCATGGTGGTGGTGTCTGTAATCTAATCAGACTGGCATGATCATAGAGGTTGAACATAAAATCCCATCAACACTGACATCTTCGTCAGCACCAGCCGCATAGCCCTCCTTTATGCCGGCCTGGCTGTCATCCTCTCCTTTGCCATTGATGGTCTCTTCACCCTCCTTTCCGCCTTCTACTACACTGAGTTCACTGTTTAATTCCCCGTCACTGGCAGTGCCTTCAGCTACCACCATGTCACCTTCGTTTCGTTTATATTTCTAGTTATTTCTCAGGAGTAGTTTAATCATTTCACAAAGTAAATAAGCACATAAATTGCTTTTTTCGCTCAATCAATGCTCCATTTTGATGGAGAGTGGACATTGAAGCAAATTTTAATAAGATCTGAAGTTTAAAGGAGAGGGTTCTAAATGGGGTGGTAGTTTGGAAAAGAAAAGTGGAACTTACCTTTTTAATTTCTTCCTCTATTGCCTTGACATGTAGTCATTGTTTACATGATCATTTGTTGTTGTTGTTGTTGTTGTTGTTTTTTTTTTTTTTTTGAGTATTGATACATCTGAAAGTTTACTCAATATTGTCATGAAAATGACTCACATTACTTAAGCATATATGCATAATATGCAGAAGGTGTTCGTGCCGGATTCAAGTCAGCTTCGATTGCATGCGTTGCCAGCGCTATACCAACAGTATGTGATAGTCATTATTTTACTCTCATTTGGGACTAATTAAAAATATTGTGCTGGACTTTTTCTTCGTTGTTAATTTATTATCTTTCCTGTTTTTGGAGGTCATATTTGTTGAAAACGAGGTTATAGGCACACCTGTATCATTTGGGACAAATGAATCAAAGATTTTAGTATGTAGTAGATGATCATCAACAGAGGTTTTATTTGGCAAGGGCTTAACGGTTTTCATTTTCTTTCTTATACATGAGCTGGTCAAAATTTGTAATACAATATCCTGCCAGCATGTCTTCTTCAAAGGCAAACCCACCTTGTCAGTTGGGTATTTACTTCATTTGTGGTAACCTGAAGAACCAATTTGGCTTGAATTGAGATATTAACAGGCTTCAGGATATTAAGCATGCTGTCTTAGTTGAGTTAGTTGGAGATCTTATTGACTGACACTAACTGCCTGCTGCAAAAACTAAAAGGGACTTGATGGGGTATGTGAGTGTCTTAGTTGCTAAGCAATGAGACTTCATAAGGTTCAACCATTAGAAAATATAAAGAAAGAAAGAGGGGAGGGGG
>NC_081548.1:13870540-13884265 GCF_901000735.1 Corylus avellana | reverse complement strand
TTTTTTTTTTTTTTTTTTTTTTCCTGCTTGTTTAGGTACACTTTGTGGGTGATGCTCTTGGGATTCACTCAAACTTGCCCCTCCATTTGAGTGCGCCGCCGATCTCTTCTGCGTGCTCCACCGCCCACAGTCCTTTACTAGGCCTTTTCTCACGCCCCCACCACAATGAGCTTCCAACGCTCCTTCTGTTTTCGGTTTTCAGCGAGCACGCGATTGGCTCTTTTTTCTGGTTGCTGTCATCCTTTTGGTGTGCTTTTTATATTGTTTATTTCCCTGTAATTTTGTCATGCTTTCATTTTTTTTTTTTGTTTTTTTCTGTCTTGTTTTGTTTCCCTGTAATCGTTTTTGTTTTTGCTTATAATAATGCTCGGTTCTTTCTCTCAATTTGCCCGCTTGATACCCTTCGGGTTTGTTGCTTTGGTCCAAACCTTTGGGTTGTGGATGTGAATATTATTCTGGCTTGAGGAGGATGAGCTTGACTTGGGATTCTCTACCCTCAATGCTGAGTAATAAAAGTTACCTATACATTGGTTTAAGTCTATTTGGCGCATATTTGCTGTTTAATTTGAAAATTAGTCATAAGTTAGCGGATTTTATTTGAGTCTGAAATGTAATACGTCATCTTTAACGCTTGTAACCTCGTAACTTCGGCTATGGTTACTTCAGAGCTTTTGCTTTATGTTATTTGAGTTTTATGCTCGTTTATTAATGAATGAGATACCTATCAAAAAAATTAATAAATGAGACTAAACTGATTTTTTTTTTTTTTTTTAAAAAAAGACGATTTAAAAAAGAAAAAAAAAAAGCTTAAAGACAATTTAATTAAAACAAAAATCTTAAATAAAGACCAATACAATAATAACTGACCGGTAGTTGCAAAAAAAGAAAAAACGTAAAAGACGAGGATAAGCAAATCCAAAACGACATTGAAAGAGAGGAAACGCTGGCAGTGGTAGGCGCACCTATAGGTGTAAACGAGCCGAGCTTGAGCGAGCTTCCCTTGTTCAAGCTTGGCTCGTTTAAATTTTACTCGAGCTTGAGCTCGAGTCGAGCTTAAGGGCGAGCCAAAAAAATCGAGCTCGAGCTAATAATAAGTCGAGCCGAGCCAGCTCGCGAGCTGGCTCTTATATTTAATGTTTTTGTTTTAAAAAAAAAATTTAACTTCAAGTACTCTTAAACGGCTTAAGAAGTTAGTTTGCATATGAGTATTTGCTTAGCCTGGCTAGTCGAGTATGGAGCCTGAGTCAATGCAGCAAGGCATTTGGTTTCAAAGAGAGAGGATATGCATCATTTTATAGATAAGCAAACTTGGAGATTGATGTTTTCTTAACAATGTGGGACAAGTTAACAGGTTGCATTCAGACTGCATTGGGACAACGCCCCCTACAAAAAAATATTTTTTTAACGTCTCTCTCTCAATCCCCCTCACCAGTCACAACGGATCTTCCACCTGAACTCTCATTTCCCACTCTCTCACTCTCACTCACCAGACATGTAGTGATAGTGTTTGGGTCTGTTTGATTCATCAATAGTTTATGCCTTTCGCAATCTCCCTCAATAGTTTCTGCTTGATTCTTCTTCCTTTCGTTTGGATCTGCTCTAATTGAATCGAGGTTTTTTTAATGATTGCTCTCTCTCTTTCATCACGAAGGGTCTAGAATTTTTCATTCTCTAACGCTTAAATATAAATGCAATTTTAAGGTTTTAATAATTATGAGATTTATAATTAATTATCTATTACTTAGTATATATATATATATATACACACACTCGAGCTTATACGAGCTGTTCACGAGCTTAGCCGAGTCGAGCCGAGCTTGCTTCGTTTAATATTCGAGCCAAGATTTGTGTTCATTAAGTGCTTCATTTAATATTCGAGTCGAGCACGAGCCGAGCTTATGCGAGCCGAGCCCGAGCTTGCTCGCGAGACGCTTGGCTCACTTAACAGCCCTAGGCGCACCCAAAGCAGGTTCGTCTATATTTCCGAAACTACTCCATATAAATACAAATGCAGCCATCGACCGAAGCCAACAAATTCAAAGCCAATTCAAAATCGGTCACAAATTACAAATAATACACGACTCTCTTTCTACAATCTCAAGCTTGAGAACTGAAAGTAACAGAATAATGGGAATTCCATCGGAAATGAGGGACTTGTGGGTGAAGAAAAGAAAGGGCTTCGTGATTGCTTCTCCTCTTGAAGATCAGAAGATCCTGAACGCCAGAAATTGCACTCGAGGTTCGACTAATCCGGGCTCAGTTTTATCTAATTTTGTGTCTCTTTTCTTAGTTTATCAATGCCCTGTTTGGTTGCCGAGAATCGGAAAATTTGAGTTTGAACTTTTTTGGAGTGGAGCTTTTGAATTATAGGGTAAGTTTTATTCTATATTTTTGGTTGTTTAGCTGATGGTCTGATTAATTGTTTAATTGTTGATTAAGGCGGCTCGGTTTTGTTGGAATAATATATATATATATATATATATTTTTTTTTTTCTTTTTCTTTTTCAAGTGCTCGGTTTGATTGGTGAGAAATGGTAGAAAAAGGAACGGAAATTTAAGGTTTTAAATCTCTGGAAACTCGGTATCAGCTTGTCGGATTATCTTATGTGCTCTTTTTGGTTCCAGTCAGGGTCTGTTTGGTGGCTTGGAAAAAGGTAGGAGCAGAAAAGTAATTAGAGGTTATTTTATTAATCTTGATTCGTATCTTTTGGGATCTGAAAATAGGGGGAAAAGGTCTAATCAATAAACTTGATACAGCTACTTGGTTAAGTTGAGGTAAACATATGTTAACTAGTTTATACATTTATATGTTCCTCAGTTTTCACAAAACCAGTTAGAGGGTCAATTTCCTTTTATAGGCTAGTGAATTCAACTGGAAATGCGCGTGTACCCTTGCTTGTTTGTGTGCTAGTGTGAGAAAAAATAAGTCAACCATCTAACAGCTGTATCTAGGTTTAGTTGAGTGGAAACTCTCGTTTCTTGCATTCTAATTAATGAAATTTTTGGAATCGTAAATTTTGATTTGGGATATTTACGCTTTCCTCACAAAATACCAGCTCATTTGCAATCCTCCTTTGAACTTTAGATCTCATCACTTTGCTCCCTCGTTCAAAATTTATGCAACACATGAACTGTTTGTTCTTCTGAATTATGTGAAATGTCTAAACAAGCCTTGAGTAGTGGAAATTTAAATAGGAAAAGTTGATGCAGAGGTAGTTGAAGGCACTGCCTGAGACAGGCAAGTCAATGGTGAACTTGCTGCACATTTTTCTTTCATGATTCTTTGCTTTCATAGTTATCCGTTTACATAGGCTGACTGGTCAACAATTGAGAAAATCCATTTAAATCTCCGACATTTGGTGTGCATTCTTGGTTGTGGAACTTATACTAACAAGCAGCACTGATTTGTTATACCCACCAATCATGACATGTTTCAGAAACTTTGAGTCCCATGTATTGGATTTTTAAAAGAAATAATTGTGCCCTTCCCACCCCTGGGAGAGGTCAAACAAGCCATTTACAAAATTTACTACATATCCATGAGCAATACAAGATTGGGGAATTGGGTGTTTGAAGAAATCCATGAGAGAGCTGGGGAATGAGGAGGGTGAGGGATTGCGCTGATTTGGAAGTGATTGATGAACGAGGTGTCCATGAAAGGGCTTGTCTTTGCAGTAGGGCCATGCAGTTGAGAGGAGGGTCTTCTAGGAGCTTAATGGGGAGAGAGTCTTCAAGGGTTTCTGCAAGTTGGAGGACAAAGGGCTCAAAAAAAGTTGGGGAGGGTTGGGGTTAGACTCTGTGAAAAATGCTTAACGACTCAAAAATCTTGTTTATCACAATTTATGCGGAATTAATAATATGAAGCAATAAACAATCAATCACCAAAATATATACAAACAACCAATCAATCAATCAGACACAAGAATCTTGGTGACGAAGAGAAAACCTTTTAGAAAACACTCTAAAAGTAAAACCTCTCAAATGCAGCCAAACCCAGGAAATCTCTATCAAAAGATTATTCAGAGATTATAGACCTTAGGAACACTTACAACCCTCGTCTCCTTGCTCACAATCTTTTTCAACGTGATTCTTCTTTACCGGATCCTTCCGATAAACTTCTCAATGAAGCGCACAATGAAACTAACAAAATTCCTTTACGAGGAATAATAAGGCTTACAACAATTGATCACTCAAGCACAGCTTCTTACGAACTTTAGGGTTTTAAAATTTGTACATCTCTCTCTATAAAGATGTATATATACTCCCAACAAAACCCTAGACCTGACACACTTAAAATCACGTTTTGGGGCGTAAAACTTACGGGGTGTTCGGACAGGTTAATGGGCTGTCTGGACATGGCCTTGCGGAGCAGAAACAGAGTTTTTGGAACTGCTGTTCGGATAGGGGGAGGGCCTGTCCGGAAAGGGCCTGCAGAGGGTGAAAATCAGCAATCATCAGCAATCTGGAAATTCCGTTGGTCCTTGATCAGCAGCTTCGATTGATGGGTGTTTGTGGTCCAATTGAGCTGAAACTTTGAAGGGACGTTCATGACACATGAATCTACATTAAGAATGGTGAAAATTTGATTCTGAGCATTCTATATCAATGTTTAAGCCCGTGGACAGTAGCCTTTGCATTTTGGAACCGAATTAAGCCAACAAAAATACTAACACTCTGGTTTTGATTCTAGCTTGGGAGCTTTGGTGGGTGTTGAGACTGGTGGGAATGTTGGCTTTGAAGGCTAAAGCAGTCATGGTGGTGGTGTCTGTAATCTAATCAGACTGGCATGATCATAGAGGTTGAACATAAAATCCCATCAACACTGACATCTTCGTCAGCACCAGCCGCATAGCCCTCCTTTATGCCGGCCTGGCTGTCATCCTCTCCTTTGCCATTGATGGTCTCTTCACCCTCCTTTCCGCCTTCTACTACACTGAGTTCACTGTTTAATTCCCCGTCACTGGCAGTGCCTTCAGCTACCACCATGTCACCTTCGTTTCGTTTATATTTCTAGTTATTTCTCAGGAGTAGTTTAATCATTTCACAAAGTAAATAAGCACATAAATTGCTTTTTTCGCTCAATCAATGCTCCATTTTGATGGAGAGTGGACATTGAAGCAAATTTTAATAAGATCTGAAGTTTAAAGGAGAGGGTTCTAAATGGGGTGGTAGTTTGGAAAAGAAAAGTGGAACTTACCTTTTTAATTTCTTCCTCTATTGCCTTGACATGTAGTCATTGTTTACATGATCATTTGTTGTTGTTGTTGTTGTTGTTGTTTTTTTTTTTTTTTTGAGTATTGATACATCTGAAAGTTTACTCAATATTGTCATGAAAATGACTCACATTACTTAAGCATATATGCATAATATGCAGAAGGTGTTCGTGCCGGATTCAAGTCAGCTTCGATTGCATGCGTTGCCAGCGCTATACCAACAGTATGTGATAGTCATTATTTTACTCTCATTTGGGACTAATTAAAAATATTGTGCTGGACTTTTTCTTCGTTGTTAATTTATTATCTTTCCTGTTTTTGGAGGTCATATTTGTTGAAAACGAGGTTATAGGCACACCTGTATCTTTTGGGACAAATGAATCAAAGATTTTAGTATGTAGTAGATGATCATCAACAGAGGTTTTATTTGGCAAGGGCTTAACGGTTTTCATTTTCTTTCTTATACATGAGCTGGTCAAAATTTGTAATACAATATCCTGCCAGCATGTCTTCTTCAAAGGCAAACCCACCTTGTCAGTTGGGTATTTACTTCATTTGTGGTAACCTGAAGAACCAATTTGGCTTGAATTGAGATATTAACAGGCTTCAGGATATTAAGCATGCTGTCTTAGTTGAGTTAGTTGGAGATCTTATTGACTGACACTAACTGCCTGCTGCAAAAACTAAAAGGGACTTGATGGGGTATGTGAGTGTCTTAGTTGCTAAGCAATGAGACTTCATAAGGTTCAACCATTGGAAAACAAAGAAAGCAGAGGGGGGGGGGGGGGGTGTGGTGGAGAAAGGCCCTGAATTGTCAGCTGGAGGTGCAAAGTGGTGTTCAAGGAGCTTTAACTTCCATTTGGTAGATTTCTATGAACTCAATGAAAGTGGACCAATGACAGATATCCTGTGTTTGGTTGCCTTGAGGAATTGTTTTTTATTATAGTTCATCTGTTCAAAAGACCCTAGTTTTGATATTTGTTGAGCTCTTGTTTCCTCACGTGAATAAGTTAACTGGCAATCATTGAAACGCATTGTCCTGTGGCGGGATAATGTGGTATGTGGTGTGGGAACTAATCAAAGTGGGAAATTATTGAAGCACATGACAAACCAACTGCACGTTATCTGTTAATTATAGTAATGATGGTGGTGGGTGGTGATGACAAAGATGTCCATATGCTAAGAATTTACTGTTAAAGTCTCAATTTAATGATTATTTCCTTGGTTCTTGTTTAGCTTGCACATTCCATTCCATCCCCTACATGCAGATTGTGGTTTCTTTTTCTTGTGTTTTTTTGTTTAATTGACGTCTCTTGTTCATGTTCTTAGTTGGTTGCAGTTCGTGTGTTTCCTTGGGCAAAGGCAAACCTCAATTATACTGCTCAGGCACTTATTATATCTGCTGGTATGATAATTTCATACAAATTTTACTAAGTTATAATGCTGGGTTTGAACATAGCATTTTAGTTATGGGGTATTTAGCAACCACAGAGAGTTCTAAAAATAAATTTTTTTGGGATCAGTGAAATTGAGGTTTTTCTTGTCTGAAGAAGTTTAAAGAAAGTGTAGTATCTTTTAAGTTTTGTACTCTGTCTCTCTCTCTCTCTCACACACACACACACACACACACATGCACATGATCCCCGAAACCTCTTCCCAAGTTTTCTCGCATTTTTATTTATTCCTGTTGTGCCAATTTACTTGTAACTGAATGCGCCAAACCTATTTCCTCTTGAAATTTGAGTCTTAACTGTGTAACTTTATGATTGGGAAACAGCATCGGTTGCAGCATACTTCATCACTGCTGACAAAACGATATTAGCGTGTGCAAGAAGAAATTCCCAGCTTGAAAACGCCTTGAGAAGCCAGACATGATGCACTGCAATTCTAAGTTACAGTGATATGTGTATAACCTAAAGTCTTGTATTGGCACATCATGTTGTCGCTTTGTAAGATGTGCCTTTTTTGGTTTCTCTTAATTTTCTGAGCATGATGGTCAATGTCTACTGATCTTAAATAGCTGCAGTTTATGACCCATTTTATCCGAGTTGAATATGGGATTACTCTGCAGTGATTTTATGCTGCATTTCTAGAGTTGTAAAATCTGGGCCAGACTTGGCATTGTGCAGTGAGTTTTCTCTTTTTCTTTTTGGTGAGCTATCTCCTGGAATCAAAATAATAAATAACAGCACATGCAATTGTTAGGGGGAAAAAGTGCATTATGTTAAATGTGTTTTTTCTCTGTTTGTTTCCTGGCAAAATGCAATTAGAAGATAAGGGAAGACATTAATTGTGCTTGTAGTAACGGAATTCCTACTTTGTTTTGACTGTGATTTCCAAAACAGAAGTATACAAATTGGTAGATTCTTGAATTTTATTATACATAATTCCTTTTAGTGCTTGGAATGCCGTTCATATGATATAGTTTTTCATATAAAATGTAAACAGCTCCTCTGCTCGTGGGGTTTTGTGAAGTTTTCCATTCTTTTAAACATTTATTTGTAAAGAAGTTGCCTCATTAGAATTTTTTTTTCTTCTTCTTATTTTTGTGCCAGGCAACCTCGATTTTCGAAATCAGACAGTATTTTCTATTTTCTTTTCAACAATTTTGTCCAATGATCATTCAAATCGTAACATACGCAATGAGTTTTCTAACCACACAATTTTGACTCAAATGGAAGCATCCAATAGTTATTAAAAATTAATGATCTAATTTCTGAAAATAGTATGCACTTCTGTTAAGGATTTCCTTGATTATAATATTTTAAAGTCAGAGATGGGACCAGGATGTTTATTTAGGGGGACTGAATGTAAAATTGTAAAATAAAATTCTCCTTACTCTTTAGGTTTTTTGCTGGACTAGTAATTTTGACACGACCCGCGAACCTGACAGGTATTGGGTTTGGGTCTTAATTGGGTCTATCCCATTAAGACCTGATTAATTTTGTGTTTGGCGGTCTACTCGGTTTCTGTTAGAGTCTGGCGGGTCGACCTGCTAGACCCGTTTTAAAATAAATTAAAAAAAAAGTAAAAAAAATCTCCTAACTATATTATAAATGGACTATCTAATATATATAGAGTTGAAAATTGCTAATTTTGTGAATCTGTTGATCTAGGCCTCTTCTTTTTGATAATGAATGTGTGGATTTGAACTGTAAGTGCGCAAAATAGGCATATACTGAGCTTGTATTACATTGTAATGATCCTAAGCCACATGATATATACCGAATTAGCTATGTTACCATTTATCATAAGATGAGTACGCATTAGACACATCTAAGTGATACCCAAAAAGAATAGTCAAAATTAGGCTATGTATATTTGCTTAACATAGTCCACACCATCCTACTACACACTTGAGGTCATCAAGAATTTGAATTGGTGACCACTCTGTTGTATATTGAATGTGCACACTAAGACTATATAAGTGACAAAAAATTAACAATTTGTTATAAATTAACAATGTTATTGGTATTACTATTATTACTTTTTTTTTTAATAAAATTTTAGGGTTTAGAGCTTTTTAAACGGGTTGGGTCGTGTTGGGTTATCTATTAAGAACACGTCCGGTCGGGTCGGGTCAACCCGATATGACCTGGTTATTTTAAATGGGTTAAACGGGTCGTGTCGAGTTACCCAGCTATTTTTCGTGTTATAATCGTGTCAGACCCGCTAACCCATTTAGTTAAACGGGTCATGTTAGTGTATAGGTTAATCGGGTCGCGGGTCTTTACGGATCGTGTCAGGTACTTGTTTTGCCAGCCTTAGTTTTTTGTGAATGACAAAACTCCAGCATTTGTTCAGAACTAAACAAATTAGGCTTCATTTATTTCAACATAAAATGTTTTCCGTTGGAAAATGATTGCTTGAAAAATATTTTTTGGTGTTTGGCATGTACAAAAATCACAATTATATATATATATATATATATACATTCAATTATATTAAACTCTAAATTATAAAAAATGTCCCGACCAGGTCTCGAAGGTGTCCTCAGTGAGTCCTAGCAGATCCTGACCAAGTCCTAGCGATGTCCTAATAGGGTCCCGGTGAGGTCCCGGCGACATTCTAGTGGGGTATGTCGATTTGAGAATGAGATGCTCAAACTTGAAAAATGATTTACGGTTTTCAAAAATGAAAACCATTTTTCAAAAATTAAAGAAGAATATTCGGTCAAACGAAAAATGTTTTTTGTCAACTATTATTTTAGATCGCACCAAATAGTTGAAAATACAGAAAACATTTTTCGAAAATCATTTTACAAAACAAAATGAGCCTTAGAGTGGAATTCATGGAAAGTGAGAGAAACTGGTCCTTTTTGTGTCACAAAAGAAACTGGATTCAGACTACTAGTGGCCTTACCTTCATTATTTGGAAGGTATTGGGAGGAGAAATCTATGAGCTGTTAACAATGCTCAACAACTCATAGGATTGGAAGTAGGGGCGGAACCAAAAGTTTGAGCGAGGGGGGACCCAAAAAAAAAAAAAATTTAAGGAGAAAAAAAAATATTTTTTAAGGGTCTACCTCATAAAAAATATAAGTTTAGATCGATTTTTAAATTTTTGGGGAACCTAAGTCCCTAATCCTTGTGCTAAGTTTGCCCCTAAAATAAATTTGGTTCATATGAGAAAGAGGAAATAGAAAGTTTTTTTATTTTTTATTTTAATTTAATTTTTTTTACTATAAAACTTGTAAGGTGTGGAAAATAAGCTTTTCCCTCTTGACTAGCTATTTTCCTATTACCGGTAAAAAAATAAAATAAACAAGAAAGCTCAAGTTACTTCTCTTTTCACAATGCACAAATCTTTTCACACTGCACAAGAAGTGCAGCCTTGTGCAGTGTGAAAAGCTGCGCATCTTATGAAAAAGGATTGCAATTTCTTTTCTTATTTGACTTTTGAATATCGTTTTACTTCTTTGTACACCGTAAAAGCTACATTCTTTAACTTTGAGGAGACGAAATATTAATATGAAGGGACAAAAAGTGAAATATGAAGGGTAACAGTAGACTTTTGAAGGAATTTTAAAAAAAATTGTCCCCCCAACTATAAACGTAGGTCCGCCCCAAATTGGAAGGTACTGGGATACCCATATGAGATAATAATTTCAATCAAGGAAGCGGCAACAATTGTGCTTGATTCAGCCAGGGAGAAATTTTAGGTGATGGTTGTTGATGCACAGTTTTTCGAGTGGTGACGTGGCACACCTTCTGGGAGGTGTTGGGAGTTTCGGGGATGCATCAGGCTACACACAAAACGAATAATAGGATTAGAGTCCCCGATGGTGTTCCAACGGGGAAGCTCCGATGCCTAAGTTAGTGTTTTGAGGGAAGAGTGTATAAGCAATCAAAGTTTTAGAACCATAATTGTGCTTACCTTTGGTTTAGGTTGAGACTTGTATTTATAGGCATAGAGTAGAGTTCGTTCCCTGATCCCTCAATATCTGTTTTGCAATTATTTGAGAAGGATAGGGTTTGTTTGCCACCTTATGATCTTAGTAACCCAAGATCTCGGGATAAGCAGCAAGGCTTCTGTTTGAGTTAGATAACCTTTTGAATTTGAGTGGTTATCAATTATCCCGTTTGTATAAGGAGAATTGATAACATAGATAGCTGTCTACATTGTAGAGAGCCTTTTCAAATGTGGGATAAGATCACCTTTTTAAGTTGAATATGTTGATATCCTCTGTTGTGAAATGAATGGTCTACCCTCGACTCTTGACTTTTTTGCTCCTGAGGAGTTGAGTCTCGGACTCAATATCCGAGACCTCCTCGGTGTTCGAAACCTCCTCGAAAAAGCTGTCCAAGGCCTTGTCGGGTCTGGTGACTTGCTAGAATCGGGTTTGGGATCCGTTGGGCCTTATGAAGCTGATCCATGACCCAATAGTTACCCCCCAATTTCCTAGTCTAAAAGATTATGAAAATTTCGTGTTCATAAATGGATCAGCCTTTTGAGGCCTGACTCTTTTGAAGTGAAATCCGAGGCCTCTAAGGTGGGAGATTTGAATTTCAAATTTTGGCGGGAAATTTTCCTCCAATTTTTTGCCGAGTTGGTTGGTATGACTGAGGACCAATCGGTTTTCCACGTGTCAGCGTCTGTGTGGATGTACTTTCGGTTGTCGGTTGTCAGCTGTCACACGTGACTCACAGAGGCGCGTTTTTCTCACCTCATTTATTGCGCATGTTTTCGAGGCGCCTCTTAGGGCTACGTGTTTTCATCCTCACCGTTTCTTCAACTGACACTGACTGTCCATCTGGCCTACTCAAGGTTATAAAATACTCTTCTTTTCTTTGCCGCTTTACTTTGCACCCAGCCCTTTTGAAGAAAAAAATTTCTTGCTCTCTTTCCTCTCGGCGAAATCTCGAATCTCATTATGTCTTAAGACGAAGGATCAGAATCAGACTGTGGTTTGGGTAAGACCTACCCAGCCTTATGGAGGCCAGATCTGACCAAAGAAGATGAGCGTAGAATCATTTTGGATTGTTACATCCCAAAATCGGTGAAGCTCCGTTTTGATGATGAAAGGAAGGGCGCAATAGTAGATGCCGGAAGACACGAGGTCTGTCTTTATGAGGATATGTTCTGAGTAGGTCTCAAATTGCCTTTTTCAAGGGTTGTCCGTGAGCTCCTGGGCCGTCTGAATGTGGCTCCGCATCAACTGGTTCCTAACACCTGGAGGCTGTTTTTCGCTTGTGTCGCCATTTGGCCCATGGCTCTCGAAGAAGAGGATCGTCTTACAGTCCCGGAGTTCTTATAGATGTACCGAATCCAAAAGAATCCCAATGGCGATGGTTTGTACAACTTTCAGACAAGAAGAGGGAAATTCATCCAGATGGACAAGACCTTTACAAGCAACAATGGATGGAAGAAGAAATATTTCTTCGCGCAGGGGCAGTGGGTATTCGCTCCTGGAGAGAAGGCAGAGGGATCGAGAGTACCTCGGGAAATGACCGTCCCTCTCTTGGGCCTTCACAAGGAGATCTGCCTTTCTGAGGAGGAAATGGCTCGTGTAAACAAGGTATTGGCCTGGGCCCAGAAATAGGAATAGGCTATGACCTATAAGAAGTTGGTCACGACGGCTAGGCTGAATAGCTGTTTGTATGCCACCAAGGATGGCGCTGGGGGGTCAAGGAAGAGACCAACTCTGGCAGTCATAGATTTGAGTCCTTTGGCGGCCAACACCAGAGGCGCCACCACCCAAAAGCCCATTGTGGAGAAGGGCAAGGGAAAGGTGGACGAACCTCAGGCAAAGAAGGCTCTGAAGCTGCTTGATGAGCCTGAGGTACCTGAAGTCCCTCAACTGAAAAAGGAGGAGAGTAGTGAAGGGCAAGAAACCTGCTGCTCAGGCTGGTAAGGGGAAGTCCCTCTTTGTTGATCTCTTGGTCTCACAGAGAGGAGTCAATCCAGAGCCTAACGTGGCTCCAGTAACTGCATACGAGGCTCTTCTTCTTAATAAACCCATTGCCGCCACTCCCTTGGCGGCAACTTCGATGAATCCTTTTAGTGCTGCTCCCACTACCACTATCCCGATAGAGTCGGCATCCCTCGTGCACTCAGATCCCATTATTCAGCAACTTTTAAGGAGGCAGATCAATTTCTGGACTTGGATAGCTCGGTTAGTGGTGTGCTGTCACAGGCAACCAAAAATAAAATCTATACTTCTAAAAATACATGTAGTAGTGTGAGTAAGGGTTGTTCCCACGGAGAGTATTTAGTCTAGTTTTATGCTACGTGAACAAGGAGGGGGGGGGGGGGTTTGAGTATAACAAAAACAATTTTAAAAAGAACAACTAAGGAACAATTCAAATTAAAGTATCAAAATCAATCAAAAGAACAAACATTGGTCTAAGTCAACATCCACCATCGGAATTTTACAATTGATCATCGATGCAACTATATATCAATTCATACTTTGAATATTCTCCGTTGAAACTATTTTCCTATCTCTCCTTAGTCCCAGTTAATCAGAAAACAAGCGATCTAATTAACCTTAACTACTAAACAACCCAAGACAAGCGCTAAAGGTTTAATCTAGTAGCAGCCTTAAGAATTAGAAAGATCGATGAAGCTAAACAACACCAGCACAAGTGGTTGCATTTAATTTCGTTGAACGTTTTTCCTAAGATCTAATAATTTCTGACGCAGTAAATTATTAAATCTTAGTTGCTTCACAAATTGGAGGGATCAAACAATTACGGATTTGATATTTAACTTAGCAGTAGATTGCAACAAATAATAAACTAGTAGGCCTCCTAGTAATTAAATGAGACAATCATGAAAATAGGCACAGAAGAACATCCGATACTCAAAGCATAAATTGAACAATAAAAACAAAAATATTCTAAATATTATCCTAAAATAACAATATCCAAATTTGACTAATTAAGGAAAATATTAAAAATAAAATAAAGTCAAAATATAACTAGGAAGGTGGTATTTTCAGCTGGAACTTTCATGCACCAGATCTGAAAATTTCCGCAAATAAACCACGTCAGATCCGCGTATTAGATTT
>NC_081548.1:13855540-13863040 GCF_901000735.1 Corylus avellana | reverse complement strand
AATTTAATGGACTTCATATCAAATGAAACAACCAAGGCATACATTTTTTTTTTTTTTTTTTGTAGGCTTTGCAATGCTTAGCTCCCTTAAGCTTTCTAGTTGACCCATGTATCGAGTGTTAGGCCAATGTCTCCCAAACCAAATGGCCTTAGGGCATTAGGTGTAAAGACACCCCTAAGGACTTACTAACTCGAGTCAAAAAGGCTACGAAGCTAAGCTAGCTATTTTATTAATCAACCCAAAATTTTCACTTTTTGACGCGAACACTCACTGCTTAATGAGGCAAGAGGTCCGGTTACTCAGTGAAAAATTCAAACTTGATTTTTTTTTTTTTTTTAATAACATGCCAAAGTTATTCACCCAATATGTCACCCAACAGAATTCAAGATATTGAAAACAAACATAATTGGTCTCAAAATTCATACCTCACAGACATGTGCAAGTGTGCTCAAGATAGATTTAAATTGAAACAAGAAGCATCTCATGTTGCCAAAAGTAAGTAATAAGACTCAAAATCCCTAAGTCATATGATCATGTGTTCACAACTTTAAGCCTATCAATGAAATTTAAACCAAAATCAAAGCTCAACCTATACTTAAGAATGACATAACAACAAAAATGGACCGTGTTTTGTTTTTCCATACCCCCAAACTTGAATCATACATTGTCCCCAATGTATGTATAGAACTAAAGAATAAGATCAAGAGTACAGAAATACCTGAATGAGCATATGTGGGCATATCATACCCCCAAACTTGTATGCAAAAACACATGTCCTGAAAAACAAAGTGATACTCCAACCAAATACCAATCAAGTGCACACATTGTTGTAAAAAGATAAACAAAGAATGAAGCAACAATGGATAAAATAAACCTGGATGGAGATCATATGCCCTGGTGGAATGGAGGGTCAAGCGCACAGGGCCTGCACTTGATCCTAGGAGGTATTTCTCAATGTAAGTCCGAGTCCTGAAGGATCTTACCTCGATCCTTCAGAAGTCCAATCAAGCTCTTCCATCCCTTCTTCTTTATGATCATGTAGCACTCCACAAGGAAGAGGATTCTTCTTAACATCCCGAAACTGCCTCTCCCAGCGAATAGGTCTTGATGCTCCCCATGACAATGTTCAGGGTGTTTGTCCCGAACTGATTTCATGATCAACCTCTTGTCTCTATGGGAGTTCTCAAAAACTGGGGTAGCCAGGGAATTTGCAAAAAAATTTTCCACCCCAATGAAATCAACTTCAGCAACTTTTGAATGAAATATGTCCCCTGTGGGGTTGTCATCAGGTGGTGGAGTACTTGAAGTGAGAGGCATTGGCTCCGGTGGGTTGCTCCATGATGGGGCTCTAGATGGAGGATCAGGAAGTGGGTCTTCAACAGTTTCTCCAATGTCATCCAAGAGGTAACATGCATTCTGATCAGGCGCATTCTGGAAGGCATTGAAGATGTTCAATCTGATCTTCATATTTCCAAAGGAGATCTTCATTACTCCGGTTCGGCAATTTATGCATGCATTGGCTGTGGCAAGGAAAGGTCGCCCAAGGATGACAGGAATTTGCTTCTCTGGATTTGGGACCGGTTCTGTGTCCAGAACTATAAAGTCAACTGGATAGTAGAACTTGTCCACCTTGATAATGACATCCTCTACAATCCCGTGGGGTTTCTTGATCGAGCGGTCAGCCAATTGCAAGAAGTACTTGTCGGTTTCAATTCCCCTAGGCCCAGTTTCTGATATACCGAGTATGGAAGCAAATTAACACCAGCTCCTAAGTCGAGGAGAGCTCTCTCAATCTCGGTGTTTCCGATGACGCATGAAATTGTAGGCGCTCCAGGGTCTTTGAACTTTGGAGGAGTGTTATGCTGAATCAGAAAGCTTACTTGCTCAGTGAGAATGACCTTCTTGGGAATGTGCTTCTGATTCTTCCTCTTTTGAGTGCACAGGTCCTTGAGAAATTTTGCAGAGGCTGGAATTTGCTTGATGGCCTCAAGGAGTGGGATGTTGATTTGAACCTGCTTGAAGGTTTCCATCATGTCTTGTATCTTCTCTCCTTGTTTCCCAAAGTGGAAGGGTGCCTTGAGACGTTCTGGAAAGGGGGCCTTAGGCTCATATGGTACCTTAGGAGTGGGGGTAGATGATGAAGATGCCTCGATGCTTACTTGTTTACCCTTGTCCTGATGCAGATTCTGCGGGGCCTCAATTTGCTCATCCTTCTTTTCTTCCACATGATTGTCAACCATTCTTCCACTTCGCAATGTGGTGACGGCTTGAACTTGCTCCAGTTGAGATGTGCTTCCTTCTACCATGTATAGTCCCCTAGGGTTGGTCACTGGTTGACTTGGAAGCTTTCCTTCTTCCCTCCTGTTGAGGGTATTGGCAAGTTGTCCAACTTGAGCTTCTAGTTTGGCAATGGAGTGGGTATGTGAGTTTACTCTTTCCTCTTGAGATTTGATTGACTGCTTTATCTCGCTGGTTAGCTCATTCACTGCTTTTAGAATCTGATCCTCAAAATTAGACTCTGATGGAGACTGGTAGTGCTGCTGTGGAGGCCGGTGAGTGGACTGAGGTTGGTAAGGCTGCCTGTTGGATTGAGCTTGATTGTATGGCCCTGGGGCTGAGTTGCCCGAATTTGAGTTCTTCCATGAGAAATTGGGATGATTTCTCCACCCGGGGTTGTAGGAATTGGAGTACGGATCATTACCTGGTTTGGAGAAAGCTGCATTAACCTGCTCATTAGCAACATCAATATAATTTCCAGCAAGAGGGCAATTATTTTCATGATGCATAGGACTTGAACAAAATGAGCAAGATTTATGTGGTGTGTGCTTGTGAGCAGTATTAGGAGTAAAACCAGTAGTCATCAAAACTTGATCTAGCTTCTTGGTGATAGCCTCAACTACTTGGTTGGCTATGTTTGGGGAATGGCCTGCTTCATACAAACTCTCCGTCTTGGGTGCTTTAGGTGCTGGTGCCCTTCGTCTGGCGGAAACCTGCTGAAGAGAATTGTTACTTAAGTTTTCAAACATAGACCATGCTTCATTTTCACTTTTCAACATGAATGTCCCCCCACATGATGCATCTACCATTTTTCTATTGGACTCGGTCAGGCCATCATAAAAACACTGCACTAGCTGCCATTTTGGGACAGCGTGGTGTGGACATGATCTAAGCAAGGTCTGCAACCTATCCCAAGTCTCATGGAAATCCTCTCCCTCGTACTGGGAGAATGTAGTGATGGCTCTCCTAGTATCATTGGTCATGCCTATGGGAAAGTACTTCTTAAGAAATTCTTGTTGCAATTGCGCCCAAGAAGTGATAGAATTGGGTGTTAAGGACTGGAACCAATGTTTGGCTTTTTCCTTGAGGGAGAAAGGAAAAAGACGCATCCTTAGGGCATCCTCAGTGAATCCATTCATTTTAGTGGTCTCACAGATTGATTCGAAATCACTGAGGAATTCATAAGGATTTTCAGTGCTAAGCCCTAAGAAGGAAGGTAAACTTCGTATAGTGCTAGGCTTAATTTCATAATGGGTTGCTGTAATTTCCGGCAACCGAAGACATGTGGGAGTAGTGTAAGTGGTAGGAAGATAGTGATCTTGCAATGCTATGTGGTTACCGTCCCCCATGGTCTCAGTGGAATGCTCTTCTAGCAAATTAGAGTTCTTTTGGGATCTAATTCGTCTAAGAGTGCGTTCAATTTCAAGGTCGCAAGAAATTAATGGAAAAGATAAAGAACGACGACCTAGCATAAACTACACAGAAATTTAAAAGAAAACAGAAAAAAAAAATTAAGCTAAAACAGAAAACAAACAAGCTCACAAACGGCCTTAGTGTGCACTTAGGGTCTGGATGCAGAATGCCGCAAGTGCGCTCGATCGCACGGTAGGGTGCGTTCGATCGCAGTCACAGAGAAGGTAGCTTACGGACCTGTTTGCAGTTTCTGAAAAAGAATAAAATCAACGCAAAACAGAATTAAAATTTAGCAACTTAAAACAGGAAAATAATTTATTAAGCTAAAGTTAATCTCTAAAATTTGACAATAAAACCGTTAAGCAGTCCCCGGCAACGGCGCCAAAAATTGATGTGGTATTTTTGTGACCAAAAATATCAATTATAAAAATAACCACTCGCAATAGGACGAATCTTTGTAGGATACGGCTATAGAGAGGGTGTCGAACCTCAAGGACTGCAAGGGTTTAATTATCAAAATTAAAAGATCAAAGTTAACTTAATTAAAAAGGGTTTTGATTTGATTTGCTTAAAAACTAAAGTGCATGAAAATAAAAGAGATTTAAAATAAGAGAGAGAGAGTAGGGTATTGACTTCACCTCTATCCGCACAACAATGGTTAATCATAATTAATCCCATAAATTCATTCTATGCATATTATAAATAAACAAGAAACTACCTTATTAAAGAATAAGCATAATCTATCTTCGATTGGCACGGATCGTCCACCTAACCACTAAGACGCGGTACGACCCGTCTTCTCTAGGTATAAATTATCAAATTCTATAACAGGATACATACAATCAATGAATAAGTGTAACCCATCTTCGGTTGGCACGGATTGTCTACCTAAATTACACTAAACTAGGGTGTAGTACAATCCGTCTTCCCTAGGCATGGCCTATCAAATCCTATTGATCATATGTCAATTAAACCCATTGTATAACCATCATCCTCATAATCACAGAAAACAAGAATGATTTGAAATCAATAAAAGTAAAATACTTTCTAAGACAAGAGAAGAATTTCACAAATATTGATTTTGGAATTTAAGAGCAATTGCATTTAATAATTAAGAACATAAATCAATTGTAGCAATCCTCATAATTATACAATCAACATGCATAAATTGAAAATTTAGAAATTAAATACAATCAAACCATTGTGCTTGGAAAGGGCTACATCAATACCCCACGAAGGGGTTTAGCCGCTCATGATCTCCTAAGCTCCAAAGACAATTTACTGAATTTTGCTCTAAGTGGCGGTGTGTTTTTTCTCAATGCTTAGAGGCCTATTTATAGGGCTTAGGAGAGTCCTAGAAGCCCTAGGAATCCTATAAATTTCGGAGATTTAAGTCAATTAGGATAAAGAAAACCTAAGTCCAAATCGGAATAGGATTCACCCAAAATTGCGTTCCTATCTTGCGGGGCGATTTTGGCAATGCGACGCTCCGAATTAGGAAAATGCTATTTCACAATGATTTGTAGAAATTTGAGTTAGCTTTTCAGTGCCGCTTGAATCAGCTTAATCGGATATTTGAGCTGAAAGTTATGGCCAAAATATCGAGACGTATGCAGAATCCCAAATTGAATCCAATCCGATTTTGACTTCAATTTGAGAAATTCCGAATTAATCCTTTCCTTTATTTGATTAAATTTAACCATGATTGGTTAAGCTTAATCATATCTTCTAGGTCTTCTCAAAGTGTGCTTTTAAGCCCAAAATGAATGGAATTAATTGCATCTTTATTTATAACCTGAAAACATAAAAACAAAACAAAATCAAACAAATAACAACGCTAAGGAATTAACATATGCAAATTAAGGGGCTTGAATGTACAACATTCGGCGCTTATCACACCCCCGAACTTACATATTGCTAGTCCCTTAGCAATATAAAACTGAAAATAAACTGAAAAACAAAAAGATAAATCCAGCTTTCGTGGGATATACGGTTGCATTTAGCATATGCAACAAGCCTTTTAAACCCCTAGGCATTCCCTAGAGGACGAGTGAAGTCTCGTGAGGGTTTTCCAAGAATGATACCCACAAACATTGTCATCATTATGTCATTCAAAAGGATAAAGTAGCACAAAAATAATGGTTCTCATTCATTAGCAAGCTTAAAATTATAAACTTCATCTTCAAAATTTCAAGGAATTCACAAGTCAAATCACTTACCAATGGCAGATTGAGGCACAACAAGTTTCAATTAGTGCAAAGTGAACTAACACATAATCATGAGGCTTCAAAATAATTCCAATATGAATGAATCAAAATCTCAGAATTTAATGGACTTCATATCAAATGAAACAACCAAGGCATACATTTTTTTTTTTTTTTTTTGTAGGCTTTGCAATGCTTAGCTCCCTTAAGCTTTCTAGTTGACCCATGTATCGAGTGTTAGGCCAATGTCTCCCAAACCAAATGGCCTTAGGGCATTAGGTGTAAAGACACCCCTAAGGACTTACTAACTCGAGTCAAAAAGGCTACGAAGCTAAGCTAGCTATTTTATTAATCAACCCAAAATTTTCACTTTTTGACGCGAACACTCACTGCTTAATGAGGCAAGAGGTCCGGTTACTCAGTGAAAAATTCAAACTTGATTTTTTTTTTTTTTTTAATAACATGCCAAAGTTATTCACCCAATATGTCACCCAACAGAATTCAAGATATTGAAAACAAACATAATTGGTCTCAAAATTCATACCTCACAGACATGTGCAAGTGTGCTCAAGATAGATTTAAATTGAAACAAGAAGCATCTCATGTTGCCAAAAGTAAGTAATAAGACTCAAAATTCCTAAGTCATATGATCATGTGTTCACAACTTTAAGCCTATCAATGAATTTCAAACCAAAATCAAAGCTCAACCATATGCTTAAGAATGACATAACAATAATAATGGACTATGTTTTGTTTTTCCATACCCCCCAACTTGAATCATACATTGTCCCCAATGTATGTATAGAACTAAAGAATAAGATCAAGAGTATAGGAATACCTGAATGAGCAGATGGGGGCATATCATACCCCCAAACTTGAATGCAAAAACACATGTCCTAAAAATAAAGTGATACTCCAACCAAATACCAATCAAGTGCACACATTGTTGTAAAAAGATAAAGAATGAAACAACAATGGATAAAATAAACCTGGATGGAGATCATATGCCCTGGTGGAGTGGAGGGTCAAGCGCACTAGGCCTGCACTTGATCCTAGGAGGTATTTCTCAATGTAAGTCCGAGTCCCGAAGGATCTTACCTCGATCCTTCAGAAGTCCAATCAAACTCTTCCATCCCTTCTTCTTTATGATCATGTAGCACTCCACAAGGAAGAGGATTCTTCTTAACATCCCGAAACTGCCTCTCCCAGCGAATAGGTCTTGATGCTCCCCATGACAATGTTCAGGGTGTTTGTCCCGAACTGATTTCATGATCAACCTCTTGTCTCTATGGGAGTTCTCAAAAACTAGGGTAGCCAGGGAATTTGCCAAAAAATTTTCCACCCCAATGAAATCAACTTCAGCAACTTTTGAATGAAATATGTCCCCTGTGGGGTTGTCATCAGGTGGTGGAGTACTTGAAGTGAGAGGCATTGGCTCCGATGGGTTGCTCCATGATGGGGCTCTAGATGGAGGATCAGGAAGTGGGTCTTCAACAGTTTCTCCAATGTCATCCAAGAGGTAACATGCATTCTGATCAGGCGCATTCTGGAAGGCATTGAAGATGTTCAATCTGATCTTCATATTTCCAAAGGAGATCTTCATTAC
>NC_081548.1:13844506-13855440 GCF_901000735.1 Corylus avellana | reverse complement strand
GCCGCTGGGACAACTAATGCAGAGAAGTATGAAGCAAAAGCTGTCTGGCGTGAAATATTAAACCCTTCTCCTCCGGTGCGGCGGATGCTAATCACCGGTTGTGGAATCCAGTGTTTCCAACAGATTACAGGCATCGATGCAACTGTTTATTATAGCCCCACAATCTTCAAAGAAGCTGGAATTAAAGGCAATACTCAGCTTCTTGCAGCAACCGTTGCTGTTGGGTTGAGCAAAACTTTGTTCATCTTGGTAGCCATATTTCTCATTGACAAGGTGGGGAGAAAGCCTTTACTTTACATAAGCACAATCGGCATGACTACTTGCTTATTGGGTCTCAGCCTTACTCTAGCTTTCATGGGGAATGAAAAGATCGGGATTGGAATGGCGATTTTAGCAGTTTGTGGGAATGTAGCCTTCTTCTCAGTAGGACTCGGCCCGATTTGTTGGGTATTGTCATCCGAAATCTTCCCTCTGAGGCTTAGAGCTCAAGCATCAGCACTTGGGGCAGTAGGCAGTAGGGTTAGTAGTGGCGTGGTTGCTATGTCCTTCCTCTCGGTGTCTCGTGCAATCACAGTAGCGGGAACCTTCTTTATTTTTTCTGTAATTTCAGTTTTCGCCATTGCTTTTGTCCATACATGCGTTCCAGAAACAAAAGGGAAGTCTTTAGAGGAAATTGAATTGCTCTTTCAAAACGAGGGAGTATGGAAAGGAGGCGAGGTTGAAATGGGAGATGCAGAGCGTCTAGTGCAGAGAGAACAAGTGGGTGGCAATGGCATGTCTGATTGCTAAGCCACAAACTTCGAACAAGAAGCTTCAAATTCTAAGACTCCTTCAGGTAGTGGGAGGCGATTACAGAGGATTCTTCTAAAATGCCAAGATGGATTCTTCTAGAACTCCATGATGCCATGGATCATAAGATCTACACACCAATTTGCATGGACTTAATTATTTGGAGCTAATTAAGCTCCTCTATGATTCTTTTGTCTTACAGTCTTCGTGATTCTTTGTCTTACAGTCTTATGGAGATCGGGTTCAGATTGCATTGATTCGATCGAACAAGTAAACAACCTTTATCTAGACTAGACTTACAAGCATATTCTTGTACATGTCCTCCATTATTGTTCTGTTTCAAATTCTTTTTGCTCTTTTGGGCAACAGAGTTGCTCTGTATTCTTGGACTTAATTTTTGCCCGCTTTCTTCTGTATACGAATATACGATATAATTTATGGATGATGATTCATAATTTTGGTTAGAACACGAAATACACAAATTGCCACCAAACTTACTGAAAGGCTAGTTTTTAGCTTTGCCATTCAAATTTGTAAAGTTTTTTGAGTTCAAAAAAGAGTGCCAAGGACCAACTCGAACAAGAAATTAAAGAAAAAAACAGAGGGATGGTTATCTGGGTTTTGGAGGTAGCGGCCACTCCCAAATGGAGGTTCGGAGGTGATCGCACTATCCAAGCCTCTCAGGATCGACCACTTTCGGGATATTAAGGGTGGTCACAACCATTCTAGCGAACTAAAGAGGATGATCGAATCACCTTTATGCCTAAGGGTATGTGGGGCCACTTTCGAGCCACTAAGGATAAAGAGGATGATCGAATCACTTTTATGCCTAAGGGTATGTGGGGCCACTTTCAAGCCACTAAGGGTTGTTACAAGAACTTACAACCATTTTAGCAATTAAAGAGGATGGTCAAATCAGCCTATGCCATGTAGAACGTGGGACCTTCTTGTTGGGTGAACCACCCAAATGGGTTTTTTGCCACCAAACACACTTCAAAGAAATACTCCTATTATTTACATATTTTTTTATGGCTTTGTTGTCCCAATTTGAATGAGTGGCTAAAAGTATCGATGCAACTTGTATGATAATGCTATATACTAGATAAGTATCATACTTTTATCTTTAAAGTTGATATGTGGCATGGCCGTTGTAGTGTTTGAAGGGTGCAAATTAATTTTTAAATTGGAAAATAGGAAGAGAGAGACCATAGGGAGAAGCTAGAGCCTAGAAGGCACTGGTAAGTTTATCCTAGAATAATATATAGTAATTATCTTTTTTCATGGGTTTACGCTTTGAAATAAGTGATAAACACATGACGGAAGCAATGACATCGTGCGGACTCCGGAAGGTACTAGACTTAGGAAGAAGGCAAAACCGACACAGACACACATTTACTACAGCTACGTAATTACCATCGAAATGCGGCAACCTTTTTTTTATAATTTCAGGTCTTTAAAAGCCGCAAGCGACCTACACACAAAAACCCACCTCCGCATATGTACTTGCTTTGCTTTGATCTTTAGTTCAGGTGTGTGACTGAAAAATGGCGGACGAGATTGTTCTTCTGGATTTCTGGGCCAGCATGTTTGGGATGAGGGTGAGGATCGCGCTGGCTGAGAAGGGGATCAAGTACCAGTACAAGGAGGAGGACCTGAGGAACAAGAGCGAGCTGCTTCTCAAGATGAACCCGGTTCACAAGAAGATCCCGGTTCTCATCCACAACGGTAAACCGGTTTGTGAATCCCTTATCATCGTTCAGTACATTGACGAGGTGTGGAAGGACAGGTGTCCGTTGTTGCCCTCTGATCCTTACCAGAGAGCTCAAGCCAGGTTCTGGGCTGATTTTGTTGATAAGAAGGTAAGTAAACGTCTCTGCAATTTATTTGTTTTTAATAAATCTATATATATATATATATATGGAGAGTGGTAATACAATTTGAGTTCAAATTAAAATGCAGGTGTATGATGTTTCAAGGAGAGTATGGACCACAAAAGGAGAAGAACAGAAGGCAGCAAAGAAAGAGTTCTTTGAAACCTTCAAGATATTGGAAGTAGAGCTCGGAGAGAAGGCTTTCTTTGGGGGTGAAAGTTTTGGGTTTGTGGACCTTTCTCTCATCACTTTCTACAGCTGGTTTCATGCTTATGAGACATTTGGCAACTTCAGCATGGAGGCAGAGTGCCCCAAGATTATTACATGGGCTAAAAGGTGCCTGCAAAGGGAGAGTGTTGCCAAGACTCTTCCTGACCAGAAGAAGGTTTTTGAGTTTATCGTGGAGATGACGAAGAGGCTTGGCGTGGAGTAGAGTCTACAAGTGTACGTGCGTTATGTAAAAAGAGAACGTATATGGTGAATAAGGACACTTCGTTGTGTCTGCCAAATGTTGGGTGAAGTTCTGGCTTTCTACCATTTGGAGTGTACTTAAGTTTTAGTGTACGCGTACGTGTATGCAGGGGAATGGAGTTTATCTGCTTTTCTTTTTGTATCTTTTCTGCTCTTTATCCATCCTTTTTAATATCCAATTTTGATTTTAGAATCTATTGATAATAACTTGTAACCGCTAATTAGTTGACTTAACTAATTATCAAGCACTCGGTACTCACAAATCTACTCATAATGATAGTTAAATTGGTTAATTATCGGTCTTTGCTTGGGCCAATTGCGGTGTTGCTGACATGATCAAAGGGATTCTCCTCCTGTCCAAGTCCTTTGGGATCCCTGATGTGGTATTTTTGTGACCAAAAATATCAATTATAAAAATAACCACTCGCAATAGGACGAATCTTTGTAGGATACGGCTATAGAGAGGGTGTCGAACCTCAAGGACTGCAGGGGTTTTATTATCAAAATTCAAAAGATCAAAATTAACTTAATTAAAAAGGAGAATTGATTTGATTTTCTTTAAAAACTAAAGTGCATGAAAATAAAAGAGATTAAAAATAAGAGAGAGAGTGTAGGGTATTGACTTCACCTCTATCCGCACAACAATGGCTAATCATAATTAATCCCAGAAATTCATTCTATGCATGTTATAAATAAACAAGAAACTACCTTATTAAAGAATAAGCATAATCTATCTTCGGTTGGCACGGATCGTCCACCTAACCACTAAGATGCGGTACGACCCGTCTTTCCTAGGTATAAATTATCAAATTCTTTAATAGGATACATACAATCAATGAATAAGTGTAACCCATCTTCGGTTGGCACGGACTGTCTACCTAAATTACACTAAACTAGGGTGTAGTACAATCCGTCTTCCCTAGGCATGGCCTATCAAATCCTATTGATCATATGTCAATTAAACTCATTGTATAACCATCATCCTCATAATCACAGAAAACAAGAATGATTTGATTTCAATAAAAGTAAAATACTTTCTAAGACAAGAGAAGAATTTCACAAATATTGATATTGAAATTTAAGAACAATTGCATTTAATATGAAGAACATAAATCAATTGTAGCAATCCTCATAGTTATACAATCAACATGCATAAATTAAAAATCTAGAAATTAAATACAATCAAACCATTGTGCTTGGATAGGGTTACATCAACACCCCACGAAGGGGTTTAGCCGCTCATGATCTCCTAAGCTCCAAAGACAATTTACTGAATTTTGCTCTAAGAAGGGTGTGTCTTTTCTCAATGCTTAGAGGCCTATTTATAGGGCTTAGGAGAGTCCTAGAAGCCCTAGTAATCCTATAAATTTCGGAGATTTAAGTCCAAGTCCAATTAGGATAAAGAAAACCTAAGTCCAAATCGGAATAAGATTCACCCAAAATTGCGTTCCTATCTTGCGGGGCGATTTTGGCAATGTGGCGCTCCGAATTAGGAAAATGCTATTTCACAATGATTTGTAGAAATTTGAGCTAGCTTTCCAGTGCCGCTTGAATCACCTTAATCGGATATTTGAGCTGAAAGTTATGGCCAAAATACCGAGACGTATGCAGAATCCAAAATTGAATCCAATCCGATTTTGACTCCAATTTGAGAAATTCCGAATTAATCATTTTCTTTATTTGATTTAAACTTAACCATGATTGGTTAAGCTTAATCATATCTTCTAGGTCTTCTCAAAGTGTGCTTTTAAGCCCAAAATGAATGGAATTAATTGCATCTTGATTTATAACCTGAAAACACAAAAACAAAACAAAAATCAAACAAATAACAATGCTAAGGAATTAACATATGCAAATTAAGGGGCTTGAATGTGCAACATTCGGCGCTTATCACACCCCCAAACTTACATATTGCTAGTCCCTTAGCAATACAAAACAGAAAATAAACTGAAAAACAAAAAGATAAATCCATCTTTCGTGGGATATACGATTGCATTTAGCGTATGCAACAAGCCTTTTAAACCCCTAGGCATTTCCTAGAGGACGAGTGAAGTCTCGTGAGGGTTTTCCAGGAATGATACCCACAAACATTGTCATCATTATGTCATTCAAAAGGATAAAGCATCACAAAAATAATGGTTCTCATTCCTTAACAAGCTTAAAATTATAAACTTTATCTTCAAAATTCCAAGGAATTTACAAGTCAAATCACTTACAAATGGCAGATTGAGATACATAAATTTCAATTAGTGCAAAGTGAACTAACACATAATCATGAGGCTTCAAAATAATTCCAGTATGAATGAATCAACATCTCAGAATTTATTGGACTTCATATCAAATGAAACAACCAAGGCATACATTTTTTTTTTTTTTGTCTTTTTTTTTGTTGTAGGCTTTGCAATGCTTAGCTCCCTTAAGCTTTCTAGTTGACCCATGTATCGAGTGTTAGGCCAATGTCTCCCAAACCAAATGGCTTTAGGGCACTAGGTGTAAAGACACCCTAAGGACTTACTAACTCGAGTCAAAAAGGCTACGAAGCTAAGCTAGCCATTTTATTAATCAACCCAAAAAAATTTCACTTTTTGACGCGAACACTCACTGCTTAATGAGGCAAGAGGTCCGGTTACTCAGTGAAAAATTCAAACTTGAATTTTTTTTATTTTTTTCTTTTATATACATATATATCATGCCAAAGTTATTCATCCAATATGTCACCCAACAGAATTCAAGACATTGAAAACAAACATAATTGGTCTCAAAATTCATACCTCACAGACATGTGCTAGTGTGCTCAAGATAGATTTAAATTGAAACAAGAAGCATCTCATGTTGCCAAAAGTAAGTAACAAGACTTAAAATCCCTAAGTCATATGATCATGTGTTCATAACTTTAAGCCTATCAATGAAATTTAAACCAAAATCAAAGCTCAACCATATGCTTAAGAATGACATAACAATAAAAATGGACCGTGTTTTGTTTTTCCATACCCCCAAACTTGAATCATACATTGTCCCCAATGTATGTATAGAACTAAAGAATAAGATCAAGAGTACAGAAATACCTGAATGAGCAGATGTGGGCATATCATACCCCCAAACTTGAATGCAAAAACACATGTCCTAAAAATAAAGTGATACTCCAACCAAATACCAATCAAGTGCACACATTGTTGTAAAAAGATAAACAAAGAATGAAGCAACAATGGATAAAATAAACCTGGATGGAGATCATATGCCCTGGTGGAGTGGAGGGTCAAGCGCACAGGGCCTGCACTTGATCCTAGGAGGTATTTCTCAATGTAAGTCCGAGTCCCGAAGGATCTTACCTCGATCCTTCAGAAGTCCAATCAAACTCTTCCATCCCTTCTTCTTTATGATCATGTAGCACTCCACAAGGAAGAGGATTCTTCTTAACATCCCGAAACTGCCTCTCCCAGCGAATAGGTCTTGATGCTCCCCATGACAATGTTCAGGGTGTTTGTCCCGAACTGATTTCATGATCAACCTCTTGTCTCTATGGGAGTTCTCAAAAACTGGGGTAGCCAGGGAATTTGCCAAAAAATTTTCCACCCCAATGAAATCAACTTCAGCAACTTTTGAATGAAATATGTCCCCTGTGGGGTTGTCATCAGGTGGTGGAGTACTTGAAGTGAGAGGCATTGGCTCCGGTGGGTTGCTCCATGATGGGGCTCTAGATGGAGGATCAGGAAGTGGGTCTTCAACAGTTTCTCCAATGTCATCCAAGAGGTAACATGCATTCTGATCAGGCAGCATTCTGGAAGGCATTGAAGATGTTCAATCTGATCTTCATATTTCCAAAGGAGATCTTCATTACTCCGGTTCGGCAATTTATGCATGCATTGGCTGTGGCAAGGAAAGGTCGCCCAAGGATGACAGGAATTTGCTTCTCTGGATTTGGGACCGGTTCTGTGTCCAGAACTATAAAGTCAACTGGATAGTAGAACTTGTCCACCTTGATAATGACATCCTCCACAATCCCGCGGGGTTTCTTGATCGAGCGGTCAGCCAATTGCAAGACAGTACTTGTCGGTTTCAATTCCCCTAGGCCCAGTTTCTGATATACCGAGTATGGAAGCAAATTAACACCAGCTCCTAAGTCGAGGAGAGCTCTCTCAATCTCGGTGTTTCCGATGACGCATGAAATTGTAGGCGCTCCAGGGTCTTTGAACTTTGGAGGAGTGTTATGCTGAATCAGAGAGCTTACTTGCTCGGTGAGAATGACCTTCTTGGGAATGTGCTTCTGATTCTTCCTCTTTTGAGTGCACAGGTCTTTCAGAAACTTTGCATAGGCTGGAATTTGCTTGATGGCCTCAAGGAGTGGGATGTTGATTTGAACCTGCTTGAAGGTTTCCATCATGTCTTGTATCTTCTCTCCTTGTTTCCCGAAGTGGGAAGGTGCCTTGAGACGTTCTGGGAAAGGGGCCTTAGGCTCATATGGTACCTCAGGAGTGGGGGTAGATGATGAAGATGCCTCGATGCTTACTTGTTTACCCTTGTCCTGATGCAGATTCTGTGGGGCCTCGATTTGCTCATCCTTCTTTTCTTCCACATGATTGTCAACCAGTCTTCCGCTTCGCAATGTGGTGACGGCTTGAACTTGCTCCAGTTGAGATGTGCTTCCTTCTACCATGTATAGTCCCCTAGGGTTGGTCACTGGCTGACTTGGAAGCTTTCCTTCTTCCCTCCTGTTAAGGGTATTGGCAAGTTGTCCAACTTGAGCTTCTAGTTTGGCAATGGAGTGGGTATGTGAGTTTACTCTTTCCTCTTGAGATTTGATTGACTGCTTTATCTCGTTGGTTAGCTCATTCACTGCTTTTAGAATCCGATCCTCAAAATTAGACTCTGATGGAGACTGGTAGTGCTGCTGTGGAGGCCGGTAAGTGGATTGAGGTTGGTAAGGCTGCCTGTTGGATTGAGCTTGATTGTATGGCCCTGGGGCTGAGTTGCCCGAATTTGAGTTCTTCCATGAGAAATTGGGATGATTTCTCCACCCGGGGTTGTAGGAATTGGAGTACGGATCATTACCTGGTTTGGAGAAAGCTGCATTAACCTGCTCATTAGCAACATCAATATAATTTCCAGCAAGAGGGCAATTATTTTCATGATGCATAGGACTTGAACAAAATGAGCAAGATTTATGTGGTGTGTGCCTGTGAGCAGTATTAGGAGTAAAACCAGCAGTCATCAAAACTTGATCTAGCTTCTTGGTGATAGCCTCAACTACTTGGTTGGCTATGTTTGGGGAATGGCCTGCTTCATACAAACTCTCCGTCTTGGGTGCTTTAGGTGCTGGTGCCCTTCGTCTGGCGGAAACCTGCTGAAGAGAATTGTTACTTAAGTTTTCAAACATAGACCATGCTTCATTTTCACTTTTCAACATGAATGTCCCCCCACATGATGCATCTACCATTTTTCTATTGGACTCGGTCAGGCCATCATAAAAACACTACACTAGCTGCCATTTTGGGACATCGTGGTGTGGACATGATCTAAGCAAGGTCTGCAACCTATCCCAAGTCTCATGGAAATCCTCTCCCTCGTACCGGGAGAATGTAGTAATGGCTCTCCTAGTATCATTGGTCATGCCTATGGGAAAGTACTTCTTAAGAAATTCTTGTTGCAATTGAGCCCAAGAAGTGATAGAATTGGGTGTTAAGGACTGGAACCAATGTTTGGCTTTTTCCTTGAGGGAGAAAGGAAAAAGACGCATCCTTAGGGCATCCTCAGTGAATCCATTCATTTTAGTGGTCTCACAGATTGATTCGAAATCACTGAGGAATTCATAAGGATTTTCAGTGCTAAGCCCTAAGAAGGAAGGTAAACTTCGTATAGTGCTAGGCTTAATTTCATAATGGGTTGCCGTAATTTCCGGCAACCGAAGACATGTGGGAGTAGTGTAAGTGGTAGGAAGATAGTGATCTTGCAATGCTACGTGGTTACCGTCCCCCATGGTCTCAGTGGAACGCTCTTCTAGCAAATTAGAGTTCTTTTGGGATCTAATTCGTCTAAGAGTGCGTTCAATTTCAAGGTCGCAAGAAATTAATGGAAAAGATAAAGAACGACGACCTAGCATAAACTACACAGAAATTTAAAAGAAAACAGAAAAAAAAAATTAAGCTAAAACAGAAAACAAACAAGCTCACAAACGGCCTTAGTGTGCACTTAGGGTCTGGATGCAGAATGCCGCAAGTGCGCTCGATCGCACGGTAGGGTGCGTTCGATCGCAGTCACAGAGAAGGCAGCTTACGGACCTGTTTGCAGTTTCTGAAAAAGAATAAAATCAACGCAAAACAAAATTAAAATTTAGCAACTTAAAACAGGAAAATAATTTATTAAGCTAAAGTTAATCTCTAAAATTTGACAATAAAACCGTTAAGCAGTCCCCGGCAACGGCGCCAAAAATTGATGTGGTATTTTTGTGACCAAAAATATCAATTATAAAAATAACCACTCGCAATAGGACGAATCTTTGTAGGATACGGCTATAGAGAGGGTGTCGAACCTCAAGGACTGCAAGGGTTTAATTATCAAAATTAAAAGATCAAAGTTAACTTAATTAAAAGGGGTTTTGATTTGATTTGCTTAAAAACTAAAGTGCATGAAAATAAAAGAGATTTAAAATAAGAGAGAGAGAGTAGGGTATTGACTTCACCTCTATCCGCACAACAATGGTCAATCATAATTAATCCCATAAATTCATTCTATGCATGTTATAAATAAACAAGAAACTACCTTATTAAAGAATAAGCATAATCTATCTTCGGTTGGCACGGATCGTCCACCTAACCACTAAGATGCGGTACGACCCGTCTTCCCTAGGTATAAATTATCAAATTCTATAACAGGATACATACAATCAATGAATAAGTGTAACCCATCTTCGGTTGGCACGGACTGTCTACCTAAATTACACTAAACTAGGGTGTAGTACAATCCGTCTTCCCTAGGCATGGCCTATCAAATCCTATTGATCATATGTCAATTAAACCCATTGTATAACCATCATCCTCATAATCACAGAAAACAAGAATGATTTGAGATCAATAAAAGTAAAATACTTTCTAAGACAAGAGAAGAATTTCACAAATATTGATTTTGGAATTTAAGAGCAATTGCATTTAATAATTAAGAACATAAATCAATTGTAGCAATCCTCATAATTATACAATCAACATGCATAAATTGAAAATCTAGAAATTAAATACAATCAAACCATTGTGCTTGGAAAGGGCTACATCAATACCCCACGAAGGGGTTTAGCCGCTCATGATCTCCTAAGCTCCAAAGACAATTTACTGAATTTTGCTCTAAGAGGCGGTGTGTCTTTTCTCAATGCTTAGAGGCCTATTTATAGGGCTTAGGAGAGTCCTAGAAGCCCTAGTAATCCTATAAATTTCGGAGATTTAAGTCCAAGTCCAATTAGGATAAAGAAAACCTAAGTCCAAATCGGAATAGGATTCACCAAAAATTGCGTTCCTATCTTGCGGGGCGATTTTGGCAATGTGGCGCTCCGAATTAGGAAAATACTATTTCACAATGATTTGTAGAAATTTGAGTTAGCTTTCCAGTGCCACTTGAATAACCTCAATCGGATATTTGAGCTGAAAGTTATGGCCAAAATACCGAGATGTATGCAGAATCCCAAATTGAATCCAATCCGATTTTGACTCCAATTTGAGAAATTTCGAATTAATCCTTTCCTTTATTTGATTAAATTTAACCATGATTGGTTAAGCTTAATCATATCTTCTAGGTCTTCTCAAAGTGTGCTTTTAAGCC
>NC_081548.1:13792006-13839506 GCF_901000735.1 Corylus avellana | reverse complement strand
GGTTTTGAGACCTTCCAATCTTGGGCCAATGACCTTGCTCACACTGTGGATCTCAACACTGTGAAGCCTAAGACTATCCCGGTTACTGATAAAGCTTTGAAGTAGCTTATTAATCTTGGGCCAGATCTGATGCCTGATGCGTGGGAATCAACAAGTTTGCTCACAAGCTGTTCCCTGACTCTGAGGAAGAATCCTTGGATAGTGAAGGGACTGCTTCTAGTGACGGTGCCGAGACCCCTTCTGCTGCCGAGACCAGTGCTGTAAACCCAAAGGAGGGAAAATGTATAGACGTAGCTTTTTGGCGTACATGCCTATTACTTGTATATATATGGTCATTTTCGTTTGCTTGCAATGAGATTTTTAGTATACTTGTTCTCTGGCTTATGATAACATAGGTTTAATATTCAAGGTTCTAATAACAATTGCCATGAAATTACTCATGCACCACTCTTGAGCGATCTCGATAATAATTTATGAATTACCTATGACTACTTGGTAGAGTGTTTTCGGCTATGTGCCAGGTCTCAGAAAAATGTTTAACCTTTTTCGAACACACCTTTTTTTTTTTTTTTTTGGAAGGATATACATTCTTGACAGGTTATTTTTTCTGAGGTTGCTTAACCTTTTTCGAACACACCTTTTTTTTTTTTTTTTGGAAGGATATACATTCTTGACAGGTTATTTTTTCTGAGGTTGCTTAACCTTTTTCGAACACACCTTTTTTTTGAAGGATTTACCTTCTTGATAGGTTAGCCGTTTAACCTTTTTCAAACACACCTTCTTAGAAGGATTTACGTTCTTGACGGGTTATTTTTGGAAGAATACTATAGTTATGTTCCATCGAGTTCAGTCTTGGGAAAGCTCTTAGGTTTTTCTTTTCAGATGGCTCAGCTATGTAGAGTTGGAGAAAGCATTTTTGGCTGTCTGCTTCAGACTTCGGGAAGGCCTCTTCGGCTGTATATCCCGAGAATGATTTTATTTATTTTATTTTTTCGTAGACTTTGAATTCTATTGAAATTCCAGGAGATTATCTTATTTAATGAAATGTAATGAAAATTACAAACAAAACAAGAGTCACCGTATTATAATAACTTAGACAAAGTACTTTTTGAGGTGCTCGGCATTCCATGGCCTGGGAAGTGATTTTCCCTCATAATCTTTGAGGTAGTATGCTCCCGTTCTTGTGCACTCGATTACCTTGTCAGGGCCTTCCCAGTTTGGAGCCAACTTTCCTTCAGCAGGGTCTCTAGTGGCGATGGTGACCTTTCGTAAGACCAGATCTCCAACCTTGAAGCTATTATGCTTGGCTTTTTTGTTGAAGTATCGAGTCACGTTTTCTTGGTAAGCTGACATGGTTACCTGGGCTTGGTCCCCTTTTTCCTATAGCAAATCTAGATGTAACTGGAGGCCTTCAGCATTAGTCTCAGGTAGGAAGGTCTCCACTCGGTAGCTGCCTAACCCCACCTCGGCTGGAATTACTGCCTCGGTTTTGAAAGCTAAGGCATACATGGTCTCATCGGTTGGAGTTCTTTTCGTGGTTCGATATGTCCATAAGAATTATAGGAGATCATTTGCCCAATCTCCCTTTCGATCCCCAAGTTTTTTCTTCAGAATTTTGAAGATTGTCTTGTTGGTGGCTTCTACTTGTCCGTTAGCCTAGGGATGACTTGGAGAGGAGTAGTAGTTTCTTATGTGAAACTTGGCGCACCATTTTCGGAATGAGTCGCAGTCAAATTGCCTCCTATTATCTGTCATGAACGCATGGGGATACCATATCGGCAGACGACGTTCTTCTATAGGAACCGCTCTATGTTTTTGGCTGTGATGTTCACTAGGGCTTCTAGTTCCGCCAATTTGGTGAAATAATCCACAGCTGCGACTGCAAATCGAACACCCCCTTTCCATGAGGTAATGGTCCCACTATATCTACCCCGCATTGTGAGAAGGGCCATGGCATGGAGATTGAACTTTAGTCCTCAGGGGCCTGTTTGGTAATGTTGGGGAAGCGTTGGCACTTGTCACAATTTCTCATTGTCTGTACCAAGTCCTGACTCATGTTTGGCCAGTAGAAACTAGCTCAGACTGCTTTGTGTGCTAGCACTCTTGCTTCTTAATGACTGTCGTAGATGCCCTCATGAATCTCATGAAGGACATAATCGCCTTCTTCCTTGGAGATACACTTGAGGAGTGGCAGCATAAAGCCCCGCTTGTATAAGGTCCCATTTACAAGGGTAAACCTCACAGCTCTAGTTTTCAGTTCAGTCGCTAATTTCCTATCTGATGGAAGAACTCCCCTTTCCAGGTACTCCACTATGCTCCTCTGCCATTCGGGTACAGTTTTGGTTACTGAGACCGAGACCGCCTCGATTATGCCAGGTCATATTAGAGTCTGGATGGGTTCTTTGGGGTCTTCCATATTATCGGTGGTTGTCGATGCTATTAGAGCTACATGGTCTGCTTTTTCATTTTCTTCCCTGGGAATCTTCATAATGCATAATTTTTGAAAGAATTCTGCATAGCCTATACTTTTGATAAGTATATCTTCATTTCATCTCCTTTGGCTTCGAACTCTCCTCGGATATGCCCTACAATTACCTGTGAATCGCTTTGTAATTCGACGAACTCGGCCCCCATTTCACGAGCTAAGCCGAGTCCCGCTAGGACCGCTTCGTACTCGGCCTCATTGTTGGCACTCTTGAACTCCAATCTCAAGGAGCTATATAACTCTTCTCCATCAGGTGTGATCAATACTCTTATCCATATTTTCTTGTAGAGGATCCATCCACATAGACCACCCATGTCTTGTCTCCTGACCATTCTTTGGTGTTAGGTAGATTGATGAATTCTGCTAAGAAATTAGCAGTACCTGACCTTTGATAGCATTCTGTAGGAGGAACTCAATGTCAAATTCTCCAAGTTCGATTGCCCAGTTAGCCAACCTGCCAGACAGATCTAACTTTCTGAGTACTTTCTTTAACGGATGCTCGGTCAAGACTCTTATGGTGTGAGCTTGGAAGTATGGATGTATCTTTTTGGATGAAATAGTTAGTGCAAATGCCAAATTTTCCATCTGATGATACCTCTCCTTGGCTCCTCTCAAGGCTCTGCTAACAAAGTACACTGGCTTCTGTATGCCCTCTTCATCTCGGATAAGAGCTACGCTAACCGCTGTTGGAGAGATAGCTAAGTATAGATATAGTGCTTCTCCGAGAATGGTTTGGCTCAACAAAGGTGGACTTGCTAGGTACTTCTTTAATTGTCCGAAGGCTTCTTCACATTCCTTAGACCACTCAAAGGCTTTTTTTAAGATTTTGAAGAATGGGAGGCATTTGTAGGTTGATCGAGAAATGAACCAGTTTAAAGCTGCAATCTTTCCCGTCAACTATTGAAGTTGCTTTGTATTTTTGGGAGATTGCATATCTAAGATTGCCTAGATCTTCTCAGGGTTAGCTTCTTTTCCTCGGTTTGACACCACGTAACCGAGGAATTTTCTCGACGAGACTCCAATTGCACACTTTGCGGGGCTTAACTTCATCCTGTATTGCTTCAATGTTTTATACGTCTCATGCAGGTCATATATATGGTCTTGCGGTAGCACACTCTTGACTAGCATGTCATCAACGTAGAGTTCCACGTTGCGTCCAATTTGGTCTCGAAACATTTTGTTGACCAGCCTCTGATATGTTGCTTCTGCTTTTTTCAGACCAAAAGGCATGACTTTGTAATAGTACAAGCCTCGGTCAGTTATAAACGCAGTCTTCTCTAGATCTTCTGGATGCATGTAGATTTGGTTGTAACCAGAGAAAGCATCCATAAAGCTTAATAGACCATATCCTGCCGTTGAGTCTACCAACTTGTCGATACATGGTAAAGGAAAGCTGTCTTTTGGACATGCTTTGTTGAGGTTTGTGAAGTCCACACACATTCTCCACTTCCTGTTTGTTTTTTTGACCAACATGACATTGGCCAACCAGTCGGGATAGTGTACTTCTTCGATAAACCAAGTTGTGAATAATTTTTCTACCTCCTCGGCTATGGCTCCTTCGCTTCTGCTTCACTGGCTTCATACTCGGATCTACGTTGAGCTAATGGAGAATGTCATCGAAACTGATTCCCGGCATGTCTTCATGGGTCCATGCAAACACCTCTAGATTCTCTCGAAGAAAAGTTATGAGAGCATCTTGGATTTACGAGGTGAGTAGTGTACCAACCTTCACAACTTTGTCTTCTACTAGCATCATATCTTCTAATGGCTCGGTTGGTTCTCCTTTCGGTGGGTCATTGTCTCTGCTACCCATTGTGCCTATTGTTAAAGGGATAGGATCTGAGGTCTTCTTGAGGGAAGTGTTGTAACACTTCCTCGCTGCAACTTGTTGTGCAAATATCTACCAAAATTAATAGGCAAATAATTATACTTTTACTCACAAGTGCACAAGATCAAACGATAGTATAGTGCATCAAGTACGAGATCGATCCCACGAAGATTGTTGATTTTGGTTCGAATTAATTAAAAATATCAAGTTGTCACTAAATTGATATTATGAAAAAGAAATAAAAAGATATAAAGATAAATGAAAAGGTAGGGCATTGATATCCATCACTAATCATACTTAGATAATATAACAATATGTCAATGCTCCAATCATATTATAAATACTTAATGTTTGCCAACCTAAGGGTATGTGTGTCTACTCTAATTCTTTTATTTCTTAAAGGATTTAGCATGGGTGTCTACTAAGTTGTTCTTTAAGAAAGCATAAATCTGTGGAAAATGACAAACACATGAGGCCTAGGGGATGGGTGTCTACTCTAGGTTCTCCATGTTGATTAACCCAAGAACTCGGTGTGGATTTCTTTTGTTACTCTTATTAAACCCAGGACTCGATCATTCAAATTGATTTAATTAACTAATCTATACCATATGCATATAATGGCCAATCACATACATATGAGGAATTCAAGAAAACAGGAGTTAATCAAGTTAAGTAACACAATATGATTATCACAAAGGCGCCAATATTGAAATATTAAATAAACATAATTATGGCTTCAATCTAGCCCTCCTTAAGAGTTAGTTACACATAATTAAAATAAAACTAAAAAGAAAACGGAAAGAAAGAACCGAAAAACCACTCCTAGAAGTATCCTCCAATTCCTCACCCTAAAGTTGTGTCCTTCCAATTTTTTTTTGAATTTTGAGGCTTAGAGATCTATTTATAGGACTTTAGAAGTCCTTGTTACACTAGTAAAAGTAGAAAATTCGTAGGGTTTTGTCCTACTACAAGTGGGACTTGAAAAACCCTAATATGGACGGAAAGGGCATTCTGGCCATAGCTCATTGTTCACCGATGCACGGGTGCGATTGATCGCAGCTCGTGTGCGCTTGATCGCACATCTGTTGTGCCAAATACTACCTAAATTAATAGATAATATTTAGTATGTTTTAACTCGCAAGTGCACAAGATCAAATGATAGTATAGTGCAGCAAGTACAAGATCGATCCCATGATGATTGGTAAATTATGTTTAGAAATAATTTCCTATTTAATTACACATATAAAATTCAATTGTCACGATTGAATTTAATAGAAAGAAATAAAATAAAAGAATAATTAAAACTAAAAAGGATTAGGGTTTTGATATCCACTATTAATCAGACTAATTACGATAACAATATGCCAATGCGCCAATTATACCGGTATATTTAATGTTTGTCAACCTAAGGGCATGAATGTCTACTCCTTAAGCTATTGATTTTCCTAAGCAATGAATTAGGCATGGGTGTCTACTCTAATTCTTTTTTTTCTTAAAGGATTTAGCATGGGTGTATACTAAGTTGTTCTTTAAGAAAGAATAAATCTGTGAAAATCGACAAATACATGAGGCCTAGGACATGGGTGTATACTCCCGGTTCCCCATGTTGATTAACTCGAGAATCCGGTGTGAATATCTTTTGTTACTCTTATTAAACCCAGGATTCGGTCATCCAAATTGATTTAACTAACTAGTCCATACCACATGCATATGTTAGCCAGACAAACACATATGAGGAATACAAGATAACATGTATTAATCAAGTTAAATATATCAAAATATAATTGTAGCAAATGCGCCAATATGGCAATCTTAAAAAGACATGACTAGGGTTTCAATCTAGCCCTAAATAAAATATAAACTACATAATAAAGATAAAAGGTGGAAGAGAAGAAAACCCAAACTCCTTTTGATTTAGCCTTCAGTTCCTTTCTAGAGCTTGTGCCTCTTTTCTCCATATCTATTCCTAGAGGCTAAGAGGTCTATTTATAGGCTTTAGAAGTCCTTGTTATACAAGTAAACCTAAGAAATTCGTAGGGTTTTACTCCTATTACAAGTGGGAGTTGGAAAGTCCTAATATGGAAAGAATAGCATTCTGGCCACCTCTGATGTGTCATTTGAGCACGGGTGTGATTGATCGCAACCCGTGTGTGCTCGATCGCATATGGCCGCTTCATGCTTTGTCTTCTTTGGTAGTGTGCTCGATCGCACCGTCAGGGGCTCCAACTTTTTCCAATTTCTCTCTTTGAGCCCAAATCTTTCAGATTTACTTCATTTTCTTTCAAAAGCCTATAAAAGCATGGAAAACACATAAAGGAACTAAAATAGCACAAATTAACATACTTAAGGAATTAACACATATAAGTTTAAGGGCTAAAATATGAATATTTTGGCACTTAACACACCCCCAAACTTACATATTGCTAGTCCCTTAGCAATACAAAACTAAAAACAAAATGAAAAACATAAAACAAAAAGATAAATCCATCTTTCGTGGGATGTACGATTGCATTTAGCATATGCAACAAGCCTTTTAAACCCCTAGGAATTCCCTAGAGGACGAGTGAAGTCTCGTGAGGGTTTTCCAGGAATGTTACGCACTAACATCATGCAAGATTTCATGTTATTCAATAATTAAGGTGTCACTCAAAACCATGATTGTCTTTCATTAGCAAGCTTAAAAAGATAAACTCCATCTTCATAATGGATTGGAATTTTTAAGTTTAATCACTTACAAAAGACATACTAAGGCATCATAAGTTTGAAACAGTGTAAAGTGAACTAGCACAAAAATATGAAGCTTCCAATTATTTCCAATGTTCAACGTCTCAATATTTCAAAGTTCATTGAAATCCCTATTAGAATGAACAACAATGGCATTTTTTTTCGTCAGGTTGTGCAATGCTTGGTTTTCTTAAACTTTCTAATTGACCCATGTAATGAGTGAGAAGTCAATAACTTCCAAACCAGATGGTTTTAGGGCATTAGGTGTAGAGACACCCCTGAGGACTTACTAACTCGAGTAAAAAAGGATACGAAACCAAACTAACCATGACATTAATCAAATCAAAATTCTTCACCTTTTGACGTGAACACTCAATGCTTTGAGGCAAGAGGTCCAGTTATTTAGTGAAAAGCTTATCAATGATTTTTTTCTTCTTCTTTTTTATCACACACACACACACACACACACACACACACATATATATATATATATATGCCAAAGTATCTATCTAATAAATCATTCAGTTTCACCCAAGACATAGAAACATACACATCAGATTTCATGTCATACCCCACAAATTATGTACTAGTGTGCTTGTGTAAGATTAGATCAAATATGTGAATTCTCAATTGTCTTAAGCAAGTAACCAAACTGAAAAACTAAATTATCAGATCATGTGTTCAAAATTTTAAGCTCACCAATGAAATCAAATCACAATTTTTTAAGATCAACCAAAATTTTAAGACAACATGAACATGCTATTTTTTTTTTTTTTTTTTTTTAACAAACAACAAAAATAAGAACATAATGAAACTGGGACAAGTTTTTTTCTTTTCACAAAAAATAAAATAACATAAAACTGGGACAAAGTGTGTGTAAAATGTTTCCAATACCCCCAAACTTAAATTACACATTGTTCCCAATGTGTTTATAACATGGAAAGAATTTACCCGTGATATGGACGAAATTGTTTGGAATAGCATGGCTCATAGCACACCCCAAACTTGAACTGAAGCACACTTGTCCCTGCAAAATAAAATACTAAACAAATAAAAAGGAAACAAAAATAAAACTAAAGACAAAAATAAATTGAAAAACAAATAGATAGGATAAACTATGGGGTGCCTCCCATGAGGGCTATGTTTAACGTCTTCAGTCAGATTGTACAACAACTTTAGTACTGCTGGATGGATGTGCACTCAATCGCATTGCCGCATGGTAGCTCAAAGTTGTGGATAAAAAATAGAGAAAAATTAAAACCACAAAAATAAAAATAATAATAAAAACTAACAGACTTTAAAAACAGAAACATAAAACAAAAGGAAAAATAAAAGAAAACAGGAATCAAAAACAAAAAAATAAAAATGATAAAAATAAAAATGAAAAATAAAAGCAAAATTCAAATCAGCAGCTTCAGTACTGCTGCCTGGCTGTGCGCTCGATCGCAGTGCACTTGCGCTCGATTGCATAGCTGGGCTCGAGCGTACTGTTGCAAAACATAAGCATAAAAAGGCTCACAGGCAGCAATGAATTAAGCTATTGATTTCTTCACCTTTTGACATGAATACTCAATGCTTTGAGGCGAGAGGTCCAGTTACTTAATGAAAAGCTTATTAATGATTCTTTTATATATATATATATATATATAAAAGCTTATTAATGATTTTTTCCTTATATATATATATATATATATATATATATATATATATATATATGCCAAAGTATCCATCTAATAAATCATCCAGTTTCACTGAAAACATAGAAACACACACATATGTCATACCCCACAAATTATGAGCTAATGTGCTTGTGTAAGATCAGATCAAACATATGAATTCTCAACTGTCCTAAGCAAGTAATCAAATTGAAAAACTCAAGTATCAGATCATGTGTTCAAAATTTTAAGCTCACCAACGAAATCAAATCACAGTTTTTAAGATCAACAAAATTTTTAAGAAAAACATGATTATGCATATATATATTTTTTTTCCCAAAAATGGGACAAAGTATGTGTAAAGTGTCTTCTATACCCCAAAACTTAAATTACACATTGCTCCCAATGTGTGTATAGCATGGAAAAATTTTACTCGGGAGATGGACGAACTGTTTGGAATAGTATGGCTCATAGCATACCCCAAACTTGAATTGAAGCAGACTTGTCCTTGCAAAACACTAAAGTAACAAAGGAAAACAAAAACAATAAAATAAAATAAAAAAATAAAATAAAATAAAAATAAAACAAACAAACAAAATAAAAAGGATACGCTGTGGGGTGCCTCACATGAGCATATAAGTTTAACATCTTCAACCAGATTGTGGCACTTCAAACTTGAAGCACCAATCTGTCCTTCTCTTGCACCAAAGGGAATGAATCCTTTCTGTTGCAAGGTAATTCCAAATGTCTATAGATCGAGAAGGACCACTTTGAGTTTTCTCAAATAGTTTCTCATCCGGTGGGGAATCATGAACTGGAATAAAGTAGGAAGAAAACTCAAGGAGCTTCTCTATCTTGATGTCCTCAATTTGCTCATGTGGTAGCTTTAACAGACTTCTCTCCTGGCCTCTTGGTGTTTCAAGAATAAGAGCTAATGTTGAAGAAATCTCAGTACTCTCTTCTTTTTCCTGATATGGCTTGTATGGAATTTCGGTTTGCTCCTCCTTCCCTTCTTCCACTGGATTTTCAACCACCTCTTCTCTCCTTAATGTGACAACTTGCTCATGATAGTAGGTGAACTCTTCCTCCATGTATTTTCTGTTGGGGTTTTCCATCAACTAACTTTGACACTCTTCTTCTTGGTATTGTTGAGGCTAATTGATGGGAGATGTAGTCAGCTCCTTGGCCAATTGTCCCATTTGTACTTCTAGTCTTTGAATGGCTTGATCAGTTCTTTAAAACGCTTGCTCGGCCCCTTGTTTTCATTTGTTTTTGATCAGTCATAAATTGCTGTTGCGAAGTCACTAGGGTTCGTAGCATAATCTCCAGGTTATTCAACTTTGACTCTTGCTCCTGATTTGCAGATGAATACAAAGGACAAGTTTCAGTAGAATGGTCATAATGAGAACATATGGCAAATACCTGGAGTTGGGTGGCTGGTTGAATGGGAGAGATGTTCTGAGTAGTCATGGAGTTTACAATCATATTTAATGTCTTCTGCATGGCAGTCATCTGATCATAGAACTGCTGATATGATTGATGATGTAGTTCATTAAATTGTTGAGCATGATTTCTAGCAGCTGGAGCTTGCCATGAGAAATTTGACTGTTGGCTCCAGGTTGGGTTGCAGGAATCAAGATAGTTATCATTCCCCGGTCTAGTGAACGATGTGTTCTTATGCCCATTAATTTTGTTAGAAATTTGTCTCATTGTAAGACATTCTCTAACATGGTGATAAGGGTCATGGCATAATGAACATGGTCCAGGGGGTGTCGGAATGCCTCCCCACATGTGAAATTAAAAATAAAATAACAAAAAGTTAAAATAAAAACGTAATTTAAAAAGAAAACTTACTAATATGCAGACTCAAATGATCCTGCATGAAACAAAAGAAAAAAATAATAAGATCTATAATTAGTGCAATAAATGTGCTTTTGTCCGGATGTGCGATCGATCACGCTGGTACGATCAATCGCCCTGTTTGGGGGTTTGAGCGCACGTCCAGAGGCAAAATAGGAACTGTGAAAAACACTAGAAAAACAGAAAAATTTAAAACAAAAATAATTTTAAGGAAAAAAAAATTTCAAACAAAATCAAATAATCCCCAGCAACGGCGCCAAAAACTTGTTGTGCAAATATCTATATAAATTAATAGGCAAATAATTGTACGTTTTACTTGCAAATGTATAAGATTAAACGATAGTATAGTGCATCAAGTACGAGATTGATCCCACGGAGATTGTTGATTTTGCTTCGAATTAATTAAAAATATCAAGTTGTCACTAAATTGATATTATAAAAAAGAAATAAAAAGATATAAAGATAAATGAAAAGGTGAGGCATTGATATCCACCACTAATCATACTTAGCTAATATAACAATATGCCAATGCACCAATCATATTATGAATACTTAATGTTTGACAACCTAAGGGTATGGGTGTCTACTCCTTAAGCTATTGATTTCCCAAAGTAATGAATTAGGCATGGGTGTCTACTCTAATTCTTTTCTTTCTTAAAGGATTTAGCATGGGTGTCTACTAAGTTGTTTTTTAAGAAAGCATAAATCTGTGAAAATCGACAAACACATAAGGCCTTGGGCATGGGTGTCTACTCCTGGTTCCCTATGTTAATTAACCCAAGAACCTGGCGTGGATTTCTTTTGTTACTCTTATTAAACCCAGGACTCGATCATCCAAATTGATTTAATTAACTAATCCGTATCACATGCATATAATGGCCAATCACATACATATGAGGAATTCAAGAAAACAGGAATTAATAAAGTTAAGCAACATAATATGATTATCACAAAGGCGCTAGTATTGAAATATTAAATAAACATAATTAGGGATTCAATCTAGCCATCCTTAAGAGTTAGTTACATATAATTAAAATAAAACTAAAAAGAAATGGGAAAGAAAGATCTGAAAAACCGCTTCTAGAAGTAGCCTCCAATTCCTCACTCCAAAGTTGTGTCCTTTAGATTTTTTCTGAATTGTGAGGCTTAGAGATCTATTTATAGGGCTTTAGAAGTCCTTGTTACACTAGTAAACCTAAAAAATTTGTAGGGTTTGGTCCTATTACAAGTGAGACTTGGAATACCCTAATATGGAAGGAAAGGGCATTATGGCCGCAGCTTATTGTTCTTCGGTGCACGGGTACGATCGATCGCGGCCCGTGTGAGTTTGATCACACGTCTGCATTCAAGTCTCCTTGTGTGCGCACGAGCGCATGCCTTGCACTCGTCTGGTCATTCCTCTTGTAGTGCGCTCGACCGCAGGTCCCCTGCGATCGATCGCACTACCAGAGCCTCCAGTTTTTCCCAAAATTGTTCTTTAAGCTTAATACTTTTAGGTCTTCTTCCTTTTCTTTCAAAGGCCTATAAAGACACAGAAAATACATAAAAGGAATAAAATGGCATAAACTAACAACACTAAGGAATTAACATATATAAGTTTAAGGGCTAAAATATGAATATTTTGTCACTTAACACGGCTTAATCTCCCTTCACTTCTCCGACTCCCTCTTCTGTAGGGAACTTCATCATCAAGTGGTAAGTTGAAGTTACGGCCTTCAACTTATGAAGGAATAGTCAGCCAATGATCGCGTTGTAGGCAGACGGTCGGTCGACCACCAAGAAATCCACCATGGCCGTAAATTGCTTGGGAGCTGTTCTTGCAGTGACTGGGAGAGAGATGAGTTTTGTTTTGCCAAATACTGCCTAAATTAATAGATAATATTTAGTACGTTTTACTCACAAGTGCACAAGATCAAACAATAGTATAGTGCAGCAAGTACGAAATCGATGCCACAGAGATTGTTAATTTTATTTAGAATTGATTAAAAATATCAAGTTGTCACTAAATTGATATTGTGAAAAAGAAATAAAAATATATAACAATAAATGAAAAGGTAGGGCTTTGATATCCACCATTAATCATACTTAGATAATATAACAATATGACAATGATCCAATCATATTATGAATACTTAATGTTTGCCAACCTAAGGGTATGGGTGTCTACTCCTTAAGCTATCGATTTCTCTAAGCAACGAATTAGGCTTGGGTGTCTGATAAGTGCTAAAATATTCATATTTTCAGCCCTTAACTTGCATATTTTAATCCTTTGGTTTTAGTTAATTAGGCCATTTTAATTTCTTTTTGTGTTTTTCATACTTTTGTAGGCTTTTGGAAGAAAATGAAGTAAATCTAGATGATTTGGGCTCAAAGAGAGAAGATGTCTATTGGAGCTCCCTGACACTGCGATCGATCACAGGGTACCTGAGATCGAGCACAGTACCTGAGAGGATTAAACACAAATTAGGCCAGGAGTGATTGAGCGCATGCCAGAAGAGGATCGATCGCAGACCTGCAATCGAGCGCACACAGGTTGCGATCAATCGCACCCGTGCGCAGGAGACACATCAAGTGGCGGCCAGAGTGTCCCTCTTTCCATATTAGGGTTTTCCAACTCCCAATTGTAATAGGTCTCAAAACCTTACAAAATCCCTAGGTTTACTACTTTGCCAAGGACTTCTAAAACCTATAAATAGACCCTTAAGCCTCTAGAATAGATATGCTTTTGTAAGGAGAAGAATAGGAGCTCTTCAAGTTCAAGTCTCGGGTTTATTCTTTTCCTTTCTTTTCTTTTATGAAGATGTTTAACATCAACTCTATGTGTAGCTAATTTATTTAGTAAGTCTAGATTGAAATCCTAGTTATGTTTAATTAATATTTCAATATTGGCGCCTTTGTGATGATCTTGTTGTACTATTTAACTTGATTAATACCTGCTTGCATGAATTCCTCATATGTGTGTGCCTGATCAACATATGCATGTTGTATGGACTAGTTAGTTAGATCAATTTGGATGACCAAGTTCTGGGTTTAACATAAGTAACAAAAGAATGCACACCGCGATTCTTGGGTTAATCAACATAGGGAACCGGGAGTATACACCCATGCCCTAGGCCTCATGTGTTTGTCGATTTCCATAGAACATATACTTTTCTAAAGAACAACTTAGTATATACCATGCTAAATCCTTTATAAAAGAAAAGAGTTAGAGTATACACCCATGCCTAACTCGTTGCTTAGGAAAATCTATAGCTTAAGGAGTATACTCCCATGCCCTTAGCTTGACAAACATTATATATGCATAACATGATCAAAGCATTGACATATTGTTATATTAGCTTATTATAATTAGTGGTGGATATCAAAGCCCTACCTTTTTATCATTATCAACTCAATCAATCTTTGTTTTACTTAAGGAATTTATTTTTAAACGAAAATTCAACAATCCTCGTCGGAATGATCATGTACTTGCACCATATACTACTATGTTGACCTTGTGCACTTGCAGGTAAAACGTACAATTATTTACCTATTAATTTAGGTAGATATTTTACACACCAGTGTCTACTCTAATTTTTTTCCTTCTTAAAGGATTTAGCATGGGTGTCTATTAAGTTGTTATTTAGGAAAGCATAAATCTATGAAAATCGACAAGCACACGGAACCTAGGGCATGGGTGTATACGCCCGGTTTTCCATGTTGATTAACCCAAGAATTCGGTGTGAATTTCTTTTGTACTCTTATTAAACCCAGGACTCGGTCATCCAAATTGATTTAATTAACTAATCCATACCACATGCGTATAATGGCCAATCACATACATATGAGGAATTCAAGAAAACATGAATTAATCAAGTTAAGCAAAACAATTTGATTATCACAAAGGCGCCAGTATTGAAATATTAAATAAACATAATTAGGGCTTCAATCTAGGCCTCCTTAAGAGTTCGTTACACTTAATTAAAATAAAATTGAAAAGAAAAGGGAAAGAAAGAACCAAAAACCGCCCCTAGAAGTAGCCTCCAATTCCTTTCCCCAAAGTTGTCTCCTTCAAATTCTGTCTTGAATTATGAGGCATAGAGGTCTATTTATAGGGCGTAGGAGAGTCCAAGAAGCCTTGATAATACTAGGAAATTCGGAGATTTAAGTCCTAGTCCAATTAGGATAGAGAAAACTCAAGTCCAAATCGGAATAGGATTCGTTCAGAATTGTGTTCCTATATTGCGTTCCGAGATGTATGCAGAATCCAATTTTGAATCCAATCCGATTTTGACTCCAACTTTAGAAATTCCGATTTAATCATTTCCTTTATTTGATTAAACTTAACCAAATCTTTTAGGTCTTCCCAATTTGCCCTTTAAGCTGGAACTTTTTCTAAAACGTTTTCTTTTCTTCCATGACATATAAAACAAAGAAAATACAAAAAGGAAAGGAAATAAAATAGCACAAACTAACAAAACTAAGGAAATAACAAATATAAATTAAGTGGCTAAAATACATATATTTTAGCACTTATGAAGTCCTATAGGTTGGACTTGCTCTCCCGCAAATCCTACCAATGGTGAGTCAAATGGTTGGATCCTATCATGGTGAACACCCATTGGCTTGAAAACTAGCCAATACAAAATGTTAGCCGAGCTACCATTATCTACTAAGATTCGATGGATCTTATGGTTGGCCACTGTCAGTGTTACTACCAACACATCATCATGGGGCATCATGACCCCCCTGGCATCTTCTTTAGGGAAGGACATAGCCATCAAATCTTTCTTCACCAAACAAACCAAAACACTTATGTATCAAAATCAACAGAAATTAACACATACCAAAAAGCCTCTCCATTGTATTTGGTCACCGGAAAACGTAGGGACCCAAACGATTATGAGGTTTTCTAGCGTCAGGCACATGACCCACCTGCCTAGGCGTTGCTCTGCCGCCCCAACCAAATAAAGAGAGGGAGGGGTAACTGAGGAAAAGCCAAAAAAAAAAAAACTCACCTTGCCCATTTCTTCTTCCTTGGTTGTGATCTCGTCCCTCCTTCATCTTCTTCCATTACTGCACTGCCCATTACAAAAATCAACCCACAATCAGCTACCCAAATCAAACAAGCAAGAAGAAAGTAATAGAGAGAGAGAGGGAGAGAGAGAGATGACAGAGAAAAGAGAGAATGGCAAATTAACGTCGTCTGGAGAGAAAAGTGAAAAAAAAAAAAAAAATTGCGGGAGAATAACTTGGGGTTGAAATTTGGCAAACAAATAAGCGCCAATTGATCCCATGTTTCTTATTTAGAAAATGACGTAGTTTTAATATTAGCGTTGACTTTAATAATATCAACTTATTAGCGGCGACTCAATTTAGTCGATGCTCTTAGTTAGACTATCAGCGTCGAGAACTCATATTGACTCTGATAGTTTTAGTATTACTTTTTTCTTTTTCTTTTTCTTTTTTTTTTTTAAAAAAAATTTTATTAACAATTTATATTAGTTGATTAAAGTTAAGTCCTATAGAAAAAAAAAATTAATAATTTTATTGGTTATAAGTAGAATTGTTTTCTATTTTCTATTTTTATTTAATATATATATATATATACCATTTTTTTTTTAATTTTTAGATATATATTATTTATTTTCAATTGAACTCGATGGATTTTTTTTTTCTCCCCCATTATATAATTTCTTTTAACCTGTAAAAAATTAATTTTTTTATATTCTCTATACAACCTTTTTCAATATAAAAAATACCTGTACCGGGCCTATGTCCCCTATTTGTTTGATGGTAAGGAGCTCAATCGATCCCCAAGAATCTTTCATTTTAATTGGTCCTTCCTGGGCATGGACATCTCTTGTAATCCTTCCAAGCGGTCACAATTGTCCTTTACATCTATCAATCAGTTGAGCTGTCTTTGGTTGAGTCTCAATCGTCGGAATCGTCTTTATATTGGAGTTATAAATTATCAGGGAATAGGATTAAATTGCAAAAATAATAATAGTGAAAAATGGATAAAGAAGACTATTCGTCGACACTCTATTCCTGGATTAAAAAGAGGCTCAGCAAATAGCTTTATTTTCTTTTATTCTCATATTAAGACCGAAAATAAGTCGATTGCTCAGTCAGTCAAGGGAGAAACCTACCAAACCCCCACAACTTGCTTGGCTTGTTAACTAGGGTGGAGTCTTCAATAAAGGGGCTAAATTAAGTTTGGGTCTCTCTATGAATGGATAAGGGATACTTAGGATCAGGAAAATTCAGTAAATAGTGAAAGGGCACAAATTAGGGGGGAGATTCAGAGAAGAAAAAGGGAAAGAGAAACAACAACGACAAAAAATTCAACCATTCTCTTTTTTATTTTGTTTAATATATTCTTCCTTTATTTATTTTCAATCGAATTCTATGAATTTTGTATTATTTTTATGCACTAGTCCCATTGCTCGAATGATCGATCAGACTAACGTACTAGGATCGATTAGTCATTCAGTCGTGCACAATGATCGATAATGAAAAATCAATAGAGTTCGATTGATAATTTGATTGTATCACAATGGTTCGAATTAGTGCACTATGATCGATTGTTGTGCAAATATCTACCTAAATTAATTGGCAAATAATTGTACGTTTTACCTGCAAGTGCATAAGGTCAACATAGTAGTATATGGTGCAAGTACGAGATCATTCCCACAAGGATTGCTAAATTTTGCTTAAAATAAATTCCGTAAGTAAAACAAAACAAATATTGATTTTGAGTTGATAATAATAAAAGGTAAGGCTTTGATATCCACCACTAATTATATTTAGATAATATAACAATATGCCAATTCTTTGATCATGTTATGCATACTTGTTTGTCAACCTAAGGGTATGTGTGTCTACTCCTTAAGCTATTGATTTTCCTAAGCAACGAATTAGGCATGGTTGTCTACTCTAATTCTTTTTTTTCTTAAAGGATTTAGCATGGGTGTCTACTAAGTCGTTCTTTAAGAGAGTATGAATTTGTGAAAATCAACAAACACATGAGGCCTAGGGCATAGTTGTCTACTCCCGGTTCCCCATGTTGATTTACCCAAGAACCCGGCATGGATTTCTTTTGTTACTCTTATTAAATCCAGGACTCGGTCATCCAAATTGATTTAACTAACTAGTCCATACCACATGCATATGTTGATCAAGCAAACATATATGAGCAATTCATGAAAACAATAATTAATCAAGTTAAATATCACAACATGATCATCACAAAGGAGCCAATATTGAATATTAAATTAACATAATTAGGGCTTCAATCTAGCCCACTAAGTAAACTAGTTACACATGAGTTTGATGTTAAACATCTTTATAAAATAAAATAGAAAGGAAAAGAATAAACCCGAAACTTGAACTTAAAGAGCTCCAATTCTTCTCCTTTGAAATTATTTGTCTATTCTAAAGGTGTAAGGGTCTATTTATAAGCCTTGAGAATACTCTAGAAAGCCTAAAAATCGTAGGGTTTGAGCCCTAGTTCGCATAAAGTTTAAAAACCCTAAAATCAACACTTTCCATAAAAGGCTGGCGACTGGCTTGCTCTTCATGCACGGATGTGCTTGATTGCAGACTGTGTGCGATCGATCACAGGACTGCGATCAATCCTTTGTGCTAGGCGCTCGAGGCTGCTGCTTGTACGCATGAGCGCACGCCTTGCGCTCATCTTGGTCTTTGCCTGTAGCGCTCTATCGCAGCTCCCCTGCGATTGATCGCACTACCAGAGCCTCCAATTTTCCCCAAAATAACTCTTTAAGCCCAAAACTTCCAAAATTGCTTCATTTTCTTCCAAAAGCCTACAAAAACAATCAAAGCACGTAAAAGAGCTAAAATGATAGAAATTAACCAAAACTAAAGGATTAACAAATATAAGTTAAGGGCTAAAATATGAATATTTTGGCACTTAACACACCGCCAAACTTACATATTGCTAGTCCCTTAGCAATACAAAACTAAAAGGGAAAAATATAAAAAAGCCCCACAAACTACCAGCCGTTTTCGATTTAGCCCCCTAATGTTCCAAAAGTGATAAAGTAGCCCTCCAAACTACCAAATTATTGCATTTTGGCCACTCCGTTAGTCAAAACCGTCAGTTTAGACGGAAACTGCAAAACGACGTCGTTTGTTACGGGTAAGTTACTACAATGCCCTTTTGAGAAAAATATAAAAAAGCCTCCCAAACTACCAGCCGTTTTCATTTTAGCCCCCTAATGTTCAGAAAGTGATAAAGTAGCCCCCTAACTACCAAACAGTTGCAATTTGGCTACTCCGTTAGTCATTACTGTCAAATATGATGGAAAATTCAAAACTACGTCGTTTTGACAATGGTAAGTTACTAAAATGCCCTTTTAGAAAAAAAAAATCATATTAAAACAAGCACGCTAAATGGCGCCGTTTTGCTTGAAATTAGGGTTTCCTTACACTTACCAAAACGGCGCCGTTTTGATAAGTGTTAGGAATAAAAAGAAAAAACCTTAGACACCACGCAGAAAAAACCCCCAACCCCAGTTTATCTCTCTCCCCCAAACCGCCGACCACCACATCGTTCTATCTCCGGCAACCTTCTCCCTCAAGTGAAAAAAACGCAACGCCCCTCTCTCTCTTTCTCTCAAAACGACTGCCCCTGCCACCACCATCCATCACCGCCGGCCACACCATCCACTAGCTACGAAGTGCCACCGAAAAATTCTTACCCATTGTAGAAATCAAACAAAAAAATCACGTTCGTAGATAAACAACACCGATCCGACAGCTATACCATGAAATACAATAAAAAGATTGAGTTATGGGTAAGATTTACAGGCTGTCGGAGATAGACGACGTGGTGGCCGGCGGTTTTGGGGAGAAAGATAAACTGGGGTTGGGGGTTTTTTCGTGGGTCACCTGCGTGGGGTCTAGGGTTTTTTCTTTTAATTCCTAACACTTACCAAAGTGGCATCATTTTGGTAAGTGTAAGGAAACCCTAATTTCAAGCAAAACGGCGCCGTTTTGCTTGCTTGTTTTAATATGATATTTTTTTTTCAAAAATGGCATTTTGGTAACTTACCATTGCCAAAACGATGTAGTTTTAAATTTTTCATCATATTTGACGGTAATGAATAACGGAGTGGCCAAATTGCAATTGTTTGGTAGTTTGGGGGCTACTTTATCACTTTCTGAATATTAGGGGGCTAAAATGAAAACGGCTGGTAGTTTGGGGGGCTTTTTTATATTTTTCCCAAAAGGGCATTGTAGTAACTTACCTGTAACAAACGACGTCGTTTTGCAGTTTCTGTCCAAACTGACGGTTTTGACTAACGGAGTGGCCAAAATGCAATAGTTTGGTAGTTTAGGGGGCTACTTTATCACTTTTGGAACATTAGGGGGCTAAATCGAAAACGGCTGGTAGTTTGGGGGGCTTTTTTATATTTTTCCCAAACTAAAAACTAAATGGAGAAATAGAAAACAACAAGATAAAGCCATCTTCGTGGGATGTATGATTGCATTTAGCATATGCAACAAGCCTTTTAAACCCTTAGGAATTCCCTAGAGGACGAGTGAAGTCTCGTGAGGGTTTTCCAAAAATGTTACCCACAAACATCATGTAAGAGTTCATGTTATCCAAAAATTAAGGTAAACTCATGACCATGATTTTCATTCATTAGCAAGCTTAAAAGGATAACTCCATCTTCACAATGAATTGGAATCTCAAAGTTTAATTACTTACAAAAGACATGCTAAAGCATTGTAAGTTTGAAAACAGTGTAAAGTGAACTTAGCTCATAAATATGAAGCTTCCAATTACTTCCAATATGCAATGTCTCAATATCTCAAAGTTCACTGAAATCCCTATTAGAATGAATAACTAAGGCATATATTTTTTTCTTCTTTTTTTTTTTTTTTTTGGTCAGGTTGTCCAATAGTTAGTTCCCTTAAGCTTTCTAATTAACCAATGTAACGAGTGTTAAGTCAATGACTCCCAAACCAGGTGGTTTTAGGGTATTACGTGTAGAGACACCCCTAGGACTTACTAACTCGAGTCAAAAAGGCTATGGAATCAAACTAACTATATATTAACCAAATCAAAATTCTTCACCTGTTGACGTGAACACTCAATGCTTTGAGGCAAGAGGTCCAGTTACTTAGTGATTTTTTTTTTTTTTTTTTTTAATCTCACACACACACACACACATATATATATATATATGCCAAAGTATCCATCTAATAAGTCATCCAATTTCACCTAAGACATAAAAATACACACATCAAACTTTCATGTCGTTCCCCACAAATTATGTGCTAATGTGCTTGTATGATCAGATCAAACATATGAATTCTCAACTGTCCTAAGCAAGTCAAACTTAACAAATTCTATCATCAAATCATGTGTTCAAAATTTTCAACTCACCAATGAAATCAAACCACAATTCTATCAGATTAACCAAAATTTTAAGGCAAACATGAACATGCATTATTTTATTTTTTATTTTTTTAACAACAAAACAAACAAAGCAAACAACATGAAACTGAGACAAAGTGTAGCGTCTCAGATTTTTAAAGTCTTGTTTAAGAGATATTTATTTGATGATATGTTATTCATATTAGGTAATGACATTTATTTTGAGGTGGAGATATTTATTGATGATATTAGGTAATAATATTTATTCTTGAGGAATTTATTAGATCTTATGAATATTATTGGAATGAATATTGACTTGAGGTTATTATATCATGATGTTAATTTTATATGAGAGATTATATCTTGATTATTTTATTGGGAGATTTAAGAGATATGATAATTGATGATTTATTGATATAATTTGGAGTATGATTGTAATAATTGGTAATTGATTTTATGAGTGAGGAATTTATGGGATTCAGATTATTAAGAGAAATTAGGTGAAATTGGTATTGGAGATTTTATTAGATTTGTTTTTAATAAATTGGAGTGAAACCTAACTTTCATGCCTACTTTTCCCCAATTTTCTCACTTGCTCCCACTCTTTCTTTCTTATTCTTTTTTATTCTTCTTTTCTATTATTTTCATTCTTTTCTCCCTCTGCCGACAGCACTGCCCTTCCACTTTTCTTCTTTCTCTTTTAGTCCTTCCTTTTTCTTATTTAAATGCCTCACTCATACAGAAGAGAGGAGAGAAACTGAGAGTGAGATGGGAAAATTAAGACAAAGAGCTGAAGAGGAAGGGAGAGAGTCATTGAAGGGATAGTTATGGGTAAGGACCAACTACAGTAGAACGGGTTTCAAGTAATTGCCTTTGATGATCCATTCATGTAATCCTCTGTAAGTATTCTTACTTACTGAGTATGATATTGATATTCGATAATACAGATCTTTATAGTTTTATTAAATATCCGATCTTTTGATATAGCTGCTTCAACAATGATTTATATTATTGTGAATCAATTGACTAATTACTTTACAGTTTTTGTAGTGCTTGCATGAATGGAAAATCAAGGTAATTATCCAGTTGTGATTAGAGATTCATATTGAGATGTACAGAGATTCCAAGTTGGTTAAGTTTTGTCTAGAGTTTAGATTGTCAGATAGATTTGTATAAATGCTTTGTACGACATAGCTTTGGGTATTTTTGTATAAAGAAAAGTATTTTAATGGTATTGTTTTGTATTCATAATTACAGTTTTTTCACTATATAAGATTATTTCAGTGTAACATTCGAGTTTATTTACAAGATAAAAGAAGAGAAATATCGGAATGTTACACAAAGTGTGTCTAAAGTGTTCCCATACCCCCAAACTTAAATGACACATTGTCCCCAATATGTCTAAAACATGGAAAGAATTTTCCCGGGATATGGACAAAACTGTCTGGAGTAGCATGGCTCATAGCACACCCCCAAACTTGGATTGAAGCTTACTTGTCTCTACAAAACAAATGACTAAAATAACAATGGAAAACAAAAAGAAACTAATAATAAAAATAAAATAAAAACAACCAAACAAGGAAATAAAAAGGATATGCTGTGGGGTGCCTCCCATGAGCGCTAAGTTTAACATCTTTAGCTAGACTGTGACACTTTAAACTTGAAGCACCAGTCTTTTCTTCTCTTGCACCAAAGGGAATGAATTCTTCCTATTGCAAGATGCTTCCGAATGTCTATAGATTGGGGATGACCACTTTGAGTTTTCTCAAACAATTTCTCATCCGGTGGGAAATCATGAACTAGAATAAAGTAGGAAGAAGACTCAGGGAGTTTGTATATCTTAAGGTCCTCAATTTGCTCATGTGGTAGCTCTAACAGACTTATCTCCTGACCTCTTGGTGTTTCAGGAATAAGAACTAATGGTGAAAAAATCTTAGCACTTTCTTCTCTTTCCTGATGTGGCTCCTGTGGAACTTTAGTTTGCTCCTTCTTCCCCTCTTCCACTTGATTTTCAACCACCTCTTCACTCCTCAATGTGACAGCTTGCTCATGATAGTTGGTGCACTCTTCCTCCATGTATAGTCCATTAGGATTTGCCATCAACTGACCTTGACACTCTTTTTCTTTGAGGATATTTGATATTTACTTGAGATGAGCTTCCATCCTTTCAAAGGACTGCATGCAGGAGTTCTCCCTTCTTTCAAATGATCAATTTCTTTCCTCCATTTGGCTAAGAGAAGCTGATATTATTTCTTCTAAGCTGGCATGCGCTTCTTCTAAGGCAGGACTCACTTCTTCTAAGGCAAACCTTTTTGGAGGAGGTGGTTCTTCTTGGTATTGATGAGGCCAATCGATCGGAGAGCTCCTCTTCATGATAATGTTGAGGCCTATTGATGGGAGATGGCTCCTCTTCATGAGCTTCTATCTTGAAAATCGATTGCCGCAGACTGGGGCTAAGACAGGAATAGGAATGATCATAGAACTGTGGAGATGGCTCTTCTTCATGATATCAAATACTTACTTCCTCCATATAATGTCCATGAGGAGTGGTAACTGACTGACTTTGAGGCTCATCCTTTTTGCGAAAATCTATTCTTTGTGTATAGTGGGCCTTCGTCTCTTTAATTGATTTCAAATGAGAGTTCTTCATCTCCTCAATGCTGAACTGATCATAGCTAATGTATTTTCAGAAAACTCAAGAGGAGGTGGTTCAGCTTGTTATTGTTGTTGTGGAGCTGATTGAGAGGAGTATGCATGATCATAGAATTGCTAATATGAGTGATGTTGCAATCCATGAGATTGGGAGCATGAATTCTGGGAGCTTGAGCTTGCCATGAGAGATTGGACTATTGGCTCCAAGTTGGGTTACAGGAATCAAAATAGCAGCTGTTCCCCGGTCTAGAGAACGATGTGTTTTTATGCCCATTAAATTTGTTAGAAATTTGTCTCATTATAAGACATTCTATAACATGGTGATAAGGGTCATGGCATAAAGAACACGGTCCATGGGGTGTCAAAATGCCTCCCCACATGAGTGAAATTAAAATAAAATAACAAAAAGTTAAAATAAAACAAAAAAGAATAAAAACAAAATTTTTAAAAAGAAACTTACTACTATGCAGACTCGAATGACCCTGCATGAAACAAAAGAAAAAAAAATCAGATCTACAATTAGTGCAGTAATTGTGCTGCTCTCTGGATGTGCGATCAATCGCATCGTGAGGTGCACTGGATCGTACTGGTGCACTAGATTGCCCTGGTTGGGCGCTCGAGTGCACCTCTAGAGGCAGAATAGGAATTCAGGAAAAAACTAGAAAAACAGAAAAATTTAAAACAAAAATAAACTAAGGAAAATAATTCCAAACAAAATCAAACAATCCCTTGCAATGGCGCCAAAAACTTGCTGTGCAAATATCTACCTAAACTAATAGGCATATAATTGTACGTTTTATCCGCAAGTGCACAAAGTCAACATAGTAGTATATGGTGCAAGTACGAGATCATTCCCACGAGGTGATAAGCGCTAAAATATTCATATTTTCACATCTTACATGTTTTAATCCTTTGGTTATGGTTAATTTGGTCATTTTACTTCCTTTTTGTGTTTTTGATGTTTTTACAGGCTTTTGGAAGAAAGTGAAGTAAAACTGGGTGATTTAGGCTTAAAAAGAGAATATGAGAAAATTGGAGCTCCCTGGTACTGCGATCAATCGCAGGGTACTTGCGATCGAGCGCAATACCAGAGGAGATGCTGCACGAGCCAGGCCAGGAGCGATCGAGCGCAGGCAAAAGAGGCATCGATCGCAGACGTGCGATCGAGCGCACCCGTGCGCAGGAGGCATTCCAAGTGGCGGCTACAATGTACCTATTTCCATAATAGGGTTTTTCCAACTCCAAAATGTAATAGGACTGAAACCCTGTGAAAACCCTAGGGTTTACTACTTTTCCAAGGACTTCTAAAGCCTATAAATAGACTCCTAAGCCTTTAGAATAAGGGGGCTAGGAGAAGGAAGAAGAATAGGAGCTCTCAAGTCAAGTCTCGGGTTTGTTCTTTCTTTTCTTTTATTCTATGAAGATGTTCAACATCAACTCTATGTGTAGCTAATTTATTTAGTAGGGCTAGATTGAAGCCCTAGTTATGTTAAATTAATATTTCAATAATGGTGCCTTGTGATGATCATGTTGTGCTATTTAACTTGATTAATACCTGCTTACATGAATTCTTCATATATGTATGCCTGATCAACATGTGCATGTGGTATGGACTTGTTAGTTAGATCAATTTGGATGACCGAGTCCTGGGTTTAACTTAAGTAACAAAAGAATCCACACCACGATTCTTGGGTTAATCAACATAGGGAACTAGGAGTATGTATCCATGCCCTAGGCCTTGTGTGTTTGTCGATTTCCATAGAACATATGCTTTTCTAAAGAACAACTTTGTATAGACATGCTAAATCCTTTAGGAAAGAAAAGAATTAGAGCATGGACCAAGTGGCTAATTCGTTGCTTGGGGAAATCAATAGCTTAAAGCGTTAGAGTTTAACTCTTAGGTGGGCAAACATTAAATATGCATAACTTGATCAAAGCATTGGCATATTGATATACTAGTTTAACATAATTAGTGGTAGATATCAAAGCCCTACCCTTTGTTATCATCACATCAACAATCAATCTTTCTTTTGTTTTTGCTTAAGGAATTTATTTTTAAACATAAATTCAGCAATCCTCGTGGGAATGATCCTGTACTCGCACTCTATACTACCATGTTGACCTTGTGCACTTGCAGGTAAAACGTACAATTATTTACCAATTAATTTAGGTATATTTTTGCACAACACGAGGATTGCTAAATTTTGCTTAAAATAAATTCCGTACGTAAAACGAAACAAAGATTGATTTTGAGTTGACAATAATAAAAGGTAGGGCTTTGATATCCACCACTAATTATATTTAGATAATATAACAATATGCCAATGCTTCGATCATGTTATGCATACTTAATGTTTCTCAACCTAAGTGTATGGGTGTCTACTCCTTAAGCTATTAATTTTCATAAGCAACGAATTAGACATGGGTGTCTACTCTAATTCTTTTCTTTCGTAAATGATTTAGCATGGGTGTCTACTAAGTTGTTCTTTAAGAAAGCATGAATTTGTGGAAATCGACAAACACATGAGGCCTAGAGCATGGGTGTCAACTCTTGATTCCCCATGTTGATTAACCCAAGAATCCGGCGAGGATTTCTTATGTTACTCTTATTAAATTCAGGACTCGGTCATCCAAATTGATTTAACTAACTAGTCCATACCACATGCATATGTTGATCAGGCAAACACATATGAGAAATTCATGAAAATAGGAATTAATCAAGTTAAATATCACAACATGATCATTACAAAGGTGCCAATATTGAAATATGAAATGAACATAATTAGGGCTTCAATCTAGTCCTACTAAGTACATTAGTTACACATGAGTTTGATGTTAAACATCTTCATAAAATAAAATAGAAAGGAAAAGAAAAAACTCGAAACTTGAACTTGAAGAGCTCCAATTCTTCTCCTTTGAAATTGTCCATTTATTCTAAAGGTTTAAGGGTCTATTTACAAGCCTTGAGAATACTCTAGAAACCCTAAAAATTGTAGGGTTTGAGCCCTAGTTTGCACAAAGTTTAAAAACCCTAAAATCAATACTTTCCATAAAAGGCTAGCGACTGGCTTGCTCCTCACACACGGGTGCACTCAATCACAGACCGTGTGCGATCGATCTCAGGACTACGATCGATCCTCAGTGCTAGGCGCTCGATCTCAGGTGCAATCGAGGTTGCTGCTTGTGGGCATGAGCACATGCCTTGCTCTCGTTTTGGTCTTTGCCTGTAGTGCGCTCGATCGCAGCTCCCCTACGATCGATCGCACTACTAGAGCCTCCAATTTTCCCCAAAATAACTCTTTAAGCCTAAAACTTCCGAAATTGCTTCCTTTTCTTTCAAAAGCCTACAAAAACAAAGAAAACACATAAAAAAGCTTAGAAATTAACCAAAACTAAATGATTAACAAATATAAGTTAAGGACTAAAATATGATTATTTTGGCACTTAACATCAATTAGTCAATGACTTGGGTAATTATATTGGTGAGAATACGAGAAGGATTAAGTTTGAGTCAGTGGAGATTAAAAGTTCTCAACATTCCTCAACTTACATGGTTATATTTGGATGATGATGTCCAATGGGAGGGTGCTCAATTAATTATCACAATCAATGATCTTGATCCATATCGATCGGACTAATGCAATTAAATTTAAATATTTTGATCGATCATTCGATCTTATCATGACTTATTGTACTATAAGTACTATGATCGATTGGATGATTAACTGTTAAGTGCCAAAATATTAATATTTTAGCCCTTAACTTATATTTGTTAATTCCTTAGTTTTGTTAGTTTTTGCTATTTCATTTCCTTTTTGTATTTTCTTTGTTTTATAGGTTTTTGGAAGAAAATGAAACATTCTTGGAAGTATCGGGCTTAAAGGACAAAATTGAGAAAAAGCCAGAAGATTTGAGTTAAGAAAAAGCATTCAGGTAGTGAGATCGAGCACACTTCCAGTGAGGTCCAAACGAGCGAGCAAGGCGTGCTCTCATGCGCACAAGAAGAAAGTTGGATCGCATTTGTGATCGAGTGTAGAAGACACGCGATCGATCGCAAGTCTACGATTGAGCACACACGGGCTGTGATCGAGCGTACCCGTGCGCTGGACAAAAGACAGCTGTGGCCAGACTTCTTTTGCTTTCCATATTAGGGTTTTTCTAATCCTAGTTGCACTAAGACTAAACCCTACTAGTTTACTAAGGTTTCTAGGATTTATAGAGTATTCCTAAGCCTATAAATACACCTCTAAGCCTCACAATTAAAGGGAGAGGATAATAATCCTTTAGAATAATAATCCTGGAATAATAAACCTTTAGAATAATTATCCTGGAATAGACACAACTTTGGGGAGAGGAATTGGAGGCTACTTCTAGGAGAGATTTTCGGTTCTTTCTTTCCCCTTTCTTTTTAGTTTTATTTTAATTATGTGTAACTATCTCTTTAGTAGGGCTAGATTGAAGCCCTAATTATGTTTCTTTAATATTTCAATATTGGCGCCTTTGTGATAATCATATTGTGATACTTAACTTGATTAATTCATGTTTTATTAAATTCCTCATATGTGTGTAACTGGCCATTATATGCATGTGGTATAGATTACTTATTTAAGTCAATTTGGATGATCGAGTCCTGGGCTTAATAGAGTAACAAAATAATTCCTCACGGGTTTTTGGATTAATGAACATGAAAATTTGGGAGTAGACACCCATGCCCTAGGTTCCATGTGTTTGTCGATTTCCACAGATTTATGCTTTCTTAAAGAACAACTTAGTACACACCCATGCTAAATCCTTTAAGAAATAAAAGAATAAGAATAAACACACATGCGTAATTCGTTACTTAAGGAGATCAATAGCTTAAGGAGTAGACACCCATGGCATTAGGTTGGCAAACTTTAGGTATTCATAATATGATTAGAGCATTGGCATATTGTTATATTATTTGAGCATGATTAGTGGTGGATATCAAAGCCCTACCTTTTATTTGTCTTTATTTCTTTTCAATATATCAATATCAATGTAGTGACAACTTTGTTATTTTAATAAATTCTAAGCAAAATCAACAATCCTCGTGGGAACGATCTCGTACTTGCTGCACTATACTATTGTTTTGATCTTGTGCACTTGCGAGTTAAAACATACCAATTATTATCTATTAATTTAGGTAGTATTTGGTACAACATTGATCGATCGGACGATTGATTGAACCTTCAATCATTTCAAGTTCAATCAATAATTCGATCTTATCACAATCGAATGGACTAATGCACTATGATCGATCGAACCTACATTCATATCAAGTTCGATTGATCATTTGATTGTATCATGATCGATCAAACTAATGCACTACGATTGATCAAATGTTCGATCGAACCTTCAATTGTACAAGTTTGATTGTATCATGATCAATTGAACCAATGCAATAAGAACAATCGGAAGCGAAGGAAGAGGACATTCTTAAAAGGATATTGCTCTTCGATTGTATCACGATCAATATAACTAAGATAATATAAAATGTTTAGAGTTCAATTTAACCTTCAATTGTATCCAGTTTGATTGATCAATTGATCTTATCACCATCAATCGAACTAATTCTCTAGAATCGATTGGATGTTCAATCGAACCTTTAACTTATTTGAAGTTTGATCGATCATTTGATCTTATCACGATTGATCGACCAAATGCACTAGGACCAATCAGATGTTTAATCGAACATTCAATTTCAATTGTTTCAACATCTAATCCTATCACAATCAATCAGACTAATTCACTAGGATTGATTGGATATTCGATTGAACCTTCAATTTCAATTGTGTCAAGTTTGATCGATCATTTGATCCTATAACAATCAATCGAACTAATTAATTATGATCAGTTGAATGTCTGATCGAACATTGATTTTCAATTGTTCCAATCGAACTAATTCACTAGGATCATTTGGATATTCGATCGAACCTTCAATTTCAACTGTATCAAGTTTGATCAATCATTTGATCCTATCTTGATCAATCGAACTAATTCACTAGGATCGATCGGATATTTGATTGGACCTTCAATTTTTTCAAGTTTGATTGATCATTTGATTATATTATAATCAATCAAACCATTGATCGTGATATATGTACATTGATGACCAACAATAATAATTTTTATTTTTTTTTATTTTTTATGATGGTAGATAACCATCACCGTCCACTCAAAGTGGATGCTGATGACGTACTATCAGTGCCCACATCGAAAAATGGATGCTATTGCTTTTCAATTTCCAAACTTTTATTTATTTTTTTTATTATGGAAGATGACCCTCAGCGTCCACTCAAAATTGACACTACTGACCTACTATCAGCTATTGCTCTTCGATTTCCAATTTTTTATTTTTTTCATTATGGTGGAGGACTATTAGCATCTACTCAAAGTGGATGCTGATGACCTACTATCAGTGTCCACATCAAAAGTGGACGCTGATGAGAGGTCATCAGCGTCCACTTTTGAGTGGACACTATTGCTCTTCAATTTCCAACATTTTTTTTTTTTATTATTATTATTATGGAGGAGGACCATTAGCGTCCACTCAAAATGGACGCTAATGATACTATCAGGGTCCACATCCAAAGTGGACGCTATTGCTTTTTGATTTCCAATTTCTGATTTGTTTTTTTATTATGGTGGAGGACAATGAGTGTCCACTCAAAATGGACGCTGATGGCCTACTATCTTCGTCCACGTTTGAGTTGACTCTATTACTCTTCGATTTCCATTTTTATTTATTTTTTTATTATGGTGGAGGACTATTAGCGTTCACATAGAGTGGACGCGGATGACCTACTATCAGCGTCCACATCCAAAGTGGATGCTGATGAGAGGTCATCAGCGTCCACTCCGATTTCCAATTTTTTATTTTTATTTTTATTATGGTGGAGGACAATTAGTGTCCACTCAAATTGGACGTTCATGACCTACTATTAGTGTCCACTTCCAAAAGAGGATGCTAAGAAGAGGTCATCAGCGTCCACTTTTGAGTGGACAGTATTGCTCTTCGATTTTCAATTTTTTATTTTTCTTAGGAAAAAGTGCACTTTACCCCCCAAAGTTTGAGATGATTTTCAATTCGACTCCTAATGTTTCAATTTTTGCAATTCGACCTATCCCCAAAACCTGACTTGCACTTTGAGTGGACGCTATTGCTCTTCGATTTTCAATTATTTATTTATTTTTTGTTATGGTGGGGGACCATATCAGCATCGATAACAAAGTGGATGCTAATAGTGATTTTGTCACCGCTAATTGTTTTCCCATCTCAAGCCGCGAGTGACATAATTTCCCGCCAAGCTATTCGCGTTGACATATTAGCTTCGACTCTAAAGTGGATGCTAATACTAAGCATTAGGGTGGAGTATTAGCGTCCATAGCAAAGTTTATGCTAATATGCACCTATCATCGTCCATTTTAAAAGGTGGATGCTAATAAGCTTGCTGCTAAATGTCACATTTCTTGTAGTGCAAGATTTGTATACTTTTCCTTTTTTTTTTTTTTTTTCTCTTTTCTGTTTAGGGTAAAAATCATTTAGGCCTCATTTGATATGTGAAATGACTATTTCATTTAGAAAATGAATAACTATTACTGCAAATGATAGAGGTGGAATGGATTAGCTAATTATATTCCTTAGTTTGGTGACAATACATTTGCTTTTATTGGAATTGTATCAAAATTACTAAAATACCCAAAATATATATAGTAAAGTAATAATTATATTTAAAAAAAAAAACTGAAAAAATTGCTTTGAACATGACTTTATATTTTATATTTTTTGTGTTCTTTCTTTGGGTTAATTAGCAGACCCTTTGCAAATGGATGTGAGCAACGATGTTGGTCTACGTTAAAAACTAATATGTTTTAGTGTAGATTTGGGTTCTTCTAATTCTAGTTTTAGATTATAAATTAAAATGGTTCTTGTTTGATGTTCTTTATGTGATCGGGCTAATTAGCAGAGCCTTTGCAAAGGGATGTGAGCGAAAATATTCTTCTACGTTAAAAGGTAATACGTTTAGTATAGATTTGGGTTCTTCTAATTTTAGTTTTAACCTAGAAATTAAAGTGGTTATAATTTGAATGTATTATTTCTAACTTTTAGAAAACTCATTCAATTTTTAAATGAATAGCTATTCCAAGAAATGGTAAGCAACCAAACAAAAGAATAGCTATTCTACAAAAACAACTATTCAATTCTAAGAATTTATTCTGCATACTAAACGGGACCTTAGAATAAGTATTGGGACTGTTGGATTGGTGGGAAGAAGAGTAATGCAGTTAAAGAAATAATTAGGGAGCCTTTTGCTTTAATATCTTTTTTTTGCTTTCTCCTTAATTAAAGAATTCGTTTCTCTTTTTAAAGTGAGAATGGAATTCTTTTGTTCAAAAAGAAAAGGTAAAGTTAGGTTGTAAAAAAGATGGGGAAAATTCATCCTCAATACTGATCACATGTGGAACATACTTTGCTCGAGTTGCAGATCTTGTATGGAGTAATCCATTGTCTTATTCAACATGACATTCGCTTAATTGTCACGACCATGATCATTTATATATATATTATTACCTATTTGAACATAAAATATATATGCCAATACGTACAACCTCGTACAATTCAATGTATCAAATTCAATCAATGAACTTAACATATTAACTTCGTTGGTTATGGCCATGAAGTTAATCAGCGTGTGAGATGGATGGTGAGGGGGCACGTTGATTAGGTGAGCTCATGACACGGTGGAAGTCTCAACTGCCCGATTACTCCTTTAGGCTATGGGCCATATATAACTAGTGGGCCAGGCCGACCAGCTTAGACTTCAATACGATGATAGATCTCGACCGATGCACTATCCAACTGCCCCAATTGATATAACTCTTAACGTCTATTTGGAATTGCAGTTTTACTAAATGCGATTATAAAAATTATATTTTTAAAATTTTTACTTTTTAAAATCACAAAGACTTTTAGTAAAACATACTAAAAATTATTTTTTTATCAAATATTTATTATGCGAAATTCTGATTTTGGTTTAAATTTTGCGCTTTTTCAAATAAGCACCACCTAGCGTGCCTATAGAATTCGCATATATATTTTTTTCTTATTTTAAATTAAATGTTTTTTAAATCCTAATGCTAAATGCCTTATGTTTTGATATTTTTAAAAAAACACATATTATTCTTTCGAAATCGCAATCCCAAATGCAACCTAAGAGCAAGAATTTGTATATAAATATTGAAAATACGAGTTAAACAAATAGAAAATGAGAACCATTTAATTATGTCAAAACGACTTAGGAGAGGTTCTCCTCCAACACATAAAATCTGTGCTAATTTTTTCTTAATAAGTTCAATCACATCGATCGCTAATGGGAGAAAATGGAAGTCAAATATCAGAAGGTAACTGGAAAATATTAGCGCGCAGGAGAAAAATCTAAGAAAAGACAGTTCAATCACAACATATATGTAAAACCTCAAACACATAGAGCCAACTATAATTTAAAATGCTTACTGTTAAAACAGCAGCAGCAATCACTAATCATATTAACCTCATTTGTTGCATTCGATGGCAGTAGTTCTTGGTAGGACGAAGCAACGTGGGAGAAGAGAAGGAGTAGCCTGCTAACCTCAAAGATGGGTGGTGGTGCAGGTGGCGTTTGGCCAGATTCGTGCAGGTCACATGCCAGATTTTGGATGGTGGGTGTCGCTGGTGATGGCGTGGGTGGCATTTGGTGGCAGTAGTGCTTCCTGTGGGTGGAGGCCGAGGCGGAGGCCGAATGCGAGGGAGGGGAGGGAAGGGATAGTGTGGGAGAGGACAAGTGGAAAAAGTTTTTGGAGGGAAAAATATAAAATTTCAAACCCTAACTTGCTCTTGATTTTTATTTTTTAATATATAGCATAACCTTGGTTCTATTAACCAGGACACATCACCTAATCAAGATACTTTACCGAGAAAGAAAGTGTTCCGTAGCATTACCCTAAATGAATAATGTTATACTTACTCGTACTTCTTTATACAAATTTTTCACATTCATAGGTGGCTTTTAAAACTATTATTGAATATAAGATAGATTTTTATCAGATTTTGATCAAATTGTAGTTTTAAAAATCACATGTGGGTGTCCGCAATGGTAGCTCAATTGGCTGTAAACTATACCTCATGAAGCGGAAATTACTAGTTTAAATTCCCTCTCCCCTTCCCTTGCGTAAACATGTCCAAAAAAAAAAAAAAAAAAAAAACAATCAGATGTGGGTGTGAAAAAATTGGGCAAGGTGCGATAGTTTAGTTGGACCGCTGAGAAGCCTGAGATCGATTGAGGGATATTAGAAAATTATTTACTTTAAAGTAATAATATAAAATTCGTTAAACATTAAAATATTCAATAATTAGTAAAAGAAAAAAAAAAAAAAATCAATACTCCTCTACAGTTTCTCACCCCACCGTTATGCTTGATGACACTCTCTCTCTCTCTCACAAGTTTAGACCTCAAGTTTGTGATGTTTGATTGTGGGTACCATATTACTGGCCTATAATTGCAGAAAATTTAGGCAAAGATTGAAATTTTTTTCTAGGTATATGATTTCCGAGTGTTTGGTATGTTTGGTTGGTAAAATTCTGGTATGATTGTTTGTTTTTTTTTAGTCACCCCATTTTTACCTAGCCGGTCTGTGGTGGACGAACCACGCAAAGGAGGTGGTCCGGCCACCCCCAAAAGGCCCAAAGAAAAAAAAAAAAAAAAGTTTGGGTTTTGGGTGGTTGGACCACCCCAAGGGCCTGGGATTGGTTTTAGCCACCCCTTTGTTTTCTTTTCTACTTTTTCTCCCTTCCCCTCTATTCTTCATGCCGACGCCACCTGCTCCCAATCTACCGGCTTCCTAACTCTTTCCTCTTTCTTTGTTTTCTTCCTTCTTTTTCTCTGTTTTCACGTGTCATCTACACCTCCTTTCTTCCCTCTCCTTAACAAATTTTAGAAACAAAGAGAGAGGGGAGATTTGACAAGAGGGAAAGAATTTAAGGGAAAAGAGAGACAGATACAGTGAGACCAAGGGATTTCATTTTTTATTTTCTTTTTTATTATTTTTTATTAGTTTTAATTTTTTAATTTTTTTAATTAAATATTGAATTTTATATTATTTCTTAAAAAAATTAATATTTTAATCCATTGGAAGATCTCAGCCTTCCATCCAAAGTACCGCAGATTGCGATTGTTTGGAAGTACTGCATGTAACCCTATCCTGAAAATTATAATAAAAAAGTAGCATTCAAATACTTCATATATATAATTTTCTTAAATGTAGTTACTTTAATTTGCATCTAGGTTTTTTTTTTTTTTTGCACTTTTTGGATTTTTCTTTACTTGACGTAAATACATTAATGTATTTTGTGTAACAAGACAACGTAATCCAAATAGATTCGCATGATGGTTTTCTTCGGAACATTTTCTTTTTGAAGGGGAAGGCATCGCTCAAAGTCTAGCCGAGTGGTCCGAGAGATTCGCATACTTTCTTTTTATTTTATTATATAATCAAATAAATTAGAATTATAATATATTAGTACTTCAATTGTGGTTATAAGTAACTTATTATTTAATCTAATGTTAATTACTTAATTTGATATTATACCATTGTACATTAATATATAATATGATTAACTCAAATAAGTATTTAAATTGTTATTGAATCATATGATTAAGTATTGATCTTATACATTTATATTATTCAATATGCATAATTGCATATATGTATAATGTATAATTATAATTTATAACATATATGGAGTTATAAGTTTATAACATACATTGTAACTAAGTCTCTAAATACTTAATTGTTATATTAGTATGAACTTGCATACTTATGAGTTATGTCATATTATATATGTATAATTTATTAGTATATAATCAAATGAGTTAATGATCAATTGATCCTGTGATATAATCATATAAATTATAGTAATAATATGTTAATACTCAAATTGTGATTTAATTATCTAAAAAAAAAAAAAATTTAATGATTAATTGAGTATGTTAAATGTATAAATATTATTATAATTATAAAAATATATTACATAATAAGGAGGTTAGGGGTTAGCGTTATAGACTTATAGTTAGTAAACCTAATAACAGCTAACCGCTAGGCGGTTATAGCAGTTAGCGGACGGATAGAAAACCGGCTGCATGAACTCCCCTATGGATAAATAACTATCTAATTTCACAACCTACTCCTCCAATTTCTCTGTGATTTTTTGCTTAAGATCGATGGCTTTCCTTAACTCTTGACCTATGCGATCAAGGCATGAATCCTCCATAACTCTTGCAAGTTATGAAAAACGTTGCTCTGATACTATTTTAAATCATCATTTATTTCAAAAACTTAAACTAATAGAAATAAATAAATTTAATTAATTAATCAATACTTTAATGAAAAAATCATCAATGTAGTTAAAGAAATAATTAGGGAGCCTTTTGCTTTAACATCCTGTTTTGCTTTCTCCTTTAAAGAATTCGTTTCTCTTTTTAAAGTGAGAATGGATTAATTCTTTTGTTCCAAAAGAAAAGGTTAAATTGTGTTGTGAAAAAGATGGGGAAAATTCATACTCAATACTGATGTGGAACATACTTTGCTTGAGTTCCAGGTATTGTATGGAATCCATTCTCTTATTCAACATGGCATTCTCTTAATTCTCACGACCATGATTATTTGTATACATATTATTACCTATTTGAACGTAGATCACTGTTGAACTAATTAACATATGCCCATACGTACAACCTCGTACAATTCAGTCACTGAACTTTAACATATATATGTATACCGAAAATATATTGTCATGATTGCCAAATTGGATGCTATAATGTTGGGTCAATTAGTTGCACTGTTCTTGATTTCTTTTTTTTCTTTTTTTTTTTTTTTTTTTTTTCTTTTTAAAATTATATTTCAAGAAAACTTCACTTACCACTCTTATTTTTTATAACTTTTGCAATTATACTTTTAAATTTTAAAAAGTGTCAACTTAGAGTTAACATCTTTCAAAATTGTGTAATGCCAATCCTTCCGTCCAAATTCACTTTTGAGATATGATTACCCTAAATTAACACTTTTTAAAGTTTAAAGATATGATTGGAAAAGTGATAAGTGAAGTTTTCTCAAAACATATTAGATGATACTTAATTGGCTTGGCACTTAATTATTAGAGTAGGTTAAAGTAAATTTTCTTCAAATTGTATGTCCATTTCTGATTGGCTGGAAATGAAAAAAAATTTTAATGTATTGTAGATGAGGTAGTTTTAGTCTCCAAACTACGTACACAAATATGTATACGCTCTTAAGCATTTGAGAATGTGGCATAGGGTTTCCTTTCGGGAGTGCGCCATTAATTATATATAGCAGAGGAGGACTCAGTTTCTTGTATAAATCTATACACCAGTCTAAGCCTAACTCTATTCACTTTGTCTTCCCTTGTTCCTAGCAGAGTGAGGAAATGGCGATCACTGAGGAAATTGAGATCACCAAGTTGACCAATATGAACGATGAGTTGTTTGACATGGCCAAGAAAGGCGAATGGGATAAAGTTGTCGACATATATCGAACCATCCCAGAGGCACAGACGGCCAAATTCAGCAACTCAGGGGACACCGCATTACACATAGCTGTCTCCGAGGGCAAAAAAAAAATAGTCAAACAACTTATACATCAAATAATTTCCTCTAAAGAAGGACGCAAAGAGGCTCTTGAAATTAAAAACAACGAAGGGAATACTCCTCTTCATGTTGCTTTATCAAAGGGGAATGAGGCTATGTGTCAACTCATTGCAGGACTTTATCCACCATTGGTGGGTGTTGGTAATGCAAACCGCGAAACCCCGATTTTCCTGGCAGTGCAAGATGGTAAAAAAGAAGCCTTCCTTAAACTTCTCAAAGGCGCCATTGAAGGAGACACTTCAGGTGAGCACTAGTTCTATGAAAAATTCTATTTAATAAACGGTGATACAACTGTCTTAATCATTGATTTTTCTTTATTATAATTTCTTATTGATCTACAAGCTAATTTTTAATGCCATGTTATTTCAATTCTATGAATGTTCACAATTTTATATTTATAACGAGTAAGTTTGTTTCTATTAGGATTTGTATCCCAAAAATTAAGTTCAATTTGATATTCTTTAAATAAAATTGTTTTATTTAGAGATCAATAACATTTGGAAAGCTATAATTCATGAAATAAATTGATGTCCTCATCAAGTTATATTGTATCTGGTTTAGGTGTATGGAATGCGACTAGCTCACACAATCTAAATCACAAATTCTTTGTAACATATAGATTTCAGCTCATAATTGGTATTCTTTGTAACATATAGTTTCCCTTAACATATATATTAAGGGAAACTTCATTTTACCTTCTTGAACTCCCATCACTTTTTTAATTACCCCGTTTAAAGTTCAAAAAATTTCAATTTAGTATATTGAACTTCTAATTTTTTGCAATGTCAGCTATTCATTAGGTATTCTCCTTAAATCCTAATGGAATAGTGTCAAAATTACCAAAATACCCCATTTTTTTGAAAGAAAGAAAGAAAAAAAAAATTGCAAGGATTTATGCGTTTGTTAGAATTTAACGAAATTTTCAAAATTACCCATGCCTGAATATTTGCATTTTTTTTTCTATTTTTTTATGAAAAAAATCATAGGTGTTTGGGAAATTTTTACCACATTTAACGGAAAAACCTAGCGCATGGGTTACATTGGAAAAAATTTATAAGTTTGATATACTAAATTGAGTATTTTTGAATTTTGGGGGAGTAATTGCAAAAGTGATAGAAGTTTACGAAGATTAAATGAAGTTTCCTCATATATTAGGTGTAATGCTAAAAGTCGCTCTTCTGTCTCTCCAAAAATGATGTGGCTTTTAAAATCATCATTAGGCTTATGATTGATCACTATTATATTTTAATCAAATAATGATTTTAAAAGATACCTCATTTTTAGAGGGGCATAAGAGTGACTTATAGAATTACTCTATCTATTAATTAGAAAAAAGTATACAGATCTTCTTCAAATTATCACCCCATTGTCAATGTCCCGCTCAAATTACCAATTGTGTTGAGTGTACCCCCTAAACTACCAAAAAAATGTCAATGTTCTTAAGTCTAGCAAAAAATTAAAAAAAAAAAAACCCTAAAAAAAACAGCCACCCCTTGGTTTTTCATTTTCTTTTTTGTGTTAATTTTTTTAATATATATATATATATATATTTTCTTTTTCATATTCGTTTTTAATTTTTTTTACATAATTTTAATTTTTTTTAAAAAAAATTGTGAAAGGTGTATTATTGTCATTGGGGACATTGGAATGGAATTTGTCATGGTCATTGCAATTAATATGTTAGTACATTTGGAAGATGCATCGAACTGGACAACCATGAGAATATGTTCTACATATTAGTAATATATTTCTCATATTTACTATTTGCAAAATCTCTTAATCTTGAGAGCATAGTTACACAAGAATTGCTACACTTACATAGGCTTTTTACTAACAAGGCCTTACGTACCGACTTGGTAAGGAAAAAGACAAAAAAATTTGGGACCAGTCTGCCCGTGAGAGACCAAGCTCGCTCTCTCTCCTGGGTCTAGCTGAAATTGTTTGTTGAGCTCTGATGGCCCCAACTCAAAAGCTCATCCAAAAGTCGAAATATTGGTTGTTCATGGCGGTGAAATATTGGCCCCAACTCATGGCAGAATATTGGTTGTTCAGATGTCAGAGTTTTTCAACCAAAAGTTGTCGGTGCAGAGGAAAATCCCATCGGCTGAGATCCACTGTGGCTCTGGCCAGACCTAGGCGGGTCTTGGCCAAATCCACGCCTGGGTCGGGCCAAACACAGGCGTGGGTCTGGTGACCCACACTGGGTCAAGCCATACCCAGGCGTGGTCGTGGCCAGACCCATGCTTGGGTCTGTCCAGACTCATGGCGGGTTTGGGCTGACGGGATTTTCCCCGACACCAACGACTTTTGGTTGAAAAACCAACCAAAACTTTGAATAACCAAGTTGCAGACATAAAGAAATGGCTTTGTGGGGATGTGAGCAGCATCATGATTATAACCAATGTTAAGAATATTATATTAGGGTTATTTACTAACTTAAGTATTCTAGGTCTACTAGGTTTATCTCTACTTAGTTTACTAGGTTACTTGCCTATTACTCATAGCCTCTTTATAAATAAAGGCCTCTCTATTCATTCTCAATATCATTATCAATATAATATAGAAGAGATGTAGTCCTTATAAGCTTCTGCTCTCTCTCTCTTCTCTCTCTCTCATTCTTCCATTGCAATATATTCAACAATATATTTAACATGATATCAGAGCCACTTTCTTGTGGCCTCCAATAAACATCATTGACGTTTCCTAGCATTCTCTCTGGCGGTCTCACAATTCCGACTGTCCGCATGCCGCCAAGCTCTCCATCTTCGTTGTTAGTCTCTTCCACACATTCACTGCAACGCAATCTGAAAAAGTAATCCCAAAATCAAGCTTGCAAAGTACAGATCCATCAATCTGTGAAAGACCCATCAACACTGGCAGCCGCACGCGCCTCCACGCTCCGCCTGAAGCTGCAGCAGTGTTATCCATGTGCCGCCACATGTGCTTGATCAGCTAGGTTGCTGGACTGTTCCATAGATGCTCTGCCGGTCGTCCCATATCCATTAAGAATGCAGCCATATCATCATTGACGCGCCACCCAGACTTTCGGTCGTTTTGCCTCTTCCTCTACCGCTTCCGCCACAGGCCGCCACCGTCATCCAATTCCAACAGCATGACCTCTACTCGACAGAGCATCCTTTGGCGATTCCAGAACAGCCTTGACCATCACCATCAGAGAATCGATGTGCTGCCATGCGCCAGTCAAAGTGACTGTGCGTGGGCTTCACGCGCCCAGGCGCCGCCGGCCCTTATCGCGTGTGCACCACAAGCAAGATAAGGGCTGCCGGCCCTTATCTTGCTACTAGCCACGTGTCAACCTCTCAGCGGGCCATGTTAGCCCTAGTGCCCACGTAATTACTTTGCCACTTCAATCAGTGCATGCCATGTTATCTCACTGTGACGCGTTAGCCCTAGTCACACATCAAGTTGTCTGCCATGTCATCTCCTTGTTTGGTTGACTTTTGACTTTGACTTCTCCAAAGTTGACCATGGACTTTGACCACTCTCAAAGTTGACCAGGTGTTTCTCACTCAATTTTTTTTGTCATAATTTCAAATTTGTGGTCAATTTTTACTTTTGACATCTCTATATGGCAGAAAACAAGATTCTTCTCCAAATTTAGGCATTTGTTTTATGTGTTTCATGTTGGTTCATGCATTGTTTAATTCATTTCCATAGCCTTTTTCTGCGCAGTTCAATCTGGTTCATTTCTTCTTGCGGTAAGCATTCTCGGGTCAGACCAATTTTTCATCTGGTCCACAGGTTTTTGGGCTGAACAGGCCCCTTTCAACCGGCCCACTTATGCCTTGTCAAATACCGCCATCATCGGTCACTGCCACCTCTCTTAGGCCAACAATCCATTACTAGTCAGAATTTTTGGGTCAGACCTTTCAACGGCCTAAGGGTTTCAGGCATGATTAGCCCCTTCAACTGGCTTTCTTCTCTCAACTTAGCTCGGCCAACCAGGCGAGACGGCCCTACCTAGCTTAGCCGACTAGGCGAGACGGTCTAAGCCCATTACTAGTATGTGGTTTCCCAGTCCAAATGCATGACTTAATTCAATTACACTAGCAATTTTTATGGCGTCACTCCGGCAATTCTTTCGACACAAGCAGCTTTTTCGGTGAATTCAACTCTTTCTTTCTCTTTCTTTTTTCCAAACTCAAGCTTACACAGCTTGACTTTGAGGGGGGATGTTAAGAATATTATGTTAGGGTTAGTTACTTCCTTAGGTATCCTAGATCTATTAGGTTTACCTTTGCTCAGTCTACTAGGTTATTTGCCTATCACTCATAGCCTCTCTATAAATAGAGGCATCTGTATTCATTATCAATATAATATAGCAGAGATGTAGTTCTTATATGATTCCGCTCTCTCTGTCTCTTCTCTCTCATTCTTCCGCTCCAATATATTGAACAATATATTCAACATGGTATCAGAGCTATTTAATAACCAGGTTTAAGTTTGGCCATCATAGAGAGCTCTTCAATGGCAGACCTTATTTCTGAGACCTTCTCCAACTCCCTTTTCCTCCATTTCAACCCCTGTGTAATCTACTTTCGTCCCCTCCACTTTAATTCTTGATTTTCCTTTCAATATATACCTGTGCTGATGATCATTACTGGATGAGCTTCTGAGTTGGCGCCATTACAGCTCAAAAATCAATTTCTGCTAGGCCCAGGAGAGAGAGCGAGCTTGGTCTCTCACTGGCAGCCTGGTTCCAAAGCTTTTTTGTCTTTTTCCTTACCATGTCAGTACATAAGGCTTTGTTAGTAAAATGCCTACATAAGTGTAGCAATTCTCATAGTAGACTCAAATATAGTCTTAAAATATCACTTTGTTTTAATACTGAGAGAGATCTTGCATGGTCAACATCTTTATATTTTGGGCACCATTGCATTGGCCCATTATTGGGTATAATGAGAACACTTATTATCAATATAACATCCATAGTTACTACCCGCAAAAAGAGTTACAGATATTATGTTGAGGTGATTTAATGGAATTGATAATCTAAATCATAATCTGGTAATTTTAGTACAACAGTTACCAAAATGAATATTCCAAGGTATTCAATTCCTTGTTAAGAGTATTATAAATAATCATATGGTTAAATTTGGAACCCCAAGATTAAAGATGTAGTTTGGTAAGGTGATAGTAAATTAAAAAACTTTATTCATATATAAATATCTCACGCAATTGTGTTTATTTGTAATTATTAGTAGGATAAAAAAACACTTTGGTAATTACATGAAACCTAACGTCTAATTATAATTTTATGGTGGAGTAGTTGGACTTGCGAGGGGATTACGAGATTGCTAAAAATTGGAAACTTATTGGAGGTAGGTTTTATGCCTCTTTTACGTGCATTCCCTAGCTTTATAGATACCCCATTATTGAAACGTTAATCAATCATCATCACATGCTAGTTTTAGAGAGAGAAGCTCTCAAACTTTTTCCTCAGTGAAATACTTTTCCTTCTCCTTGTGAGAACCAAAGCCTCCTAGGTATGGTCCTCTCCACCCCTCTTGCTTCTCTAAACTGATCTCCCTCTCCTCCGTGTTTTTCTCTCATTTTTCTTAGTTTTTCGAATGCCTAATCTAGTTGTGGTTTGGCCTACCAACACGCCTCACCATTGTTTTCCTTGACCTCTTTACTCTTCTTTGTTGTCTTTTGCACTGCCATTCGACCACCATGCGTTCCGCGTGGTCCGCAAGTACCGGCACGTGGATCTCACGCGGACACTAGGGCAAACCATGCCTCCTCATCGCTGTCTTTTTCATCGTTGCTATTGCAATTTGGTTTTTTGTTGTCTTTACGTGGCTTTGTTTGTATATCTGTTATTTTTTTATTATTTATTTTTTTGTGAGATCTTGTCTCCATGTTCTTTTGTGGTGCTATCAAGTAGAGAAGACTTTTATAACCCGAGTTCTTTCTTCTTCATCGACGGTCCCTGATCGGTGTTCAGCTGTGCATCCTTCTCAACAATCACTTTATGGTGGTTGTTACAGTTTTCAAGTGAGGGTTTGATAAGGGATTTATGGTGGTTGTTACAGTTTTCAAGTGAGGGTTTGATAAGGGACAAGGAATCTTTCGAGGTTTGCGCCCCTTTGAGTTAAGTTGAGGAACCTTTTGAAGTTTGTAGTGTTCAGTGTGCTGATTGGATCCTTCAATCTTGGCCAAATACATTCATATGAGGAATTCAATAAAACAGGAATTAATCAAGTTAAGTATCACAATATGATTATCACAAATGCGCCAATATTAAAATATTAAAGAGACATAATTAGGGCTTCAATTTAGCCCTTCTAAAGTATTTAGTTACACATAAGTTTGATGTTAATTATCTTCATAATAAAATAAAAAGGAAAAGAATAAAACCGAAAAACGCTTCCTTGAAGAGCCGTCAATTCCTCTCCCAGAGCAAGTCTAGAATTGTCTGTTTTTTCCTAGAGGCCTAGAGGTTTATTTATAGGCTTAGGAAAAATCCTAGTAAACCTAGTAAAATCGGAGGTCTAACTTTCCTAGTTCAAAAAGGATTAGGAAAACCTAATTTGGGGTGAACAAAGAGTCTGGCCGCCTGTCTTTTTAATCTAGCGCCCGAGTGCACTCAATCGCAAGGTTGGGCGCTCGATCGCAATTGTGCGATTGATCTTTTGTGTTGGGCTCTCGAGCGCATATACGCTCGAGCCTTCCTCTTGCGCGTGATCACATGCTGTGCTCGCTCCTTGGCCTGGGCGCTCAAGAGCTGCTACGGTCGAGCCTAGGCGTAGTGAGCTCGATCGCACTGCGCTTAGATGCTTGTTCTTGATCCAAAACTTCTAGCTTTTTTCCAAATTGTCTTTTAAGCCAGAGACTTCCAGAAATGCTTCATTTTCTTCCATGACCTACAAAAACACAAAAAATAAAATAAAATAGCACAAAATAACAAGACTAAGAAATTAACAAATGTAAATTAAGGGGCTAAAATATGAATATTTTAGCACATAACATCGTTCTCCCAAAAGAGGTTGATGGAAGTCCTTTCTATAAAGAATATTTTCAATTTGTATCTTCCAGTACCCAAAATCTGTCCATCACTCCCACTTGAAGTAAAAGGTGTTAGTCATATTTTCCAAGACCCATGACAAAGATTGAGCAATCACACATGACACAAAGACTTAAGTGGTTCGACTTAAAAAGCTTACATCCACTATGGGATAAAACCCGAAGAAAACCCACTATCAAAAGATGAGTACAAGAGAATAAAAGAGCGAAAAAAACTACTCAAACCCAAAATTCCAATACACTCAATTCTCACTTTCACCCAAAAGATAATAATAACAAAAAAGGAGAAAAACTCTCACTTTTCATGCTCTCAGCTTTCTTTCTCTCTCAATTGTTGGCACAGAAAAACACAAAGGGTGAGCTCATACCTTTATATACTAATCAAAGTCAATTGGGACATGGGAATCCACTACCATGTGGGACTAGCACTCTACGTCAAACTAGTAATAGGAATTCCAAACCTTGTAGACCACAAAAGAAAACCCACTCACCAGATTCAAGGCACATGTTTTGTTCAGTATATGTGCGAGTTTAAAAAGAATAGAATAGAATCCCACATTGAAAATATATAAAAAGTGTGAGTAGTTAATATAATATTGTTGAACCCAAACTCATGAGTTTAAGCTTTTAGATTATATAGTATCTCAACATGCTATATTATAAGTTCACAAAAGGACTTCCCACTGGTATTAATCTACCAACATCCCTTTGCCTTTTATTACCAATTTATACAATCCTTACAAAGGATTGGGTTGTTTATGGTTCATTTGGGATCATTAATGGACTGATTTAATTTCCTATTATTTGTTTCCTTTTTTGGCATTGTCTCTTTCAGTCAGGTACGTTGTTGGAGAGCGCACAGCCCTCAGGTTTTTTTGTAGTGACAAACGAAAGCTAGCTAGTTTAATTACACCCTTTTGCCCTATTGTTATGCACAGGCTGCCCACGGATCGTCACGTACAGTCAATAGATAAACACTTCTATCTATATAGATTTCATAAGAGATAAATATACTTATTTTAGTTTGCATCTAGGTTTCTTATTACCCTTTTTTTTTCTTTTTTTTTTTTTTCTTATTTTAAGTGCAGACTTTTTGCATTTTTCTTTTTCTTTATCTACATTGTGAAATTGTGTAACAAGACACCGTAGTCCAAATAGACTGAAGATTATAATTTTCTTCCGGACATTTTATTTTTGAAGGGGAAGAAGGGAAAGAAGGGAAAGAAGAGAAAAACGGGAAAGATGTCGCAGAAGAAAGCATCCGTAATTTCTTGTTTCATATGGCCAGAAAAGACAAATGGGATGAAGTTGTCAAGATATATGAATGGACCCCATTGGCTCACAAGACCAAGATCACCAACTCAGGAGACACCGCATTACACATAGCTGTCTCCCATGACAACAAAGAGAGAGTCGAAGAACTAATTAAAGAAATCATTTCCAATGGAGAAGAAGGCAAGGAGGCTCTTAAAGTGAAGAACGAGCAAGGGAATACTCCACTTCATGTTGCTGCATCAATGGGGAGTGTGCGTATGTGTGAATGCATTGCACAAGTTGATCCTTCATTGGTGGCCGTTCGTAATAAAAACGGCGAAACCCCATTATTCGTGACAGCGCTCTATGGTCAACAGAAAGCCTTCCTTTGTCTTCTTGCAGCCTGTGATACCAAGGATATTTGTGAAGGTTCCAGGAGGAATGATGGTGACACTATTCTTCATGTTGCCTTAGCTGGAGACTATTTCGGTGAGCATTAATTAATTTTATATTTATATTGAGTAGGTTAGTTTCTATTAGAAAAATACTAGCAGCTTTCCTAAATTTCATTAATTTGTTTTTAAGGAAACTTTACAAAACTCTCGTAAACTTCTATGAATTTTGAAAATATCTCTTTAAGTTCATTAATGGTATCAAATTTTCATTTTTTTTTTTTTTTTCAATTATCAAATTCTCTTAGAATTTTCAATTAAATATTGTCAAAATTCTCAAAATACCCATAGTTTTTAGTATTAAAAAATAGGAAAAACTTCACAAAAGACCTTGAATTACAACATGATTTGAAAAGATCCCCAAAATTTCAAAACCTCAATCTCAATTTCATTCCTGAGCTTTCAATTTGATGCGATCTACCATCCTCTGTCAATTTTTCGACGTCAATAACCCGAAATTTTTATAAAATTTCAAACTTACCCTAAATTTCAATTTTTTTTTTTTTTTTTTTTAAATGAAGGGTAATTTGCTCTTTTTAATCGTGTCTATTAGGGTTTAATGTCAAAAATTGATGGAGGGGTAAATTGTGTCAAATTGAAAGTTTGAAGGGTGAAATTGAGAATTTTTGAAATTTGAGTGGTCTTTTCAAAATGTGTGATAATTTAGAGGTCTTGAGTGAAGTTTCCTCTAAAAAAATAAAAAAATTTAAAGATTCAGACGCCTATTTTTTTTTATAATTACAATATTTTTTGCAATATCTTTGTAATTTGTTTGTTTGCTTTATTTTTTTATATAAAAAAATGTAGGGGTATTTTGAGAAAAATAAATTGAAAATCCTAACGGAACGTGGGTAATTGAAAAAATTTGAAAGTTTGATACCTTTCATTAGAAATTTTTAAACTTTGAGAATAGTATCAAAACAAGTGGAAGTTTATGAGAGGTTTCTGAAGTTTCCTCTTTCATTAAATATAAGGAAAACTCCTAAAAAATCACGCACTTCTCTTAATATTATTTTAATATTAAAGACTTTCTCTTTCCTCTTGAATTTATTTAAAAAAATATTTAAAGGATTTATAGAAAGGATAATAGAAGTAATTGTCGAATTCATTTAAATAGGAAGCAAAAAGTAGCTTTGTATATTGTAGGTTTTATGTCTCTTTTAGGTCCACTCCCTAGCTTTATAAATACTCCATTATGGGGTGCCAACCATGTATTTTTTGAGACAAGAAAAAAGTAGTTTTGCACCTTTCACACGTGAGAAAGAGAGAAGAAAGAAAGCCCAATAGCTATGTTTGACAAAGGAAGAGCTCCGCACTGTAGCTGGAACGGCACTGTTCTACCTACAGTGCCAACTGACACGTGGCTGACTTTTTCATCTTAATTTTTTTTTTTTAAAGCAAAATATTAAAAAAAAGAAAGCAGGAGAACGCT
>NC_081548.1:13776467-13791668 GCF_901000735.1 Corylus avellana | reverse complement strand
GGCCGGACCACCCCCTTGACCATGGGGGTGGTCGAACCACCCCCAGATCGTCCTGGGAGCCACCCCCTTGGCCAAAAATAGGGTGGTCCGGCCACCCCATTTTGGCCAAGGGGCGGCTGGAACCACCCCAGCGTTCTCCTGCTTTCTTTTTTCTTTTTTTTTCTTTTTTTTTTTAATATTTTGCTTTAAAAAAAAAAAAAAAATTAAGATGAAAAAGTCAGCCACGTGTCAATTGGCACTGTAGCGGGAATAGTGCCGTTCCAGCTACAGTGCGGGGCCCTTCCTTTGCCAAACATAACTAATCTATCTAGGCCGTGCAATATATAGAAAATGGGAAATAAGATTAAAAGGTTTTTGAATTATTCCTGGCAAAAGTTTTTATTTACATACCATTCTTCTAAAGATAAAAAATTATAAAATTATAATTTTTTATGGTCCTTTATTTTGTGTTTTGACTCCTAATTAAAGAATTAAAGAAAATCAGTAAAAAACGATTTATGGGAAAGTTTGAAAAAAATTTCATTTTCCATTTTACTTTCAAAAGTCAAAAGTAACAACTAGTCTCGTAAGTACTAAAACATGATGATAGCAACAAAATAGAGTAGGCAGAGATATCTAGTCATGAATGCAGCATTATAATTAAAACAAGTTTCATATTTTGCACTTGACAGATTTGGCATTTCAAATAATTCACTTGTATCCGGACGGACCGAACCTAGTAAATTCTGTCAATCAGGCAGGAATCTCACCTCTCCATCTACTAGCGGCCAACCCTTCCAATTTCAGAAGTTGTAGCCACCTTGGCGTATACTCCAAAATTATTTATCACTGTAAGTATCCCTAACCTCTCACGTTGCCAAAAAAATAAAAATAAAAAACTATTTGAACTTCATGCTTCCTTTCTATTACTTTTGCGTGCACTTATTTACTTCCCTGGTATTATATCTGTCCACTAAAATTAATTTTAGAGAGTTTTATTGTAGAGTAATTTTTTTTTAATTTTTTTTTATTGACATGTCTACAAAAAAAAAAAAAAGATTCGAACCAGTGACGTGCACCTCATAATTCTGATTAATAAGTAAAATATAATTCTCGTTAATAAGTGTGTCCTTTGTAATCTTTTTCGAGAGGAGGTTAGTTAGAGCCCAAAGCCTTGGACCCAATCGATTTAAAAGTCTGCTCAATAGAAAGGCTGGAAAAGCCTAAGAGCATCCTAGCTAGCCGTAGACAACTATATATATATATATATATATATATATATATATATATATTGCACAACTACAAACCCACTAAGTGGCAACTAATTAAAAATGGATTCTAGTATAAATGATCAGGACCACCATCCTCAAGAGCGGATGAAAGCTTCTTCTATCCAAAAACTCTTTATTTCTTTTGTTTTCTCTGAGGATACTATATACATGGAGTTAAGCATCGGAGGATCTCTCGCCGACTCTTAGATCAGTACCTCCGGTATTCTTTTCTTGTCTTGTAGGTCACCCATCGTTCAGTCCGAATGTGTGAAATTTTCTTCTGCATGTTAGACAATTATAAAATCATGTTAAGAACTAGAACACAACAATTTTATAATTCACAAAATTTTAAAAATACCTAAAAACATCTCTTTTTTTTATTTGGTTGAATCACGTATGCTGCAAAAAAAATTATTAACTGCCAAATTTTCCCTTTATTAATCTTCACATTAGGTGACCGCTTTAGGGTAAGCCCTAAATTATTTTCTAAACAGTATGATAATTACAGATAGCTAGGGTTTTGCAATATGTGGAGAGGAGAATGGACCTAGCTTTATATAGGAAAACCTAATGGAATATTTAGACTCCTACCTTGATTAGGGTTAGAAGCCTAGGCTTTCTTTTCCTCTATCCTACAGTCGTCAAAGTATGAGGCTCTGATACCAACTGTAACGCCCCGTAAAAATCAATTAACTAGTAATTGATCTCATGGTTCGTCTTGTAGCATTATCTCTCACGAGATAAGATTCAGGGATCTTAACCAGTCTTAAACGAAAGAATACAGTAGAAGACTTTAACTACAAGAATAAGAAAGTAACAACTACATGCCACAATCAAGATAACTAGAGTAAGGATAACACAACATAATATAAATAGATTTCCCAAATGTACTGGTCAAAGACTGATCATCAAAATATACATTACAAACCATAGAATAATTGTTTGAAAATAAGATAACAAATCAATGCTTAATTTTAAGTAGTGCTAGCATGATCACTATCTGTATCATCTCTGTCCGTGGGGTTCTGACACGCTCAAAGTTCTAGAGGTAGAGCGACTGGAGCAATTGTAACATATTTTTTTTAATAAAAATAAAAATTCTCCTACTATATGACCACCACAAAAAAATAACATCACCAAAGTACTATAAACTCTCATTTTGAAATCACATAATATGCTAGTATTTCAATAACCTCATAAATAATAAGTCCAAGTATCCTAGTCATTGGGCCAGAGGATCGAGCCTTTAGGAGGCCCACTAGTACCCCTGTTCTTAGTACTACGATATACAGAGCCATTTGAAAAATTTATAGAGAAAATGGATGAGTTCAACAAGACAACAACTTAGTAAGTAGCCACAACACCAAGATGCTATAAAACATGTTATGCAAATTTTTATGTCATAATCTCAGTCATGCACAACAATAATCAATAAAATGATTACAATTAAAGCAAGAATAGCTAGTTATAAAATGAGTAAGCACTTCCTTTTACTTTTCTTTCAAAATAGTTGTTTTACCCTTTGACCCAACACCACAATTTTACCATGAGCGGCGCACATTAGCTTGTCCCGAAGGACCTATATGCTCATCCTGTCGGGAACTTCCCTAGGTGAAGGCTACCTGGCCGATAGCACACACCTTCTCGTAACCATCCTTCGGTGTGCTTGCCATGCTACCTATGCGGTACCGATCGTCACTATAATCGTGCCTCGGGGTTAAATATTTGTGAACATGAATGCACATGTAACATTTTATATGATCTTGTAAGCTCTTCTATAATGGTATAATATACCATGAAACTTTGTGAGCTCATTTCATTCTATCACATTCATGCATAACTCATAAAAATGAGGTAATTGTAATACGTAACATTCTTAAACAATAACATATGATTGAATAAAACTTAGCATTAAAATATGAAAGGAAGTGCAATTAAAAGTCATGTAAGTGGATTCTTTATAAAATCCCCAACATTTTTCCAAAGATTTATAATAAAATATGTGGGGGTTTTTGGTGTTGTGTCCCCTTACCTAGCACCACATGCCTTTATTCTCATTTTGCATCCAACACACAATTCCTACAATAAAGGTAAAAAGTACCTTAGTCATCAATTCACTTTCGAGTTTCAGTCATGCATCGCTTTAGTAGTTAAGAATTATATCTCTAATCTCTATCCCTCCACCGTCTATCCTTAGTCAAAACATAAATCCATCATCAAATCATCATTTTTCTCCAACCAAGCCATCATTTAAGTTACAATCAATAAAATCCAAAACATCAAGATAGTACGTATTAATCGCACCTAGGCATAATCACATTTCCTCATAGGTCAACCACACCAATTTCCATGCTTATAACATTGTGTTGATAATTTGAAATCTAACATGCAAGGTCTTAGATAGGTTACCTAATGTGTGTTAATCATCATCTATTTACCTAAATTTATAAACGAAACATCATCAATACATTAATTCCTCAAAATCAAAGAGTCGTCTAGTATGCATCAATCCAACTTTCCATTGTCAGAGCAAACTCAAGGCTTGTCCCAATTTTTGGCTAACAAAACAAGAACCCAAAAATTATCCTCCAATTACCCAATCACTTATCAACCCAAAAATCATTATTACAAAAGACTACAAATCAAAACTCATTTGCAATTTCGTCCAACAAACCTACGAATCAATAATATCCATCAATAGAGACACCTATGAATCAAAATATGTTACCTATAAATCAACACAATCAACTAAGCTCATCCAAAATTTCTTCAAAATCAATCACAAGGCTTAAGATTAAGAAATTACCTTGCAAAACCTTATGGGTTTCTCTATCCTTCCTCTTTCTCTTCTTCCTCTTCTTTGTTTTTTCCTCTCTTTTCTTTCTCTTCTGTGTTACGTTCTTGCTCTCAGAAGAAGGCAAGCCCCCTCCTTAAATATATCTTTGTTGGGGACTAGCTTGGTCTCCAAGAAAGTTAGTCCCCAAGTAGCCTATAATGCAAGGCCATGTGTCATCCTGAGCTTGATGATTTGTCATGCTTTAAAAAAAATCCTCATGCATTTACATTAGAACATGGTCATAAAATCTACAATTAATCCTCAATGAACCTAAACCTTTTGACTACCACATACCCAAAAATCGTGGCCTACGAACATCATTAACTCATCCAATTAATTTCCCAAATCGCAGGTACTTTAACTACTTGATAGCTTGACCTATTAAACTTGGAAAAATCATAACTCTTTCAATTTAGCTCCAAATGACACAAAATTTGGCTTGAAATTTTCCTCATTCAAAGACTCACAACATATCAAAAAATCATAGCTACCCATAACTCTTTATTACCTCAAAAGTCCCTTGAAATTTTGTGCCTCTGTTTGATTGAAATTCCTATTTTGACACTTGCATCTTCTAAAAATCATGAAACCACTTTTAAAATATTCCTTTCTCATCATTATACAAGGTCTTAAAACAATTTTATTTAAGGTCACTCATTTAATTTTCGGTGTCCAAAATAATGTGACTTTTCTTTCAATAACCCACTAAATTTCTAACTAGCAATCTCCATCATCTTTCACATTAAGTCTATTTACCTAACCTCACATAAATCTTAATAAAATTGCAAATCATCCTTATCCTTGATATTAAGATCACCTTTATTCTAGGGTATAAATTTCGAGGTATTACTTCCTCCATTGTCGCTCATGGACTTCAGCCAAACCAGGTTCATATCCCCAAAAATGAGTTAGATCAGGTCGTGGGCCACAACCATTATTATGTTCGAAGGCATTTTCCTCTATGCTAGCTAAACTGCGCAATTAAACATAATGAAGGGAGAAAATAAAAGGGATTAAGTCTAAAGACATAGTGAGTAATAATGCACATAATACCTATGTTGTTTAGTGATGAACTCCGTTTGGTAAAATATGCAACATTTGAGGTATGACAATTATCCGTGAATGTAGTATAGATATAATACATGCTATAATCATGAGAATTAGTGAAAGTTCAACTGTATGGTCTACCTGAGATATTACCCCTTCTCAAAAGGGTTGGCGCTGTCCTGATGAATCTTTAATACAATGCCAGTGCCCCGACCATTGTATGTTACCGTCCATAACACTAGCAGCCTGACCGACTCCGACCTTGTGTGGCCCACTCTACTAATAATGTACATCTTGTACTGACCCGCCAGTTAAGGCTACGCCGGTCATGAAACCATTGGATCTAAGGCCTATATATCACATCCACACACACATTTGACCATAGAGTTAACATGAATAGTAAGTTCATGACCTTTATCCCGCACGTACTAGTATATCATGTCATATGATGCAATTAGTTTTGTCTGTATTTTACATGCATGCTTTACAAGTCTCATTGTCATTATCTTGTTAAATAGCACATTTTCACAAATGATAGAGTTGATGATTTGATGTAAACTGGAAAGCTAAGGATTCCATAAAAAAGAGTAATGATTCATACCTGAAGAGTCCTACTAAAAAGACCATATCTAGAGTTTCAAACCTCGGATTGGAGCAAGCTTGGTGACGTTGGAAAGCTAATTCAAAGATCTACAAAGTCATAGCTCATGTTATTTGGCTAATTTTGATGTTTACTAGGTCAAAACGGGCTGTAAAGAGCTTCTTTGAAGTCATGTCAGGACATGGATTCCTCATGTTCGGACACATCTATGTTTTAGCTTATGTTTCTTTATTTCTTTGGTGCCTGTCTGGACAGGGGTATGTCCCATCCAGACGGCCATCGTAGAGTTGTTAAAACCGACTTTAATTTGTATTTCCTTTAGGTTTAGTGTTTGGGGGCAAATAAATATATGTTTTATAGACCCTAGAACGTAGATTTGGATTATTATTGAGTTTATTTAATAAGAATTACTCAGAGTTGAGTTTCTTCTTGATTTTCCTTCAAACCCTAGATTGGCTCTAGCGTTTTAGAGAAGATTTGTTAGATTACTTGATAGAATCAAGATCTAGAAATATTTATCTGTTCCTTATTGTTGTTATTCGCTATAGCCCACTAAGTCACGCTACATCAGTTGGTATTAGACCCCAGGTTGCTTTCTGTGAATGGGGAGGGGCAACTGTTGTGTAGACATGAACGAAGTGCACGTGCACACGGAGACAACACGTAGGGAGCCACTGGCGACATGGTGGCAATACATGGAAGAGCAATTTGACACTATGAGGGATCAAATCGAAGCTCTCACTACCCGATTATCCAACATAGGTGGTCACAACAAAAATCATCATCAACCCCCACCGCACGTTTAATAGGAGGAAGATGAACATGGCGATGGGTACAAATCTGGGATCCCTTCTACAGAGCGCCAAATGCAGGGCGTTAGCCCCCTGGGCAAGCTCATGCCACTCGGTGGGAAAACGGGTTCAAACTTGACATTCTAGAATTCCAAGGTGGTCTACAACCTAAAGAGTTCCGTGTGACTGAAAAAGTAGAAAAGTCCGATAAAAAGAAAGTGCCTAGAGAGGTGGCGGGGATTAGGAGTCAATTGGTTGTGGATGAGGAAGATGAATTTATTAAGGAATAATCTTTGGTAGATTGGGCCTCTCCGCCAATCTATGAAACTTATCCTAGTGAAAATGAGTTGTCAGAAAAGGTAAATCTCTCAGATGCTATTAACAATTTTGCTTATGAGAGTTTTACACACCATGTGCTTGGTAAAAGCCCTGAGGATAAATCCTTTGGTTTGAATGTTGCGCCAATTAACTATGTTGATTTCATTGGGATATATGCTATTTTGTCAAATTCTTCTAATCAAATTTGTGATGAGATATATATGGCGAAGGGGGATGTTCTATCAAAAAGTGACGGAGTTGTTGCTGGTTATTTGAAGATTTTCATAGCATATGGGAAAGATAAGGTACGAAAAAAGCATGACAAGCTTGATGTTTTTGGCAAGGTGATGTGCAGGGCATTCAAGATAATCATCACAGTCTCCCGATGATTAGGGGTATTACGTGTATTATAGGATGTTGCCTTGTTATGATTTTGAGAAAAGGGGAATGGAACGAGTTGACAGGGCACTTGAAGGATTGTGGAAAGACTCATCCGAATTCGATGACGAATTCTCTCCAGCGAGGGGAGAATGATGTACGGTGAAAATTTACCCCTACGAACAATGATGTAGGGTAGAAATTACCCCCTACCACCATTAATGATGTGGATGTGAATTCAAGGGTGAACTCTCCAACCTGGGCAGGATGATGTAGACTGGAAAGCTAAGGATTCTATAAAAAAAGGCGATGATTCGCACTTGATGAGTCCTACTAAAAATATTATATCTAGAATTTTAGACCTCGGATTGGAGCTAGCTTAGTGGCATTGGAAAGCTAGTTCAAAGATCTACAAAGTCATGTTTCATGTGATTTGGCTAACTTCAATGTCTACGCGGTCAAAATGGGCTGTAAAGAGCTCCCATGAAGTCATGTCCGGACGTGTCCGGACACATCTATGTTTTAGCTTATGTTTCTTTATTTCTTTGCTACCCGTCTAGACAGGGGTATGTCCAATTTGGACGGCCATCATAGAGTTGTTAAAACTGAATTTAATTTGTATTTCTTTTAGGTTTAGTGTTTGGGGGCCTATAAATACATGTTTTATAGACCTTAGAACGTAGATTTTGATTATTATTGAGTTTATTTAAAATGAATTACTCAGAGTTAAGTTTCTTCTTGATTTTCCTTTAAACCCTAGATCAGCTTTAGTGTTTTAGAGAATATTTCTTAGATTAATTGATAGAATCAAGATCTAGAAATACCTATCTATTACTTATTGTTGTTATTCGCTACAACCCATTAAGTCACGCTACATCATGATGCAACAAAATGTACTTCATGAGAGTTGTAAATATGAATGTTTGGCACACAAAATAGTCGTGCAATGCGGGAAAAGAAAATGTGAGCAGTATGTGAGTTTGTATTCACCTAGATCGTACAAGTCCTCCGAAAACTCCTTTAAATAGTCCGGATTCCCCAAATTTGTTGAAAACCTAACATTAGTTTTAAGTTGAAACTAAAACGAATGTAGAACATAAAAACAAGAACTATTGAATGATTGACCAAAATGGCATTCCCCTGGTGTGCTTCTAGGCGAGCACTCGGGCTCGAGGCCCAACGTTTGACAAAAAGGTTCAGGTAAAACCTCATTTGGTCCAATGTTCTCCCAAGCCTCCCCAAATGGGTCCTAAGGCTATAAAAGGGTTTTTCTATGCCTTACCCTAAAACACGTTTCCATGCATAATGATATACTTTTAACAAGAATGGAATGCTAAACCAAGCTTAAGTCAAGATTAAAGACACAACCTAGCTAGAAGCTCAAACCAACAACTAAGCTAACTAGAAAAGCAATGTAACGACTACGAAAAGAACAAGCTTAGCTCAGAAGGTTACCTCCTTGAAGTGAGGCCTCCAAGAAATCACCTCTCCTCATTCAAGAACTCTCACAACTCACAACGACACTCACAAAGGGGTTCTAGAGGGCACAATGGCAAAAAATGGAGCTTATAGGTCGATAGGGGGTAAGGTATTTATAGGTGAGAAAAGCAATGAGCTTTGAAGGGGCAGTTCTGAAAAGCAACGAACGTTCGGTACTACAGGAACGAACGTTCGCGTACTATTTACCAAGAGGTTTAGGGGCTGCATCGTACGTTTGGACATTATCCACGACTCAACCAAAGGCCAACGAACATTCGATTGGTCCCTATATGAATGTTTGTGTACCATTTGCATGCAAACATTCGCATGGTCCATCACACAAACGTTCGGCCAGAAAGCCCGAAGTTCCCAAAATGCCCTTCCAACTGTTCTTAATGACCCAAAGTTCAATTAACCCTCTAACCAAGCTACCTAAGCCTTAATTATTTATGTCACTATAGAACGTTCGATCATAATGCAGAGAACATTCGGTCAGTGACCAGAATGTTTGCAATGCACCTTTCTCCAACTTATCACGTAACAATTTTCATCTTAGAACATTTCAAGCAGACTCCCTATAAGGGGTTATGTTCCCTAAGTTTAGGAAAAATGTTAAACAAATTGCAAAAAACCACCCACAACAGACTCACTAAATGAGCTTTAAACATGAGGATTGCTACAGTGGAACCCAATACTTTGGGTTCCACTGTAGCAATCCTTGTGATTATTAAAATAGAAAACAAATGATTCTCTCTCCTCTCTCCTCTCACCTCTCTTTCTCTCTCTTGCACCACAAAACGAGTAGCAAACCAGAGATTTCAGACTAGATCGCACCACCATACGGGTCAAACCAGAGATTTTAGACCAAATCAGATATTTGTTTCAACTTTCAACTAATCAAACCAAAGAAACCCAAAAATCTTATAAAGTTGTGCTTAAAAAATAGCGAAAATTGGATCGATCAAACCCAGAAACCTAGACCAATCAAACCCAGGGTCAAGGCATGAAGGAAAGCACAGAGAGAGAGAGAGAGAGAGATAGACGGAAGGCTTCAAAGAGAGAGATAGATGGACTAGAAGGGATTTCGCCTGTTTGTCTTCATGAGCGAGAGAGAGAAGGGAGACAAGGAGATCTAGAGATTGAGGCAGAGAGTGAGATCTAGAAAGGGAGAGAGGCGCGGCTAGAGGTGAAAGAAAGAAGACGAGATGAGATGAGAGAGGAGATGAAATTGATGGTGGAGTGCTAGGAATGCTCTGGAAGGCTTCGAAGAGAAGATGAGACAATGAGAGACGAAGAAGAGAAAATACAGAAAGGAAAAAAAAAGTAAAAATAAAAATAATATTTTAATGGTATAGGGAATGATATAGGGAAACTATTGGGGAGTATATGTAGATAGGGAAGCAAAAAGTAGTTTTATTCCCTAAACTTAGGAAAAATAAGAGAAAAGGGAAATGAAGCTTTTGGGAATGCTCTTATGCTCTTAATGAGTGCATGTAAACATAACAAACTATAATAGCATGCAAATCTAGGCAAACACTAGGTGTTTTTATAATGTTTGAAAACCCTTATTCTCTTCTTAAAGAGAATGATAACACAATTTATCAATGCATTATAAAACATGTAAAGAGCATAAAAATCAGAGCTTAAAAACCAAGTAGATCCATAAGAGTTTGCCTTGAAGATGGCAAATCACTTCTAAGCCTTCTCATTCTCTCTCAAAAATCTCTTCTCTCTCTAGGCTTGGGGTTTCTGATGTAAGGATGAATTTTGGGGTGAGAAGGAGGGGTATTTATAGTCCGAGAAGGCATGTATGGGTTAAAATTTCTTTTTAGATTGTCACTGAATGTTTGGTACTTAGGTGCAAATGTTTAGTGTACTATTACATAGTAGTTCTTAGGTTGCAGGTTGAACGTTCGTTGTGGTCCCTGTGTGAACGTTCGCACTAGGGTTGAGTTCGAACGTTCGGTGGTCACCCAGTAAATGTTCCGTCAAAAGCTGATTTTTGACCTTTGGGCTATTTTCAAATAAAATATTTTTCACAAAAAGTTTCTTTTTAATTAAAACTCTTTCAAGATTAATGGGGTGTTTATCGATTTAAAACAAGCGATTGTTTTTAATAAATCTTTTTCTTAATGGTTGGTATTTTGTGGCATCACATTTTATTTTTCATTAGCAAGTCAATTAAAGGAATTGAGGTGTAACTATTGAGAATTTGTTCGACCGTTCAGGCCCACACCGCTATCACTACTACTTATTGGAGTCCACTATTCGGTTCCGTCCCTTGAAGCCCAAAGCCAATCTAGGTCCGTAATTCAATTTGAGTTCTCAATCCCGATCACCAAGAAATCAATTTGTCAGCATAATATCTGGAATACGATTCTACTTTCCTTGAAACTCGGGATCTTGTATCCAATACACCAGATCTAAAATTCAAAGGTAATGTCAACGCCATACCCTAAGTCCTATGATTTAAGGGTACAAAGATCATTTCGGCCATACCAGCACCATGCTCCTAATCACATGATTTGAGGGGTACAGGGATTAGCCTCTATCAACACCAAGCCACTATATAAACCATACCAGGTAGAGGTATAGGGATTTTTCCAACTTTCCTACTCTCAACAAAAACTCCTGTGATTTGATCATAATCCACTTCGAGAGTGATAATTGACTTATGCATAAGAGTTATCTTCCTCCGGCTCGCTTTGGTAAGCTCTTGTGTCTAATTGTTTTCTCTTTTGCAGGCACTTCTTTGTCACCAACTGAAAATGGTTTCTACAAATACTGAAATAAATTTGATTTGGGAATCTACTACTGGGTTGTCATGAGTAACGTAATCCAGCTTTTTCAAGAAAAAAATAAATAATAAAAAAAAAAATTGTCTGTACTTGACATTTCGTATGTTACTCATCATGACAACCCAATAATATTATACAAAAGGCACTTTAACTTCTTTTTTTGAAAGCAGTGACGCAATCCTTTCATTGATGTAGAAATGAAAGATTACTGCGTTCTGAAGTTACAAGATCAAGAATACAATGAGGGCTTTCCTCCGCATGAACTTTTTCGTCCTTCAAGAGAAAGAGTTTCTTTAGCTAGCCTACCAACTACTCCATTCGTCTCCTTTTTGATATGGTTCACACTCCATAACTGCAAACTATTCAACATAAATCTAGCATCCTCAATCAAAAGGCCAAACCTACACCAGTTCTTACCTACAAACTCTTGTGATTTGATCATAATTGTATTTTTCATGACAAAAGTGTTTTCTTTTACCAAAACACATTTTACCATGCGTTCCAGCCCCATATATTTGATGCGAGGAGCATGTCGTCCGTAATTGTGTAATATCATTTTTTTGATTTCCTTAATTTGTTTGTATGACATTACTATTTGGGGTCGATCACAGATTATTAATTCTCCTTTGTTGTAATTTGGAAGGCATAGTGGTTAAAAACCTCCAGGTTGACCGAAGGTATCGTCCGAGTGAGAATGTCTTCACAAGATGCATCCACACCATTCCATTTTTTCGGAATGTGGATCCAAAAGGTACGTGAATGGATTTGTTTTGGAATCTAGTAAAATATATTAAATAAAAGGGGAAACTTCACAGTGTACTCTTGAAATTTTATTTGTTTAGAGCAGATCTTTAAAAGTTTAAAAACTCTCAATTTCAGCTATTTAGCATTAAAATGAATGAAATGACTTTTATATCTAAAAATTTTATAAAATTCTAAATTTATCCTTAATTTTGCATTAAAAATTATTAAAGAAAAAAAGAAGTTGAGGGTATTTTAGTAATTTTCATAGCGTCTGTTATAGGAGGTAGATTGCATCAAATTAAACATTCGAGGGGCGGAATTGAGAGTTTTTGAACTTGGGGGTGTTTTCTCAAAACGCATGGAAATTTATTAGGCATTTGTTAAGTTAACCCTAAATAAAAAATATCAATCAATCACAAGAACACAATATAGCATGACAGATTTACGCCTGTAGATGGTGAGAATGAATTCTGTACGCATGTATGGTTGGAATTCATTTTAGGATTATTTCTGTCTTTGCCAATTTCATATTCTTAATTGGTTTTAGGTATGTGAAATTTGTCATGTCTAGTTGAGGAAATCGCAAGTTAAGACGTTATCAATTAGGAAAACAAAACAGCAATTGCTTGATTTTGTTTGCTGCTTTCAAGCTAAATGGTAAAAGGGGTAGCATACACAAAACCACACGGACGGATGTAGTGCAAATTTTTGTTGTTAATTATTAGTCATTTGATATGAGTCGATGATCGAACTGATTTTTATTTTTCTTTAATTACCAGTCAATATCACGGGAAAGAATGGAGCTCCAAGAGTTGAAGACCTTGAAAGCAGTGCAGGTGAGCAACGCATAATCTTGCAAGCGTGTCTTTGAAAGCAGTTAAGCTCAGGCCAGGAGGAAAATGTGAAACACATATATTCCTTGATGATTTACACACCCAATATGAAAGTGAGATATATATAATACCATTTCAAATATAAGGGAGAAATTAAGGAATAATAAATCATTGCAGGCTAATTTTTACCCTGGTGTGAAACTAGGAATTCTCAAACTTGTTATTCAGATATTCAAATGAATTATTCTGTCTCGTATTTGCAGGATCTCAAGTCACCAATCGAGCTCGGAGGCACCAATTATTTCCACTTAATTATGTTGCCGTTTTTGAATTTCTCAAGCTTCCATTCAAGCGAGTGCTGTTCGTTCTTGGACTAGGTTTGTCCGTCTATCTATCTTTTTTTTTTAAAAAAAAAAATAAAGAAAAATCATTTAACTTTTTGAACTTTCATAGCTAACTTTTACAATTGTCCTTTTAAAGTTAAAAGACTTTAAATTTAGAGTATCCAACTTTAAAAGAATTGCAATATCATCCCTCAATTAAAATTTTCTATTAAATCATTATGGAGTAAATTAAAATACCCAAAATATCATTGTTTAAAAATAAAAAGTAAAATAATTAGAAAATTAAAAATTTGCTGCCACGTTGAGTAATGCTAAACTGTGGGTTTCATGTTTTTTTTTTTTAATTTATTTATTTATTTATTTTTTAAGAATTTTAAATTTTTTCAAAAATAATTTTTAAATACAAGGGTATATTGGATATTTGATCCATACTTTGTTTGATTTAACCTCAAAACCTAACAGTAACCTCAAAACCTAACAGTATGAGTGACATTGAAAATTTTTTAAAGTTTTTTATTTATTTATTTTTAAAGTCGAATACGCTAATAAATTGATAGTTTTTCAATTTTAGAGTGACGATTATAAAAGCGATAAAAGTTTAAAGAGTTAACTGTAGTGTTTTTTTTTTTAATACTACCTAGTATAAAAAAGTTAACAAAGATTTTTCATGACCAAGTAGTGTTCAAATTACTAACACATAAGCTGCCACGTCTCATTGACACATATGTATACATTAGTAGCAATCTTCTGCTTCTTATTTATACTACTTTTTTGTATTGTGTTAATAAGGATCTGGCCAGCTGAGCCGGATTGTGGATGTGAAACAGAAGCACACATGGTCTGTTCAGATCATGAAGGAACTTATTAAAAATGCTTCCTCGTACGAATATGGTAACACGGGGACGACTGCCTCGTCAGATTCGACATTTGTACCAGATCAACTCAGTAGAGTACTGCTTTCTAGTAGTACTGGTGAGGGCAGCGAGGGTGAAGATACGAATGGAGAAGGTAATACTCTATCCTTTTTAGTCCTATTTGATTTGCGTACAAAACTCCTAAGAGCATTCGTATTTTAAATTTAATTTTTCTTAAAAAAAAACTCACAAAAAGTGCCTTCTAATAATTAATCTACTTTATTTCAAAATTAACTTTTATAAGAAAAGCTCTCCAAATATTGAAAGACCAAAAATAAAAGTTATTTAATTTTTTAAGTTTATATATTCATTTGCTTGCTCTCTCTCATGGACAAAAAAAAAAATAAAAAAATAAAAAAATAAAAAATAAAAATATAATATTTAATTAAAATAGAGAAAAATATTAAGAATTTGATAATTCATTCCGTTTAAAAGAATTCTTCAAATTTAAAAAAGTAAATTTTTCTCATCAAATTTAACTTTTGTTTGAAGGTGTATATATAAGCGTTCTTAAGGGACTTTTAAGAGGGTGGGTGTTTAGTTTATTTATTTTTTAAATGAAAGAAACTTGTCAATGCTGCTAATGACAATACTAATTGAGCATGCAATTGTTGCTTAATTATAAGAGGAAATATAATTATAAAAAATAAAGAATCAAAAAAGAGGCATGCCATTGTTTGTAAGGTTCTCTCATTTAATTTAGACAAATACAAACGATTATTCTCTTGCTGGAGAATTTCTTTGTAATTCTTGTGTTCGAATGGAATATATTATTTTTTAAAAATAAATACAAACGACTATAGGAGAATTCCAATTGTGATTAGTTCTTTTTATGAAATTTCGGCCGTTTATTTTTTATTTTTTATTT